>NC_133901.1:62169571-62501446 GCF_964199755.1 Larus michahellis
GAGACAGATTGCAAGACCTTGCTAACACTTTTACCCAGAAGCACTGGTATGCTGCTCCCAGGCACCACTTTTGTAATCCTGGTTTCATCCCCATCCCCCTTCAAACCTAGTTTAAAGCCCTATGAATGAGCCCTGCTAATTCTTGTCCCAGGATCTTTCTTCCCCTTCGGGTTAGGCTTCCCCCACCCGTTGCCAGCATGCCTTGTCAGCTTTTAAACACTTATAGCTGTAAAATAACTGCTGTCCCAGGAGAGCACACCAGCTCGCCCATTAAAGGATGCGCTCTCCTGCCTGCTCATTTCACAGCAATAAAAGGGCCAGTCTGAACTATTACAAACACGGCTTATTTGTAGCTATGATATAGTGAGTTGCTGATAGGTTTCAGCCAGTGTGTCTGAACACGGGACAGCCATGTGATCCCCGTGCCTTCACATCATGTATGCGTTTTCATTGTTTTTAAGGCATGACAATCTGATCCAGCGATTCCTGAGCCAAACCCCATAACTCCTACTTGACTAGAGCGTTTTTTGATTTGGAGACATCAAGAGAGGGAAACTCCACCACTTCCTTTGGTAGTTTGTTCCAGTGGTTAATCATCCTCGCTACTAAAAATGTGAGTCTCATTTCTCACATGAACTTGGTTGACTTTTTTCTTCCCATCGCTGCCTTTTTGTGCTGGTCTCATCCAGTGTGTGCGGTGGAAGTAGGCCAGATGACTGAGAGCATTTCAAGTTCAGATTCTAGTAATCCTGCAAAATTTTCTATAGGACTGTAATTTCTTTTCTCCAGGGAAATGACAGACAAAATATTCTGCAGCAGCTAGTGAGGAATAACCCTTCTGACTTGGGAGAATTGACCTCCACATTCTCCTCCCTCTCTGCCTCCGATCCTGTTGCAGTTTTTCTTCTGCAGCTAATTAAGAGGGAATCCCTCGCTGGAGGAAGAAACAGAAATAGAAAAATCCCTTTTCAGGAATAGGCACTATGGAGCTAATCAAGCTGGGATTGCATTGTTAGGAGGAACCTTTCATAAATCAACAGCCCACAGCAACGCACAGCAAGAGCATCTTTTTTTTAGTCCTGCAGAATAAGCTGGCTGACAGCTTGCCATACAGATGCAATCCAGTTCTGTGTGAGAGCAAAAGAAAATGCCTGAATATGAGTTTAATTACAATTGTTTTTATAAATCCTTTGCAATGCACATTTCAGCTAAAACAACCTTGCAATTAATCACATAGGCAGAACCCTGCTGTAACCAAAATCTGACATCAAATCTGTCTCTACTTCCATAGCCTTTCTTCAACTGTGATTTAAAAAGGGAAGAAAAAAGTTTAAGAAGCTGAAAGAGAGAATTCCCGTACATGGATGCTTTTGCAGGGCGGTAGTGTGGCTGAAGTTACAAGCTGGAGCTATTAGCATTTAACTAAGGAAATATCAACACAATTGCTGCTCGCTGATGGGCTTCGTCTCCCACTGACCTGTGCTCACTGGAGAATTAATGGGATGGTATTTGACGTGGGAGCAACGCGCTCGTAATATCTCATAATCCCAAATGTCAGGGCCAAAAATCATATCAATCTTTCCTCTGTTTTGCCTCTAATGTTTCCAGCTGACATGGGTGCCTGAGCTGCCTGCAAGGGAGGGAGAGAATCATTTGCAGCAAAATGTTTAATGAGTGTCCACCACAAGACAGGGTTTATTTCTGGCTGCGTGGCCGCCTCCTTCTGTGCTGAGCTCAGCATGTCGCATCACCTCCTGCCTCCCTGGACCACGTCTGCATGGTGGCCAGCATGACGGACACTCACTGTAGCTTCTCCCAGGGTGTCCAAAATGATCCAATTTAGGCTGACAGCTACAATACACAGCAATAAATATGTAATGATCCTGTCAGTCACGACTGGACTGGAGAAATGACTTCTACCCAGGTACTAAATTTGTAGAAAAGAGTGGAAGCTGCATAAATCGACAAAGTTGTGTGCTGTGAAAAGTGATGGTTTCTAAATCCAGGCCCAAATTAAGGGGTTTGGAGTGGGGGGTTGGGGTAGGAATTTTTTTTGGTTTGCTTATGGGACGTTTTCTGCATGTCTGTGTGCTTGTGTCTGGATACAGCAGCCTGGAGGATGTCGGCATCAACCTGCCCCATTCATTATCTGATAAGCTAGGAAACTGCCCCATTTATGGCTGGAGGAAGGCATTTCTCACAACAGTTTCAAGACTCGCTCCAGGTCAGATGCCTGTGTGGTCCCCATCACTGCCTGCCCTGAGCTCCTCCCTCTCTGAGATGTACTAAGTGATCTGTGGCTCCATGTTCCCACACTCCCTCAGACAATGCCACAGTTTTCCCCTTATCTTCTTTATTTCAAGCCCTTTTCGGTTCTTTAAGTCAGAGGTGGTGGAACAAGGGGTTTTTTCCACCCTCCAAATCAAAGAGTCTTGCTGTTATCGTGGACGGGCATGACTTGTCCTGGGGGGTCAATCCTGTGTTTGGTCACAGGTATCTAATGGCTTTGGTCATGGGATCCCTCCTCTCTCTCCGTAGGTCCTACCCTGCGTTCAGAGGGATGTTTGAATGTCCCCTGCAATTCTTGTCTTGGTTAACTTACTGCACAGTGGGAGGCAGGAGTTTCTGGTCTCTTTTGGAGTGCAGAAACCATTTGGAAAGAGCAGCACGCTGTACGTCGTGCTCTGAAACAGGCAGAGCATTGCCAGCGTCAAAGGGCTGGAGGATCACAGGTGGCTTTTCCAAAAATCAGGCCCCGTTGTTCCTCTTGTGCACTGGGGTGGATGTGCAGTGCAGGAGGCTTTAATTTAAATGTCAAGTGAAACACAAAGTGAGTATGTTCACGTCTGGCTGCAGAATATCCGGAGCGCTTCTCTGGTTGATTTACACCATGGGAAATGGAGAGGATGGGAGCAATAAGGCCCCTGATGCCTCCCACTTCCACGCTGTCCCAGAGCGCTTCCTGCTGAAGGCAGGCAGCCCTGAGCCCCACTCACTCGTGCCCGCAGCTGATCACCCCCTAGCATCAAAATCCAAAGTGTCCCAGACGGGGAGAGCGGGCTTTGGCTGCCTCCAGCCCCTTCCTGCTTTCCAGCTCTTTCCCAGGGTAAATCGAGCCTTTGTCCTGCACAGCATCATGAGGCCAGGCTTCCCGCCGGCAGGGACAATGCCCTCTTGTTAAGGAATAAGGCTGTAGAGAGGAGGCTGAGCCCCGCAACACCTTCCAGCACTGATGTAAGTAGTGGGAAGGTGAGTGTTACACGAAGGAAGGATGCCTACCTGCTGCTCCTCCAGGGGAACGATTGCACCCTGGTATCTACGCCATCTCCATCTTGCAGGTTAATGTCCCTGCAGCGAGAGCAGCAGACACCTCTACCTCTCACCTGGTATTTTTTTCTACAACCTGGGTATTATCTTAAAATAGAGCCGCCTGTGCCACGCTGGGGTGGATGGCCAGCACAAAGCAGACACACCGTTTCATCTCTCTGGGCTTAAAGCTGCAGCGTGGAAAGGGCAAAGAAGGTCCAAAGTGTGAGCTGGTCAAGCTGAGCCCTCTGGAAATGACAGTCTGTGTCAGTCAGAGTGAAATCCCACAGTGAAATGTCTTTCTCGTCCCAAACTTATTGCAGGTCTGCCCTAGGCAGGGGGGACTCATATCTCTGCTCATGGCCTCTACAAGGAGCTCTGTGCAGCTCCAGGCAACCTTGAGGAGAGGGCTTGGGCAGGCGGTGGGAAAGGGGAGCAGATACTTAACCTGCCTTTGGGAATGACGTTGGGGTATTGCCAAAATAGCTCTCCTGTGATCTCCCTGCTGCAGTGAGGGTGGTTTCTCCCCTCTTTAAACACATCAGTAGAAAATGCACAGGCAGTCTTGTCATGCTGACCTTGTGACAAGGTAGAGTCACCATATGGTGCCACCATATGGGAAATACATGCGGAGCTGTGATTCTCCAGGCCTGTCTCATCCTCCTACTGCATTTCTGTGGCTACGACTTTCCTTTCTCTTTGCCTTGCCACCACAAGAGGGGAGCGGATGGAGGGAACCCCTGGGAAGCTCCATCCCTTCCACATCCCTGGCTGCCTTCCCTCCCTGCTTCTCGGGGTTTGTGTTCAGAAGTGTCATGCCATGCGTGTGCTTCTTAGCGGGACACCTATATGGTCTGGTGGTATTTCTGGCTAGCTAGCAGCGCACGATGCACGGGGCGTGCTGCTGCTGTCCATGTGGTGTAGGTATAGAAAAGAGAGTCCCCATCACCATGCGTTCGTAGCTCATCGCAGTGCCAGGCACGGCCCCAGGAACAGGCTAGCACTATCACAAACGTAATTTATTCCCGGAAAAGCTTTAGTTGTTCTTCATGGGTAGTCAGTTCCTGGGGTTGCTAGGATAAGAAAAGGAGTGGCAGCTTCAGCAGCTTGTTGTCTGTAGGCTCAAATGGCACGACGGGAATGCCATGGCTGCGCAGTGACCAATTTCTCTAGGACTGACCTCCCTGGTGGAACAGTTTCTAAGGGCAAAGCTGGTTTATGTATCTCCAAGCCCCATGGGTTCAGGTGCCCAAGACCTTTCCAAATCAGGCTAAATAAATATTTTTTCCCCTTCCTGGTAGATAAGAGATATATTGTAAACAACTGAAAACTGTCAGTGATTCAACCAGTGGAATATGTGTCAGATGTCCCAATTCCCAAAGTAGCACTGCTAAGGTCTGGATGGTGGTGCGTCCCAGCGACCAGCTTTCCCAGACAGGAAGCTGCCCCTCGAACCACACTTCCCAGAGCGCTGCCTCTCAGAGGGGGTTCACAAGAGGTCCCAGGGGTGCAGGAGAGGGAATGTGCATGTCTGTACCACGCTCCTGGAAGAGGAGAGTGGTGGGAATGAGAACTGACCATCAGTCATGGAGGGTCACTTCACCTCCCCCTCCCAAACTGGGCTTCCAGTAGCATTGTGAGCAACACTGGCCAAATGTTCTGGCAAGTGACAAATTGTTTCCCAGCTCAGCCCCATCCCCTTCCCACCCTTCTTCCCTGTCAGTCGACTTCTGCCTACGCAGATGCTTCCAGACCAGCCTGAATGCCCACTTCGTTGCATGCTGATGGGATGGTGAGTTTGTACTGACGAACACTCTCTTCTCCTGGATTTCTAGGTTTTCCTGCACGTAGGCAGCGAGCAGGGTGATGCTGTATGACTGAAGCCCCTGCTCACAGTTCACGAATAATAAAGACTGCCAAAGCTCGCAGCCCCAAAGCCATGTTTTGTAAGGCCTGCAGCACACATTCACGCAGCAAACATCTGCGGTGGTGTGAAATGTGACGGCCCCGTGCTGATCTTCAGCCAGAGGTTACACTCCCCACCCTGGAGCTGGAGGAGAAGATGGTGCAGGATGGTCCAGCCCCTCCAGTGTGACGACCTCTGGCTCAGCTGGGACCTTTCTGTCGATAACTTAGCAAAGGAAAGTGAAGAAGAACCCTCTGGGTGCAGGAGGGATGGAGCGAGCAGCAGTTTATAGGGTTAGCATTTTCCTCCTGCTCTGTAGTACTGGCTACTATTTGCTTTATCAGGACTGTAGGATGGGACTCTCTGGTAGCCCTAGGCTATAAGGTAGCCCTAGAGATCCTTCAGCATGAGCAGTCACTGTTGGAAGGGGCATTTCCCAGGAGGAACTTGGTAAGGGATAGAGGAAGGGCTTGGCTTTGAATTTTTTTCTTTTTAATTAAACAAGAGAGCCTTAATAAACCTGGAAATCCCCCTTTTAAATTTGATCCACTGGCCTCTTCCAGGCCGCCAAGCCCTCGGGGAGGAAGTCACAGGAAATGAGATTAAATGCACTTGAAGTTGAGGGACCAGAGAGATGGAGATAGGCAACAGGCCGTTTGTCATATCTGCAGAGGAAATCGGCTATGTCACTCCACGGGCCCTTTTCTGCCAGTAGGAAACTGTGGTGAAGACTCGTGCTATAAGCAGCAGCATTGTGTCGGGAAGAGTTTCCAATACAAAGCTGACCTAAGAGAGGCCAAGGCGCTGCGCTGGTTCAGCCGTGTGTGTCTGGCCGTACCAGTGTAAGCCATCACTCAGGTCCTGCTGGTCTCAGATCATGCCCTTCCTACAGGACAAAGGTGAGCAAATGCATGGCAGGTTATAATCTGATCTTTTTAAATGAATGACATTTTTGTTAGTATTTACTTCCACATTTACTTCAGCGTAATTATAGTTACGTATTTTATAGGGTTAGCGTGTGATACCCTCTTACTTTGCCAAATACAAGGGTGGAACATAGTCCTACTGGCACGAAACAGTTTGGTGCACGGAATGAAAACTGTAACAGGCTGAAAGTGATGGGGAAGTTTTATTTCATAAAGATGCTCCAGTGGGCTATGCCATCAAAGGGATACAAAGTCGAAGCCACATCCTGCCGACTTGGCTAATCCATAAAAGAGCTTTCAGTGTTTTCCCTTGGAGTAACAGCTTTAAATTTTAATAAGCTGTAGTGTACTTTCACCGGATGTCATAAGCTGATACAAAGTTTAAATGGGGTTAAGTAAGTAGGAGCCTAGGAGAAATGAACATAAAAGACGGAAATTATTTCCTCTCTTTTACAAGTTTATTTCACTAGGTTTATTTTGGGAAAAAAATAATATTTAATTCAAATTATTTTTTTCTCCTCTGGATGATTCAGATGTCAGGGGAGGGAGACAACGGTTGAAGTAACCATAGAGCAACTTCAGCAGAAAGGATGCTCAGTAAAAAAGAAGAAATTAATCAAGTTATTAATTCAGGTTACTTTGTCATTTAATAAACTTTAGGATAGTTACCAAGTCACAGATTTGTGTGCCCGGACGTGATCCACACAAGCCTGTAAAACAAGGAGTTTAAGGAAAGGTCACACAGCCCACCCCTACCACAGGGCAGGATCGACTCCGCGTAAGTCTTTCCGGGCAGACTTTTGTCCAGCCTGTTCCTGGAGCCCTCAGCAGTGCGGAGCCGCAGCCTGACGCAGCCAGCGACCCCAGTGCCGGGGCTCTCTGCCGACGAGAAGCTTCCCCCCGCCTGCAGCAGATGTGCCTGCCTTCGCCTTTAGCCCATTGCCCCTTGCGTCAGGGCTGGTGAAGGAGGAGGTCTGGGTCGTCTCCCTCTTCGCAGCTCTGTTTGCAGCTTCCCCCAGGCCGCCGGCTCCAGCTGTTTCCTCTTTCCCCACCAGCTGCCTTCTAGATACCCTGCAGCAGACCCCAATACCATCCAGAAATACCACCTAGGCTGATATCCAGAGGGTGGACCAAAACCTAGACCTTCTTTTTGTCTGTTTGCCCTTTGCGAGGGTGGGATAAAGAGCTTTTCAGGCACAGGATGTGCAACGCCGTGCTTGTACTGGAGTAAGAGAGGGAGTTTGTAGTCTGCATCATGCCCCACTGGTGACCCTGCCTGTGCTGTG
Organism: Larus michahellis; assembly: GCF_964199755.1. Classification (NCBI taxonomy): domain Eukaryota; kingdom Metazoa; phylum Chordata; class Aves; order Charadriiformes; family Laridae; genus Larus; species Larus michahellis. Next base: position 62,176,996 of record NC_133901.1, read on the forward strand.
CCTGGGGACCCCTGAGGACAAGCAGGGGTTGTGGGGTGGGGGTTTTTTCTGCTACTGGCAATGCCATAGAAAAGAGTTGCAATGGTTTTTACTGAATGTGTTTATTTTGTTTGCTTATATCTGTGTAGCCCACTGAAATGTCTCCAAAACATCCTCAGCTAAAAGCAGGAGCTGCTCCATTTTGAGCTTAAAAAGTCATTTCTGTACCTAGGACCTGTGCTCATTCTCAGTGGAGTGGGCACAGTAACACACACTGCGCAGTGGATTATATTTATGTGATTATACCCTCTAGGCAACAACCTGGTGCTTAAGAAATGAGTCAGTCAGAAAGACCAAGGCAGAGGGAATCAATCGGATTCAGCCATGATAAGATTTGCTTCCAAAAGATCTGGACCAAAGTAACCAGCATTTCTCCAAGATATGCTTGTCCTAACAGTCAATTAAGAGGCACGTGTAAGAATATTTTATATCATTTGATGGCTCCCAACAGTCTAAAGAAGCAGTAATCACACCCAAGGACTAGGATTCGCAGCATGAGAGGCCAGTTGGGTACCGATGGGCAGGAATAGCCGGGAGATGCAAGTGAAAACCCAGCCAGGCTGACAATGGCTGTTAGCGGGGGGAGATCTGCCGGTGTGGAAGAGGAGCGGGTTCCTGGGAAATACATCCAGGAAAAGGGAAGAGACAGGACAAGAAGGCAAGAAATGCGTGCGGGGAAACGGCAGCAGGAAGAGGAAAGAACAAATGAGAACTGGCAAGTTGATAAAAGAACAAAAGGGCTTTGTCTCACATTAAAGGCAGCTAACTACACAAATCATTTTCCCATGTAAGCAATTACTGCAACTACCCCAGGGACAGTACGTGGTTGCCAGCGGGAAGATGGGTTCTTTACATTCATAACTGGGTCTGGCAAGTGCTCCATCAATGTGGGTCGTGATGCTCTGGGCCATATCAGGCAAGCAGAGAAATTGAAACTTGATTGTGCAGATAGCTGGAATCCCTGTTTTAAAAATTACCTGTCCATCTGTAGAGGGGATTAAGTCGTCAGCTGGTGGAACAGAAAGAAGAGCGGCTTCTAAAAGGAGATGGGAGGTTTGGTTTATTCCTCTTTCACTCCTGACAGCAGCTGTTGACAGCAGCTTGCAGCAGTCAGTGGAGTCACGTAGGCGTGAGTCAGGTAAAAATCAGACGTAAGTCTGAGATTCCCTTTCAGCCTGATTTTCTGAAATGCTGAGCGCAGACAACTCCCATTCAAGCCAATGCACCATTTAGCTTAATTCGGTTTTACAGCAGCAGAGCTGGGAATACAAACCAGGTCTGAGAGACGCTGGGGCCACAATAAACCGAAATTCGGTTGGTTCTTCCTAACTGTATAGTTTGTGGCATGCATTTTTTTCTAATTCTTTGGGAATAGTCACTTACGGTTGTGGATTTGTTAGAGAATGTAGATTTAAAGTGAAAAATGTACGAACACTTTTTGATTGAAAATGCCCGAGCAGTTACTAATTCTTTTATTAGTTTTCTGGAGGGGGGGGAGTGGGAAATATTCCAGTTCAACATCAAACCACATCAAATCACATAAAGTGAAGAGGATGGTTGCACTGACACAGAATCTGTGTCTGATAGTACATTTCACTCTCTAGAAACAGCTTTTGAAAACAGGTTGTTCTGTTGAGACAAATTCATAACCAGCTGCTGACCTGTTTTGTTAGACTTTGTCAAGAGCGACCAAGTCATGACACCGGTGAGGTCTCACATTGCCAGTGTCTCACCAATGGTGAGGTCTCACTATTGCCTCTGCCGGGCTGTCCCTGGCCCTGGGTATAAATTCACCTGTCTTCCAGCTCTCCATTTACCGGCACAAACTTATCTCACTGCTTGTGCTGTAAGCGTTTTGACATCAGCCACTCCAAATTTAGAAGCTGATGTTATGGAAAACTTAATAACATTAAAGAAATGCCAGCCCATCTTCTCTGCTGTCTTGTGCTATGCTTTGTACATCTGAGGAATTTCTTGCATTTCACAACCGACCAGAGGATGCGGGTTCAGGATTGTGCCCCAGCAGGGATATGATGCAGCTCAAGCCCCAGACTAGGACGCCACGGCATTTAGGTTCCTCTCTATGCCACCTTCCTGACTCATCTCCTGTGAGACCCTTGATCTGCCTTCCCCTCAGTCTCCTTTCCAGCAGCAAGACCTCACTGGCTTTCTCTCACCGTTGGTCTTGACGAAGTTCGGGGTTAACTCTTTGGGGTGACAAGCACACTTGTACCACCCAGCACAGGGTGTCCCTTATCTCAGGCAACTTGAGCCCTAGAAACTCGGCTGATCCAGTCTCTTTTGCTTCCCATGAAATGGTGCTCATTTATTCACCTAAGCCCCGTTTTAAAGCTCCTTTTGAGTTTTATTCTCTCCAAAAGGCAGCATTTTGCTCTTGAGCAATGCCTGCCGGATGCTACCCCAATGGACGCTGTGCCCTGAGAGCTTTTACCTGGGGTGGGGGTCCAGCTGTGTCCCCCAGGAGCTGGGGCCACCTCTCCCCAGCTGCAGCGAGGAAGTTTCCCTTTGCAGCAGTGAGAACAGGCAGGAACAAAGAGGCCGGAGGAGGTGGGGAGGGGAGAAGGGAAAAACGAGCTAGGTTAGGGGAAATACAGCCTGGAAGAAAAGGAAAGGACCAGCTGATCTGAAAGCCCCGATAAAAACCCGACACAAAGGACGAAAGAGCCTGGGAGATTATGAAGGGGAAGCGGGAGGAGGAGCAGCAGAAAGATGCGGCAGAACCTAAGTGGGAATGATGTCAAGCGCTACAGGGAGGAGGGGAGTTTCCTACCTAAAGCGGAGGGTGGTTTAAGCTACTCAACCACCTCCACTTACAGGAATCGAGCCCCTTTCTCCCTTCTGGCTGCGACCAGCTGGCAAACGATGGAGCTGCTCCAACGGGGAGAAGTATCCGTGTCCATCCCACAGCCCTGACAGCATCAGCCCCGATTGCTCATCCGTTTCCAAGTACAACGAGTCATTTCGCTGGTGGGCAGAGAAGTCAGGGACACTCTGCGTCCAGTACCCTGCAGCGGAGGAAGCATTAGTACTGCTGTTGTTAGCCTTGTTATTTTCTTCTAATAAAAAGGTGGTCATGACTCACTCCATTAAGAAACAAAAGCAGAGCTGTAATCTACTGAAAGGCAGTTGTTTGGATGCTCAGCAATAGGTGTGTAAAAGGAGGAAGGTCAGCTGCAGGTCAGGTCTGGAGATACACACCCTGCCACCAGTACAGGCCAAATTTCTGGTATTCCCCAGAGAGTTTATTTTCTGAGCTGGTGTGATTTGCCCCCTCCTTCAGACTAGGAGCGTGGGGGGAGAAGAAGCTCTCTTTCCCACCCCTCCACATTTCACTTGGGTTTCCTGAGAGGAAATGATGCTCTCGTGTGACTGTGCTGGCCCCCTCCTTCCTCCCGGGAGAGAGGAGCACACTAGCATCTGCCCACAGCCTCTCTTCCCCTCCCTGTGCCATACTGGGACCAGTTTGCCAGCTGGGCTGTTACTGGGGGGCGAGCCCCGAGAGAGCCAGGCTGCTTCTAGGGGAGGAAGAAGCATGTCCTGAAGCTGGAGGCTGGGAGGAGGAAAGGCAGGTTGTGTTCAGGCGGTGCCGGAGGTTTCCTGTGAGGGCACGAGTAAGTCACTGCGCCCCTGCCCGTGCCAGATTCCCCACCTAGTGAAAAATAAAAGGGAGGAATGGGCCTGCCCATGGGACGATGCGAAGGGTTTTGTCACGGCTGTGGCGATGGGGATCATGGTGGGGATCCGGTGCTGGCAGGGACCACGGCGGCGTGTGGGGACACCTAACGCAGCCACACAGCTCCGGCAGCGCCCAGCTGCCTGCCGGGGTGGATGCAGAAGAAGGGAAGGAGCCGGGCTGCTGTGACGGTGGTGGCCAGATGAAGACAACACCCACACTGAGACGCTCAGTGAATATCTGCCCCTACCCTTGAGCTATTTCTATTTTTGTTCCGTCTCATACCCTGACTGACTCAGAGGAGGGGAGCGAGGGGGGCCAGGTTAGAAGGAGCCACCCGGGGGCTGCAGGGAGTTTGAAAGAGGAAGAGGATGAGGTGCTTCGAAACTAGTAGTTGCTATTCTTTCAAGCGGCTTGAACATTTTCCTTGCACAGTCTCTTTCACGCTTCTCTGTTTCAGCTGCAGGCAGTTGGAGGCAGGGATGGCACTTCCTGCCTGCTGTTGGGGTGAACATACTTTCGGGGCACCATCAGAATAAATGACACCCTGCTCGCGCAGAGCTCCACTGTAATCTGCCCCGGCTGGAATGAGCTTGGCTGGAGCTCATCCTTTTGCCTGACTTCTTCCAGGGATTTCCAGTTGTTTGGGTTTGGGTTTTTTTTTTTTTGGTCACTTGGCAAAACTTATCTACAAGGAAAGGGCAAGTGACAAATTTCCTAATTCCTGTGCGTCTTAGTGTCATGACTTCTGGACACAGGCGTAGACTGAGGTCTGTAGCGTCAATTTTGCAGCCTAGAAGTTTGCCACAAGGAAGGAGACACAAGACTCCCCAAACAGCCATGCCAGCAGTTTTTTCTGTTGCAGGTGGCCTTCCCAACCCCAACTCCCACCTCCAGAGCATCATTAATTCTGCAGAAATGGCACATCTTGCTTTGACCCAAGCTATTACTCCTTGTTTCCTCCTTTGCTACCAGGATACAAACCCTGGGTCAGGTAACGACATCCTCCGGGACGTTCCCTAGGGAATCCACGCTTATCCCTCGGTTACCGGTGCTGCCTCGATGGAAGCCGCGGCCCAGGCAGGGGACCCAGCTCTTCCCGGGGGGGTCCAGGAGCGGGCAGCTCCCACCCCCTGAGCAGCAGTGCGCTCGCAAGCAGGTCCGCCTGTGCTTGGGCTTTGCTGGGGGTGAGGACAGGCACGGCGAGGGGGGAATAAAGGGAACTGAAACCCCGCCTTTGCAACCTGGTGTGAGAAACCTGCCTAGGGCTGCCCTTCCTCTTCTTCTTCCTCTTCCTGTTCCTCCTCCTCCTCCTCCTTCTCCCCCTCCTCGCCCCCCCCCCCCCCCCCCAGCACAGTTCCCGGCTCTCCCGGCTGACGGGTGAGCGGTGATGCTGGGATGAGCCTCAGGCCGATGACTGGAGGATTTTTGCGGCGTTTTTCAGCTTCCTCTGCCTCCGAGCCTGACTAACGCTGCCTGCGCGCCCACGGCCCCCGCCCGCCGCCGCCGCGGGAGGGAGGGAGGGAGGGAGGGAGGGGATCCCCGCCAGGGGGCGGGGCGCCGGGCGGTGCGGGGCGGGGGATGCCCATATTTGGAAGGCAGGCGCGTCACTCCCCTTATATGGGCAGTGTCGTCAGGGCCCGGCCTCCCATTCATATAAATGCCCGGTGGCGGCGGCCGGGATTCCCTGCCCGGGCTCGGCGCGGTGCCGCGGTGCCTCCGTCCCTCCTTCCCCTCCCGTCCCGCTGCCGGCCGGGCTCCCGCGCCAAGCTCCGAGACTCGCCACCGGGCAACCTTCCTACCGCTCTCCCCCGCTCCCGCTTCGGGGGCGCGACCCGCGGCCGGCATGAAAGTCACGTCCCTCGACTGCCGCCAGCTGAGGAAGCTGCTGCGGAAGGAGCCCTCCCGCTGCCTGGTGCTGGACTGCCGGCCCTACCTGTCCTACTCGGCCTCCTGCCTCCGCGGTTCGCTCAACGTCAACCTCAACTCGGTGGTGATGCGGAGGGCCCGCGGCGGTGCCGTCCCGCTCCACTTCGTGGTGCCCGACGCGGCCGCCCGCGCCCGGCTGCTGCTGGGCGGGGAGGGGGCGGCGGGGGGCGCCCGCCTGGCCGCCGTGGTGGTGCTGGACCAAGGCACGGGGCACTGGCAGAAGCTGAAGAAGGACAGCACGGCGCAGATCGTCCTCAACGCCCTACTGTCCAGCCTGCCGGAGGCCGGGGCGAGGGTCTGCTTCCTGAAAGGTGAGAGGACTGGCGGGGAAAGGCGGCGGGGGGGGGCAGGGGCTGGGGGGAGCGGCGGGGGTCGACCCTCAAACACATCCTCCTCTCTGGGTGGCGGCGGTCCCGCGGTGCTGCTGTCCTCTCTCTTCCGCAAGTTAACCTGATTATGGGTGGAGGGCAGGGAGGTAACGCCGGGATTTCGTTTCTTTTCCACCCACTATAACTAAATCCCGGATAGAATCTGCGGGCTGAGCTCAAATGCCTTTCCGCTCACCCCCGCCGCGCTTTTAAGAGGCTGATGGGAAGCAAAGAATATTAGGGGAAGAAGGGCAAAAGTTGGAGATTATTAAAGGGAGAGAGGAGCGAGAGAGATCGGGGCTGCGTGGAAAATAAAATCAGCCCCGCGGGTACGAGGGGAGCCGGGGCCACCGCTGGTCGCTCTCCGCCCGGTGACACGGGGCGGCCCTTGTTGGGCGCCCGAAACCCGGGGATCGGTGCCCGCTCCTCCACCCGCTGCGGAGAGGTTTATCTCCCCATCGGGCGTATCGAGACCGGGCAACCTATAGCCGAAACTCCGGGGCTTTTGTCGGGGGACAGAAACACCTCCTCCCCCCACGTGCATTAGAGACCTTTGATTGCGGTTCTTTGTTTTCCTTCCGTGTAACTCGGGGACAATAAAACGATAAAAAAGAGGCAGCCCGCCCTTTCTCTGCCCTCCCATCCCTCCCTCCCCTCCGTTTCTCCCGGCAGCGCCTTTGTCCTTTCGCCCTCTCTGTTTCCTCAGCCCCCCTTCCTCCCTCCCCCGTGCCTCCCCTCGGAGGGGGGCACTGCCCGGCCGTAGAATTTCCTAAACAACCCCCCACCCCTTGCCATATCCTGAGGCCATAAATGGAGGAGATAAATCAGGCGATGTTTCTTGAATAAACTCTGCCCCTGTGTCCTCACGGGCCAGGGTTAATTCACTTTTATTAAGCCTTTTATCACACTAGTTTTTGTGCCCGGTTTGCCTCCCATAAATGAACAGCGCCCTGAGGGCATCCCTGTCGGGGTAGAGGCTCCTCCAGCCTGGGTATGGCCCGGTACCAAGGGATAGGGAGACTCCCAGGGCGGTTTGCCACTACCCTGGCTCTGTCCGGGCACCGCCAGCCTGCCCTGGGGTCTGACAGTCGCCCCAAAAGCACCAGTTCTGCTGCTGCAGGGCAGGGATACCTACACTGTGCTGGGACAGTCAAATCCTCAGGGACCTCATTAAACTAGAGATGAAGAAACATCTCCAGGGTCACGCTGGGAAGTCTGTGGCAAAGCAGGGGCCGAATTAAGCTCTGCTGACTCTCAGCCTGCTCGTTTAGCCACAAGATCGTCCTTCCCTCCTCATGTACCGGCCCCACGCTTTGAAGTGGTGGCTGTGGGCAGTTTATCTGGGGTGGGGTTTTGATGTAGGCTCTGCTTTGTACCTTTTGTGTATTGCGAAGTATCTTATCTTGAAAGCCTGTCGATTCGAGGCTAAAAAGATTCCCCCTTAGTGCATGAGTAAGTTTCCTCCCTTTCCTGCTGCTGTTCCCCTTTGCTTTGATGGAAGTGCTCTGGGTCGCAGGATCAGGCCCATGAAGTCCCCAGCTCCGTTTCAGATCCGGTGTGGCCCGAGGAGCCAGTGACTCAGTGGGCAGCGCTGCTGATTCACCGGGGCCACGGACCCCCAGGAAGCTGTTGTGGTCTGGGGGAAGATCTCTGGGACAGCGGGGATATAAATAACCCTGAAGCATTGGGCACTGATCAGAAGAAATGAACTTTTGGGGGTCTGTGGCACCGACTTTGCAAATAATGGGCTGTAAAACCATCAGGAAAAAAAAAAACAACCAAACAAAAAACAACACCCCACAACTCCTTGAGGTTCCTGCTTATATTCCTAGGTGTGGGGGAGCTGGGAGGAGGTGTTGGCTACTTAGGGGCTAAGGTGTTCTTGCCTCGGAAGTCGCAGTGATAAGATATGAGCAGGTCACCCCCACCCCACCAGGTCACGGAGCAGCCTGGGGATCTGGCCCCAGGCGGGGCAGCTCGCACAGAGCAATGCACAGAGCACACCAAGTTGCATGCCAGGTCCTGTTCCTTCCCTCGCTTTCTTGGCTTCCAGAGGCTGTGTGTGTTACATCTCTTGTCTGTGTAGGTGCAATTTCATTCTGGGTGAGCTCAGCCCCAGCAGGGTGAGAGCGGTGTGGCAAGGGAAGACCTTGCAGAAAGATAAAATAACGGATCCTCTCTTGGTGCTGACAAGGATTCTATTATTTATTGATTAAAACCGAAGCACAGCCCAGCTCTCCATAATGAGCAATCTAGTATCTGCAGAAATGACCTCAGGGAAGGCAGGTTGAGTGGGGAGGGGGAAGAGAGGAGATTGCTGGAGGATGGGATGAGAAGATGACTCACTGTAAGAATGGCCTGCAAATATCCTGATCCCCAAGGCTTGTAATTAACCATTCACCAGCTGCATGTGTTAGCTGCCCCAGAGACATGAGACTTGCATGTCTGTTCGAACACACACGCTGATTTGGCTCGGGTGGATTTCTGCGCTCATTCAAGAATAAAAACAACAATACGGGGTGTAAATGGGGACAATGGCTATTTATATAAACTATTTTTCTATTGTGATGGCAGTGACTGGAGGACAGGGGGGAGATAAGGTCAGCTATGCAAAACAAGGATTTAAAAGTCCACCCCATGAAAGACAGTTGCAGAGCAGGAGAGCAGAGGATTTTTGGAGAGCTACCTTCTGTTTGTTGTTTTTTTTTCACACTGCCAGTTGTTAGGGATATCATTTTATCAACCCAGTTGTTGTGGATATCATTTTATCAACCCCCCTGTTATGGTCATCATGGTCACTCGGCTGCTCGACCCACTGCCTGGCGCTGTGAGCTCTGGGGCTGGCTCAATGTGGCAGGGGAGTAGGAGGAATGGTGCAGGTGCTGAGTGCCAGTTGACTGCAAAGTCACCTTCCTGCCCTCCGTCATGGAAAACAGACTTTCATCACGTCCAGTGGGCTTTGTTTGGATCGTGCCGACCGCTTGCAACATGAGGACCCCACGACAGGACTGAGTGGGCAACAGTAGCGCGTCATGAATCTGAGCACACATCTGCTCAAACATTGCAAACAAATGAGACACCGGCGTGGCGGGGCTGAAATGTCAGAGGTAGCTGCACTGGGGAGCCCTGGCAGCGAGGGCGGTGGGGGCCCTGCGGCCGCTCAGATCTTCAGCGCTTCCTTTGTGTCGAAACCCTTCCTCGCACTGGGGCACCCACGCCGACACCGCTTATCAGGGCGAAACAGTTGCAGATGAATGAATCGCATCGGAGGGTTTGCTTTCCCAGCTTTGTTTACTCAAGGGCCACACTCAGAAGGATGACTGAACCTAGCTGTTTGAGGGCTTTCGCCATTCATTGCAGCTCTGAAAAAGCACAGGTGACAGACACATGGCACACCGCTGACATTTCCAGGCTGCTTCTGCTACCTGACTTATTCACGTTCATTTTGGAGAGCGGGTGCCTTCCGTGCAACATTTTCCAAGCCTGGAAGCAGGCAGCTATTTAGCTGACGACAAACTTTGAGTAACAGTGTAATAATAGGATTAATTCCTTTTCATTAGCAGTGCACTGAATGAAACGAATGCGGTACTTAACCATGCAGAATAGCTCATGTGGGGCTATTCAGTTGTCAAATGCTGTCACAGGATTTCATTAAGTTTTATAGCTGTTATTTAATAGACTGGTTTCAGTGGGACTGTCTTCATTACCTCGCTGTCTTGTGCATTGTGGTGATTAATGACACAGTTGCAAGCATCCCCCTCTTGTGCTTACGTCCATTCAAAATTGCAAATAAAACATGGTTTATGTTGTCACAGCATATATAGTAATAACAGATTTAGAGAGGATGACTACTGAGCACAGAAATCTCCATCTCCAATGCTGGGAATAGTGCTCATACACAAAACCTGGGGGAGGGAGTTTAGTCCCCGCTGTACTGGAGTTAATGGTTGCTAGACTCAACAGAATTACATTTGCTAACAGTTTTAATCTGGATCCACCGGCTTTCAGCAAGTTAATAATTGTCAGCAGGTACAAGCCTTTAAAAAAAAAAAAAAAAAAAAAAAAACACAACAACCACACCACATTTCCCCAGGGGAGCGCTATCCCTCATTAACCCCCCAGTGCCCATTGCTGTGTGGCACTATCCCACTGCAGTGCCAGTGCCTGCGCTTCATTTCTCCTCCACTTTAATTAAACCAGTTTTTGGAAGCACAAACGTTCATGTCGTCTTTTTTTTTTTTTTCTTTTTCCCTTCCCTAGGGGGATATGAAACCTTTAACTCGCAATATCCTGAGTGCTGCGTGGATGGAAAACTCATTTCCCCGGAGAGGACCGAGGCGGAGAGAAACCTTGCCAGCCACTGTGAGAAGCAGAGTGTCAACCACAAACCTGCTTACGACCAGGTGTGTGTCACAGCCGCACCTGGTGACATTCCCCTTCGGTCTTCTCCTTCCCACCACCGGGCTTTGCTGGGGCCTGCCAGGGTGCTGGTGGCCCTCGTGCTGGCGCGGGTTGTCACTAAGTTGTCACAGTCCAAGTTGGCAGCCTGTGTGTCAAATAAGATGTCCTGTGTGTGCTGCTGGTAGCATCACCGCCCTCTGGCTTCAAAATTTGGCAGCAGAAGGAGGGGAAAAAAACCCTGTCCAGTCCCAAAACTGTATTTGCGACCCATCTTTATCACACAGCTGGGCAGCATGAGCCGGGAGCAGCTCATGCCTCCCCAGGAGACTTAAAACGGGCAGGGAAGAGGCTGCCAGGAGTGGCATTTTTCCAGCAGACGAAGGAGCACACTTTGCCCATGCCTCCTCTGAGACCCCAGGTGGGATCTGAAGCTGGCAGAGGGGGACGGGGCTGTGGGACCACCTCTGAGAAGAGGCAGTGGCTCTTGAGAGCCGCCCTTGGCTGGGGAGAGCAGGGTTTCCACGGGGGAAGTTGTCACGCCCCCGCGCTCCCCCGGCCCGGGGAATACGTGTGCTCTGAGATGTCACCCTGCGGTCAGGCCACTTCCGCCGGGGCACACGTCTCCTGGCACTGGGGGAGCCCCCAGGCGATGCCCCTTCGCTCCCCCGGGAGCCCCAGGCTCCGTACCGCCACCCTGGGTGGCTCCGGGGTGTCCCCGGTGTGTGGGACCCGCCGGGTAGGCAGCTCAGTGGGGGCGAAAAGCCGGTGTCTCACAGCTGGCGGCGGCTCTTGTGCATCATGGAAAGTTACCTGCGCTCTCCAAATGCATCTGTCAGGCGGTGGCTTTTTTTTTTCTTTCGCGGTCTTGTCACCCAGCTTGTGCTTGCGCAGAGGAAGGAGGAACCGAGATGACATCTCGGGGTGGGTGACGCAGCGGGTGCTGTGCCCCAGGGAGGTGCAGGGGGATGGGGCTGCCCCTCCCTGAGCCCCACCGGACTCCCCCCAGTGCGGACAGGGAGCCTTGCTCTGATTTTTTTTTTTTTTTGGGGGGGGGAGTTTTTTGCTTCACTTTGCCTTTGGAGGTGCGAGCGGAGGGACTGAGCCCTGGACTGAGCTAGAGCAGCTTCCTCCTCCACCCTCCTCTTCCTCCCTGCTCAGACACAGCTCCCCACCTCGCTCGTGTTTCGGTAAAGCCTCGGAGGGAACGGCCCTCACATATGAAAGTGCTTTGGGTGCGTCCTGTCCCAAGGGGCAGAGCTTTAAAGAAGGCAGGAAACATCCTGCACGCGAGTGGGCTGGATCTGACTTTGTACCTCACAGATGTGGACAAGAAAATGAAAACCTTTTTCCTGCGTGAGCTTTGCCATCACAGTGATTCACTGGCCAGCAGCACTGGGGTCCAAAACCGTCCACAAGTGAGGGAGTGAGCACCCACACAGGCTGCCTTGCCTTACTCTTTCCAGTAGCAAGACTCAAGTACCCTTGGAAAAGAATTACATGTTCCTGCTCCTTCTCTTCCAGGGTGGTCCAGTCGAAATCCTGCCTTTTCTCTACCTTGGTAGTGCCTATCATGCTTCCAAGTGCGAGTTTCTCGCCAATCTGCACATCACAGCCCTGCTCAATGTCTCCAGGAAAAGCTCGGAGTCCTTTAAAGACCAGTATTGCTACAAGTGGATCCCAGTGGAGGACAGTCACACGGCGGACATCAGCTCACACTTCCAGGAAGCCATCGACTTCATCGGTAGGTCCAAATTAACAAATTTCCAGATCTTCATATATTTTTAAATTCATTTAAATTCATTTAAAGTGCCCTTATTGATGGGAAGGGCACATTATTTTCTGTATTCTCCCACATGTCACAATAAAAGTTTTAAGCTCCCTCCCTTCCCCAGCAACTGTCCTGGCAGAGGGATTTCGGTGAGGGAGGAAGGCAGAGGGACATTCAGAGCAAGGCCTGCATCCTTCTCTCTGGCTCTCTAAGCTGGGAGGCTCCGGAAGGAAAATGCCTTCCCTTGATTGCCACGAGGCAAGTGAGCTGGTTAGCTTTATACTCTTTTCAAAGCAAGCGTAGGTGTAACTTCACACTTGACAGGAAGTCAAGAAGTGTGGTTGGACAACACTAAAGTCTATTGATTTTTGTCAAGATATTGGTTCTTTGGACTTGCATGCCAGACCCTGTAAAAGCCAGGTGAAGCAGGGTCAGCTTATTGCCTTGCTGTGCGCAGATATCTCAAAGCTAGGTCTCAGAAATCCAGCTTCTCCCCTTATCACAGAGCTGTTTCCATTTCTCCTTTTAATCGTGTTGGTATTTTACCCTTTAATCAAATACCCCAATGCAAAAAAACGTAATAACTTTTAAAACAAAATGAGGAGGCCTTCAGAAAACTTTGGGCTGTCCCTTCCCAAACCTTCCTGGGTGGGTGAGCAGCACACCGCCCGTGCCAGGTAGTGCAAAGGAGAGGCTCCTTCCTGAGAGGCACAGGGTGGTTTAGTGGGGTGGAGCAGCCTCAGCCTGGGTGGTGATGGTGTTGAAATCTATGCTGCTGCTCTCCAGGAACATTCGAGAGAGAAACAGAATAAAACCTCAGTTACAGACTTGCTGGACTCATTGAGTTTGAGTCCTTCAACGGTGCAGGCAGAATTACAAAAACCTGATACGAGGGTGCTCTCTGAGCCCTTCCCCTTCCTGGTAAGGGACTTCTCGCACTTTTCAGGGAAATAGTAATTCATGGCACTCTTCTGTCCCATCTCCAACCCCTTCTGATAGTTGTTGAGTCACTTGGAAGCTTCCCAGATTTTGAGGATGACTTAAGTTTTCACTTTCTTTTAAAATTGGGTGTGTGGTGTGTATGCTGGAGATGACTCAAATCCATGTCTTCCTTATTTTGTGCAGTAGTTAAATATAACCATCCGTGGTGGCAGACAATCGAAGACAGGCAAATGATAACTTGCTCAGCCCTGTGTTGTTTCAGTGCCATGCACTGAGGACTCCACTCAGCGCGGTTCTCTATAAATTGGAGCTTGAACATATTGCTCAAGGCCATAGAGAAGAGAACGTCTATTTTTGAACTGTAGTTTTGTGTGGAAAGGGCTTATTTTAAGCACATTCTCTTTAATCTAATAACAATCATTGTGTTGTGTGAGTAACCACAGTGGCTCCTGTTGTGTAAAATGGGTGCTTTGCATAAGTCTTTTATATCCTGACTTAAGTCCAAGCATCCTTTAACCAGGCTGTAATTAGCAACTGCCTACCAGTCCTTGTGTGCTTTGTGGTGAGGCCCCAGGGAGTGAGCTCAGCCTCTCCACCCAAGGGTACCCACCAAGGGCTCAGCTCCTGGTACCACTGTTTGCTGCTAACCAGCCAGGCAGGGGGATAGCTTTGGACTCTAAAGAAAAGTCCTGTTTTCCTAGCAAAGCTGATGAGAGGAAGGCAGCCCTGCAGTTCTCACCTTTGAAAGACCTGTTGGTGGGAGGGCTGGCCGGGCTGGGCTTGGGTGGGCCCTTTGAGCCACAGGCAGAGAAATGCAGGTACAGCAAACACAAGCATTGCCCAGATATCTGATCTCTGTCTCTCAACGCTCTGCAAAGTGAGCTGTTCCAAAAGAGAAATAGGCACATGGGAAGGAGATGGGGAAGGACTTTCCTAAAATAAAAAAAAATGCAGAAAGAACGAAATCAGGATCCATAGATCTTGAAACCAAGTGTCATCTGCAGCTAAGTTCCACTGCAGGCTGGGTTTTGTCCCCTTTCTCTTTTAATCTCCATGTTACTCTTAGTACCCAAGAGAAGAGCAAGCCTCTCCTTGCTGGTGGAGTGGCTGTGTGCCATGTTCCACCTCCAGCACTGGCTGCATGTTGCAGCGTCCTCTCCATCCCTGATGACAACTGACATATGTGATGACTTTTTTTCCCCTAGACTATGTCAGACGAAGCGGGGGCAAGATCCTGGTACACTGCGAAGCAGGGATTTCACGCTCTCCCACCATCTGCATGGCGTATCTCATGAAGACGAACAAGCTCCGCTTGGACGAAGCCTTCGATTACATCAAGCAGCGCCGGAGCCTGATCTCGCCAAACTTTGGTTTCATGGGTCAGTTGCTGCAATATGAGTCGGAGATCTTGTCTTCCACTCCCAGCCCCCCCGTCACCTCATGCAAAAGAGAAGCCGCATCTTTCTTTGCAGAAGAACTGACGTTAGGCAAAAACTTTGAGGGCTCGTGTTTTGCCTTTCCTACCTCAGTGTTGAGTTCTGTGCCCATCCACTCTCCTGTCCACCAGCTGAAACTCAGCCCAATGACAGCATCTTCGTCCTGCTGAACACCCTGGGGAAACCGGAGCTGGTGTGGTCCTCTGATCCGTACTGTAACCCCAACAAGAACATTTCATGAACGTGCAATAGAGAAACCTCATCGACTTAGTCTGAGACGCAGCGGCTGCCGTGGGTCATACTTCCCGTATGCTGTGACTGTAAGGCGCAAGTGCTCTAAGTGTGGCAGGTTTTCTGAACTCTTGTTGTCCTTTTTTTTAAAAAAAAAAGAAAAAGTGCTTTTTTAGGTTTTTATCCACAAAGTGTGCACCCACTACTGTATTTTCAGATTCCTGGGGAGCAATGAGAAATCCATTTAGTATGTTCTCAGTTCCCATGTCCTTCCCTTCTTATTTTTGAAAAGACCCTTATTTAAGGTTTCAAGCAATAAACAGCAGCAGCAGGGAAGAAAGCAAAACGAAAAGCACCACCTTTGTGACGGCAGAGATGGTGGGAGTGAATATTCGTTCTGCTTTTTCCCCACCGTCTTTCCTCCTCCCCTCTCTTGTGTCGTGTTTCAGGGAGCAAAGGGCTGGGGCGCTGGAGGGAGCTCCTTTCCCATGACACTGTTGCACAACCAGGTGAAAATCTCCTCTCCTGCTCCAGCCTGTGAAGTGTCAGGTATTGACCACAGTGTAACTGGATACCAAACCAGACCGTGGATCCATTCAGGTGTGGCATTTCCTGTACTCCCGCATTTGCCTTTGTACTGGATGTGCTTTTAACTAAAGCAGGGGACTTAAAGCTATCAGGCTACCCTGCTGAGCTATTATCCTCCCATCTGTTGTTTGAGAACAGCCCTAGAATACTTGAATGTCTCCACAATCCTCATGAGTTACTTCCCATCAGAAGACACCATAACTGCTGGATTTCACACCAAAAAAAACCAATCCTGACAAGCTCAACTCCAAGCCACCTCTTCCTCCATCTCTCCCAAGTGTTCTCAACATGTATCGTGTGTGGTCAAGTGGTCTTGTTCAGTGTTATGTGGCTTGCTTAGTGTGTGTGGTCACCTTCTAGCCAGCCTTCCTCCATGAAAACTGGTTACATTGGTTTCCGTGTTTGCAGGGAGTTCAGAACGAGTGGCTCTCTTTGTCTGTTGACCTTTTTATTTTTTAATATGTAATATGTACGGGAAATGGCAATAATTTCCAGGAGATCTCGTGAATGTGAAAGAAAACCTGCAACGGTTTTAATGGAGTGTAAAAGAAATAATAAAGGAGGAAAAAAAAAAAGCCAGGGAAAGAAAGCTGTTTGTTGTACTTTGAGTGAGCTGCAAAAGCGCTTTGGCAGAACTCAGTGGCAAGAGAGGTCACCTGAGAAAAACTCCATGGCCCAAAAGTGGGGTAAGGAGGTAAAAGAGAAAGGTAAGCATCACTGGGTTCTTTACTGAAAGCCTCCAAGGTGCATCTCTATGGAGGGGAGAAGGTGAGGGGGAGGATTGTTTTAAACAGTGACATGAGTCATGGTGGCGTCACTTCCCAGCAGCCGGGCAGGCACTTCTGTTTTGATTCACGCATGTTTTATATAAGATTTGCCATCTTGCTGAAGATGAAAAATCTGAAGTAGGCAAGGCCCCCACTTCCTTCCTGAGCACATGCCACAGGATGCTGCATGCCCATGGGCCACCCACGAGTGTCACACCAGCGACGAGGGCATGTGGGCAATGCTCATCTTTTCACTTTTTTTAATGAAAAAAAGAAAAAAAAGAAAAAATTACTTTGAAGTGCCAGCATCTCAGAGCCATTTCATATCCCATTTTAGCTGGGAGTTTTTCGGTTCTTTCTGGCTCATCACTGCACCACATTTATTATCGGCATTTCCAAGTTAATCGAGTTGAAAAATTTATGGTAGATGTCTGGGTTACAAAGCCCTGTGGGGTTTGTCTGTTTGTAACTGCTTGCCCCCAGGGAAGCAAATCTTGCAGGTGAGATGCTGTCATTGGTGAAGAGCCTTGGATTTCTTTTCTGTGTCGGCAG
The DNA here is from genome assembly GCF_964199755.1 of Larus michahellis. Lineage (NCBI taxonomy): Eukaryota > Metazoa > Chordata > Aves > Charadriiformes > Laridae > Larus > Larus michahellis. The sequence goes on from NC_133901.1 coordinate 62,193,711, forward strand.
GGGGGACACGGCAGCAGCCCTGCCTGGGCTCCGGGAAACCTGAACACGAGAACCAGCAGCCAGGGAGGTGAGGCAGGTGATCTAATAACATCAGATAAACTAATTTTCTAAGAGCTATGATTGGTCTGGAAAGCGCTCCTTGGAAACCCATGGCCAGTTGCAGTGAAAACCCTTCTCAGCCCCCACAAGCCCTTCCAGAGTAGAAAGGCTGGTAGGCTTAATGAGAGGGGCCCCGTGGAGACCTACAACATTGACAGAAACAGATCAGCCAACAGCTCTCATTAAAACAGCATAAAAGCCCTTCTGGGGGAATGACCGACTTTGTTCCTCAAGGATGAGGAAGCTTAAACCCTCTGCAGAGCTGACGGTGTTTGCCATGGGAACCTGCAGAGCAGGAGGCAGGGGGCTGAAGGGGTTAATGCAAGGACTGCGGGCCTTGGCAGATTTGACCACAGCAGCTGGAAAAGATCACAGGCCAGGCGGAGGAGACGGTATTTAGCAGAGAGGGAAGGCAGCTGCTCTGGTTCTGGAGAGGGCCTCTGATCCTGGGCTTTGGCATGGCATGTTGGTGGATAGCGTTGGCAGAGGGAGATGCTGGCTGGGATTCAGCAAGGACGGAGGGCCAGAGCCCTGCGGGAGCCTGAAGAGAGGTGGTTGTCGTGCCTGGGCACAGGACCCTGAAGTTTGCGCTCCTGCCCATGGCATGGTTCCCCTCTGCTTGGCTAGTCCTATCCCTGCAGGCCCCAGCATCCAGGGCACAGTGGGATGCAAATGCTGCCTCCCGGAGGAATGCGCTCGTGTGCTGGTGCCTGTTTTGCTGTTTCAGTGCTAATGCAAGACCTCAGCCCCCAGCTCAGCTCTTCCCTTGGCCGGCTTGGCAGATCCTACCTCTCTGAAGGGACATCACAGATATTTGACTGCAGGGCTCTGGGGTCACAGTACCTGCTCTCCTCCCTCCCTGCCCATGCTGCTCCCACAGTGGGAGGAGCTGAGGACACCAGCGTGTGAAGGTGAGTGTGACAAATCAGGTTGGCACCTACCTGGGAGATGGGATGTGTGAGTTTGAACCCGCATGGGCAGGGCAGGAACCTTGTTTCTCTGCTTCCAGACATCAGCAGACAACGACTACCTCCATCCTTAGGGAAAGGAACAGCTCTGACAGTGTTTTTTATCGTTTGTGTGCTGAGCAAGTTCACCAGATTGGGTTGGATGGAAGGTTTAGGGAGCTTTTATAGCCCAAATGGGCTTGGGTTTGGGTAGCTCACTCCTAGGGATGGAAGTTCAGATCAGGCAGCTGCGTGAGGAACGTTAAAGCTGAAGGATGGGGGTTGATATTGGGGGCTGAACTGGCTGGCTCAATGTGCCTGTGTCCATCTGCCAGCTAAGCCTGGCAGAGGAACAGGGATCTCAAAAACAAAGTTCTGATGGAAAGTAGAGACCTGTGTAGCTGTAACAGCAAGGGGAAGGCTATAGCAGGATTCTTTCAGCCACCAGCAAATGCAAGTGTGGGAAAGATGCCAGGAATGCTGAACCCTTAGGCAAAGCTTTGATTAGAGTTTATCCCTTATGATACCTGAATCCAAAGGAGATGAGAGGAAATGTCACAGAAAAGGGGATTTTGCAGGTTCTGCTACCCATGGAAGTGCTGGTTCAGGGCTGCCCTGGGATGTGAGCATCTCTCTCCATTGACACTCCTGGTGGTCCCTTGTGTCCTAGACTCCACGGTGTCACTCGGATGCATTTATTTCATACCCTGGTGTGGGACTGAAGAGGGTTTGTGCCATGTAGCTTTTCGTCCTTTGCTTTTAGGCTTGCAAAGAGCAGTCATGTTGCAAGCAGGAGTGCTGTTGCTCAGCCCCTGTCTCTGCTTTGCACAGGCTGCCTTTCTTTTCTGCCTCCAAGAAGAACAAACTCTTCAAAAAAACTGCCACAGAAAATATTTGTCTTTATATGGCTGCAAATCAGGTTGTGAAGAGATCTGGGGTGGAGGAGGGTGGGTGGGTGGGTGGTTTTTGTCCTTAAGTGTCCCTATGTGTTCTTTCAGTCCATACATTTTTTGGTATGAGATTTGCAGCCTATGCTGGTTACAAAGGCTTCTCCTGCTTCTCTGGTCAAAGGACTTTCCAAAAGGCAGAAATTACACCCTGACCAGTAAAACGCAGGTAAAATTCACCAACTCCATGGGGAGTTTATATTGAGGTGCCCATCTCTGAGCAGCACAAGGTAGGCAACTCTTCTTAGCTTCTTGCCTTCTGGTGGTGAGCTGCTTTTTTCAGGAAACAAAGCCTGAATGAACAAGGTATTCTGCAGGCGTTGTTATTTGTATGCTAAAAACAACACTTGCCTTCCCGGGAAGTCAAAGGTCCAAAAGTGCCTGTAACACAGCAAAAATAAGTGAGGCTCCAGGCATGGTGAATTTGACCCTCCATCTCCACTTTTCACAGCTTCATGTTAATTGGAGAGGAGACACGCTGCCAGCTCACTCTCTGGGGAGAAAAAGGCAGAAACCAATTTGCAGAGCCACATAAATATGGAAGTAGGATTTTTTTTGGCGTGGGAGGTGTTACCAGTACCACACATTATGGTTCTTTGGTTTTATCACATCGTAGGCTTTTACCGAGACATGAGTAAGTTTTCTAAATAAGGAATATGAAAATAGCTTGTGAAATAGGTTGAGTCATCGGAGAAAATCAAAAGAAGTTCTGACACCAGGGCCTCTGTTGTAAAGTCCTACTTTATTTCACCATTGTGTTATAAACTACGGGGTCACTTCAATCTGTTTATTTCAGCTTCAAAATTCAAAGTACTCTGACATCGAAGTAAGGCTTGCCAAATGGGTTCATTTTTCTATTAGTGTTGCATCCCTATGCATCCTGCATGTGAACGCTTGCAGGGAATGTAAAGGTTTCCAAGAGAAATGGCTTCTGTGGTTATAGCTGAAATGGTCAGCACTTCTTCCAGCTTTGTCTAGTTATTAAAGAGGATTTATGGCTCCTAGATATCCCTTTCACGTAGTAGCCTACCCCATCCATGGAAGTCACTGGCTGTTATTCGTAGCTCCTGGGAATCCCAGCAGGACCTGTTGTGCTTTCTGTGCAAAACCAGAAAGCCAGTAACTCAAGACCAGGAGTGACCACGGTAGTTAGAAAGGGAGAAAGAGGCACAAAGCCCCAAAGGGACAGCATTGCCCTAGGACTCTTTTATTTCTGTCAGGGATTTTTTTGCCTATTCCATAATAGGACCCATGCTAGGGAGACCACTGGTGGAAAGCACCTCTAGGAGAAAAGGGTGCACGGGATCCATGGGACCCATGGGACATGCTGTATATGAGCAGAAGTGGGAAGCCCCTGTAGTGTAAATCCTAGGGCTACATGGCACAGGGGTCCCTGCCCCAGCCCAGGCTCGCTGCGATCACACCTGGGATTTCAGAACAGGCAGCACATAAAGGTGTCTGATCTGCTGGGACTGTTAGACACTCAGAAATGACAGGAAAACTGATAAAGGCCTCAAATCCCTTTGGCGTAACCATTTTTCCAGACTTGGTTTTACTGAGCTACTCCTGTTAGTAAAGTTACTCACATAAGTAAGTGTTCATCGAACAAGCCTTAAGACTCCCAAGGGAAGCAATAATGTAGTTTTTCATGGGCTCTTTTGTGTGTGTGTGTGTGTGAATAGTGGTTTATTCCTGTCACACAGATACTCCATTTCTGAGATTCCTTTGTAAAGCAGACGGCATTTGATAGTGAGTCATCTCTTGTTATTAAATTGCCCATACATTGCAAGCTGCCTCCAGGCCCTGATCCAAAGCCTATTGCCTTCAGTGGGGAGGATGCTCCTGAACGCAACGGGCTTTGGACCAGGCCCTGGGTGAATCTTTATGTTAAATCTTTATTTTAAGGAACGGATTGTTCTAATTGGAACTAAACTTAATGCTGCATCAAAATGGAATATGAGGTCTGCAGGACTGAAACTGGAACAACGGGTGTATCCTCTCTGCTCTAATGCCTCCAATCATGTTAAGCCAAGTTAACTGGAAAATCAATTGACACGAATTCCAGCATGACCATTAACTGCCATCCGGCTGGGGCCTGAGAGGCTGGCCAAGATGAAGCAGATTTCTAACAGGGATAGAGCAGAACTGTGTGTGTTCGTCTCCTAGAGATGCTTTCAACTCATGGTCTCCCCAGCAATGCCCACGGTTGCCCCAAGTAATTACTGAGGCTAAACGAGAGCCGGTGGGGTCAGGCAGTCTGGGATCGATTGTGGGCTCTGCCCTTGGCACTCCAGGGGAAGCGATGCATCTGCTCTGTGCACTCCTGCTGGCACAGCCGCATTTCTCAAAAGCATAAAGGAAATGAGTGAGACCTGGACTGACCGAGCTGACCAGACAGACCCCTTGAGTATACAGAAAAGGATTGTAGCAGCAAAACCATGTTTTCCGCAGCACAGCTCATTTCTCCTGCAGAGGATGTTTCTGCTCTGTTCGTACAAAGCGGAGCTTTGCTGATGTGGCTTTGCTCACGCAAGAAGCATTTTGCTGCTAGAGTGGACCTGAATTTCTCTCTAAATGTTTCTCACAGACTCATCCATATGTCTCTGCATCCTGCCTTGCATCAGGGATAATGATATCGATCTCATTCTGAGAAAGGCATAAAGCTTTCTTCATATGTTTGCAAGGCACATTAGACCCACGGACAAAGGCTACCCTGAGCACAAAATCTCGTTACCATGATGTATTTATTGTACTGTGCTTGTGAGGCCATATGTTCCATATTACAAGACAGAGGTTGTTCTTCCCCTCCCACCCCCCTCCCAGGATATAACATTTTACTTGGTTAAAAACAAAAGCAATCAGGCAGCACTTTCAGACAACCACCGCGGGGTCGAGCAGCCACTCTGCCAGGAGGCAGGCGATGGGAGTCCTGGGTGGGTGGCAAGAAATCTGCGTGCTACCAAGAGCTAAAGCATTGACATGGTTCACTTTACTAAACCCAGCTGTGAAGAGCAGCTGTTTTTCTGGCAGTCAGCGTGACATACGCAGGCGGATATGCTCGAGAGAATTGATCAGGGGCCACCAGTGGGAAGAAGGGAGAAGGAGAGGGTATGTTGTTCCCTGTGCTACTAAGTGCTAAAGTGGCTCCTGGCAGTTCTGATTACCGAACCCAGCTGCGAGGAGCTTTTCTGGACTTCAACGGGACATCTGACGGGGATACACCTCAGCCGTGTGCATGGGGAGGAAGGGGGAAGCACAAGGCTTCTGCGTAACCAGCTACTCCTCTGCTTGATGCTCTGGTTTGTGGGATCCTGGGGGAAGGTCATCAGGACAAGTGGAGGATGTCTGCAGGCGTCAGGAGAGGCAGGCGGCCAAGAGGACTCAGACAGTGTTCCCATCCCAGTTTCTCGGTGTGTCTTACCATTTCCTTCTCTTCAGGCCCCCTCCAGGAGGGAGCTGAGGACGCCACGGGAGGCAGCGGGTGCAGGGAGACAGGGCAAAGGGAGATCATGTAGAATAAACGGCAACATGCTTTGCTGGAGGGCTGGAAAAAATAAAAAAGATGCCCATTATCTGGACAGAACTGTGAAAAGCTTCACCGGTGAAGCCTGCCAGCTTGGGTATGATAGGAGAAGGATGTCCTGCTGCCCCTTGGCTCAGCCTGGGAAGAGCCTGAGAAATGCTGAGCGCTAATGCTGAGCAGGAGGGAGGTCCAAGATAATCCCTGGGGTAGTGGTTTTAGTTTCCATGATAAAGCTGGAAGTTATCTTTGCTGTCCTTTGATCTTCAAAGGACAGGAGGAAATTTCACACACAGGGGAGGCCACCCGGTGTCAGGTGAAGTTGCTGCAGCTTGTGAAAGTCGGCCAGATGCCATAAGGCCAGCAACTCACCTGCCTTAGTGTGAAAATGCCTTGCAGACAGGAGTCTGCCTTTTCCTGGGGCTGGTTTTGGTGCCCTGGTTAGAAAATCACATTTGTTTATGGATCCGGAGGCTGCAGAGGGATGGCTGAAAGAGGGAGCAAAACCCAATTCTGACGTAATTCAACAGTTTGGATGGGTATTACTTTGTTGGATGGATGTGGTCAGCCAAAATAATGATTTTTGTCCTAATGTAATTACAAAATTACCACAGCTGCCTCCTTCCAGGGTGCTAATGAGGAGCAGAGGCAGAAGGAAGGGGATTTTTTGGTGTCTCAGGATGCTCTGTGGAAGTGAGATGTCCAGTCTGGCATCTCTGACAACATAATTTTCTCTGAACCAGCCACAAAGACTGAAAAAGCTACCCCAAAATGAAGTGTCACAGCTCGCAGACCAACGCAAGCGAGCTCTGCCCCTTGCCCTGCAGCCTGTGACCACACATGCTGAGCACAGACATTCAGCCACTTCTCCGCATCCACCCGCCTGTTCCCCCGGGGAGTCTCTGTGGCCCTCGGTTAGTCTGTGTCCTGGCACTGCTGGGAACGGGTTGCAAAATATCCCTTTGGTCAATGATATCATCCAACCAGCAACACCTCCGGGGCTGGGACAGGCACCACCGCTTCCCCTCGGTCCCTCACCCACTCTTTCATGACAGCAAATAATCAGCCTTTCTGCGGACGCAGCTTCAGAGCAAGCAGCCATTCCTGCAGATGGGATGCATATATTTATGTCTGCGTGGCTCTCTTACTGCCAAGATCGTTTTTACTGCTCACTTGAACACGAGGAGATTCTTTGGAAGTAAAATTGGCCATTGTTAATTCACCTCCTGATCTCCGAGGCTCAGGCTGCTGTCTCAGCTGGCGATCTTTCACCTGGCGTTTGGGATTAGGCAGGTCTTCAGGCATCACCCTTGCTTATGATTTATTTTGATGAGAACCAGTTGATCCTGTCCTCCCAGGGCTGTCCCCGAGCCCTGTCGGTGGACGGGCAGGTGTGTCCCGTCCCTGTCCCTCCTCCCAGGGAATGTCATGCAGCCCCCCAAAAGCAGCCACCCCCCTGCCCTGATGCCCGTGAACTGGTGTGAACCCAGCCCCGCTCCGGGGCAGCCCCCGCTGAAGCCAAAGAGGTGCTGTGGGCTACTACCCTCACTGCTGGGGCAGACGCCAAATGCAATGGCTCTGCAGGGTCCAGTATCCCTGATATGCTTCTGCTTCACACCTGACCTACCTGAAAACAGATCTGGGGGTGCCCTCCACCATGGGTGACCCCATAAACAGCCCACGGCAGGGCTCTTCCCTTGTCTGGGGATTAAAAAAAAAGAAAAAAACACAGAGCAATGGTTTCTTTCACAAAATTTCCAAAGAGCTTTGTTGCATCAGAGCAAAGAAAAACAGAGATGGTTTCCACCCTTTGGCAGGACGCAGCCCCTCTCACCCCACGCCGCCTGCCGGCAGAGGTCCCGGCACGGCACCCGCCTGTGTAACTCGTTTTGTGTGTGTGTGCGATGGCTTGCTTTATAAAATTAGCGAACCAAGGAAAATTAACTCAACCACAACCACATTTTATTCACAGAGAGGGTCACCTGAAAGACGATGAGCAGAACCACTGCTTTCTCTTAATAAACCTGTAGCAGGTTCATTCATAATAAAATGCATCTTTTTTAAAAGGGACCTTTTTCTATTGTTCATTTTATGCTTTTGTTTTACCCTGCCCTCTCTTCTTGACAAGCACATTAGCTTTCTTAGAAAATTGTTGGATTAATGGGTTTATGGATGAATACTTAACAGTCAACAATAATTATTTACATCTACACATTCAAAGGATCGCAAAAATCAAGTGAAACTTTTTTTTAAAAAAAAGAAACCGCCTGACTGTTTTGAGTTGTTTAAAGTTAATAGAAACAGAGTTGGAAAAGAAAACGCAAAAAAAAGATTCCAGTACTTTTCAGGGTTGGTGGAGCACCCACCGTGAGGAAAATAACGGGAGAGCTTGGCAGGTCCCCTGGGGCCTGGCAGGATGGCTGCCCTTCCACCCCCAGTGGCTTATAAAACTCACGGCAGCCGCCTGGTGGAGAAGAGCTAATGATCTGCTGGCGGTACCCACTAATGACCTGATACCATTACCCACTGCCTGGCTGCCACCCGGGGCTGAGCAGCTACCGCTCTGCTCTCCTCCTCTGGGAAGGAGCTTGGGCCAGCAGCACCGCATCACTCCCGAGTCACGGGAACAAGCGCTGTGGTCACCACTGATTGCACTTTGTGTATAGGTAGACAAGATGCCTTATGGCATATCACTGCAGGGAGCAGGGGTGTCCGCTGCCTGCTGCAACATCGGCACCAGAGACCAAAAAGAGCAAGAAAAGGGTCTGCGGCTGGTGGAAACTGGTGCCCACCATTGCAACGCAGCTACCACTGACTAACGCCCTGCAGCCAGCACCTGAACCTGTAATTACACCCATTCCTTATCAAACAGAGCTTTTTAAGGGTCTTGCAGGCTCGGGGCTTCCTCTTCTAAGTTTTTTGACAGGCAGTTGCTCACTAGCAAAGATAGAGGCATTTCTGCAGGTTTTGGTGAGGGGTCAGTGTCCTGCATTGTCAGGCACAGGTGCGACCATGGGGCTTGAGAGCAAAAGCGCTCTGTAACTTTGCCCAAGAGAAAAAATTTTCTTGGAAAGGAAACCTATGTGTGGCTGGCTTGTGAGTTTTTCAGAGTAAGTGCCTCTTGTTCCTTGAAAGCCTGGTGGGTTGAGTGCACTGAGACCGATGTGCACGCCCAGGGCTGTGGAGAAAGGGCTGGTTTCTCTCTCTTCACCTGCTAGAAGCTCTGCTGCATTCAAAGGCGAGAAAGATGCTCAATAGCCTCGCTGCTGTAGGATCTGTGCTTGAGCTGGGTGGTTTCGGAGGAGAGATATTCTCGGCTGGCTCACAGTTACCTTGCTTGACCTTGGGCAAGATACTTTCTCACTGCCTTTGTGTCGCAAGCTGAAATCAGAATATCAGACTATCTGGTTGTGTCTTCAGAGTGCCATTAAACACCCGTTTCTTCTAACCAAAGCCCAGGTCCCCGGTTTGCTCCTGAGATTCTGCTGCGACACCAACTTGAAGAAGTGTCCCCAGCAGAGCTCTGCCTGCCCTGCCACTTGCTACCGACTTCAAGTGATGAAGCACAAGTGATTGATGTGATGAGCCTATTGATTTCTACAGTAATTTAAAAAATGGCAGTAAATACCTCAGTGATTACAGCCATTCATTAATGAAAGCAGTCTATACGCATGTTGTTTCACAACTGAAAGTGGTAATAGAAGAGGTTAATAATACACTTAAAACACTTCTTTTCCCCACAGTACGTTTAACGTGTTTTTTCTAAGAAAAAATTTTACTATCTGAGAAGGAAAAAAAACAAAAACAAAACTACAGACTTGAAATCACATCTATATCTTCTCACTAAGCTTGATGAAAGAAGTGCCTGAGGTATTTTTAAGCCGGTGAAGCCTAGATGAATTAAAGCAGTGTTCCCACTTTCTCTTTTCCAATGCTACTGTTTAATTCTAGCGTATTTATAGAAAAACACTGCTTATAAAGCAGGGCCATAGAAAATAAGCTCTGCAGCACCTACTGAAGTGGGGTGAACTCCACGCGTAGCAAGCACTGATTATATGCTTGCAGGTTCTGAATAACACATGCTGTTTTACTAGATGCCAGCTCTTTGCACTCCTACAGCCACGGCAGCTTGACAGAATAAAAATGACACGCATCGCCCTGGGTTGGGTGCATATTTTCAGCATGGACTACAAAACCAAAAGAATAACCAAAAAAACATAACACCTACCCCACCCCAACCCTCCACTCCCTCCAATACAAATCTCTAAAAGCTATGTGACAAAACCTGTATGCAGGGGCCTATGAATATATTTGAAACACTCTTTGAACCAGACAATCATTTGCCACTTCATCCTTAATGAATACACTTTGTATTTTTGCAAGCACATCACACTAGTGGGAGTGTTTGTTGTTGAAATATCACTGAGATATGATTTTATTCCTATGAATAAATATAACCAGGTGTCTGTGCACATCTGTACATACACATAAGTCATCTCCAAAGGGCAGGAGTATGGCTGTATATCCAAAGTCCTCAAGAGGGAATGAACACCTGAGGATAAAAAAGATCCCAGGACCTTATTTGTGCCTGTTCATAATACAGAGGGTGATGCACTTCTTGGTACACTGCAACAACAGCAAGCTGCCTGGGGCACCAGACATGGACCAACAGGTTGTGGGATCTTCGCTCTTAGAGCTTTGACTCAAGCCAGGGTTTTCAAGAGGACTTGGTGCATCCAGGCACAATAATGTCAGTGCAGTCAAGAGAAAAGGCAAAATTTTCCTCAGGTCATCGTCACCCTGGTGACTCTGAACCCCCTCTTTAAAGGAGGAAGATTAAATCCTTGCTCTGTGAGTCTATGATTAAGTGAAAATAAGTTTTTGAACCACAAAAACATGAGTCAAAGCATCCTGTACCTCTAAAAGCAGAAGACAAAGAGGAATGAACTTTAAAACCTGACAATTCAAAAATGTTTCCGTGCCTGCTACTGCCCTGAGAAACAGCGATGGGTAACACAGGGTGGTCCTTCTACCCTTAGTCTTCAGCAGGAGGAGAAGGCTGTTGTGAGGAGATATCCCAGCTGCTTGTGACAAAACCTCTGCTGACGTGTTTCAGCAGAGGTCAGACTGTGCTGCCTGCTGTGCGGTGCCAATGGAGTCCGAAATCCATAAAACATGTTGCTGTTTTCTCCCACCTGAGTGCTTCATGGGGTGATTTTGAAAATTACAAGTTTAAATGTTTAGACAGAATGTTTAAATCTGTGCGACTTATTTACATGCAAATATTAACACAAACGTGGATGTAAAAAATTCTTTTAACCAGGTATAAGATTGGTTCAGTGTATTGTGAGGAAAAGTGGGGGATTCGACTTCCCTTTCTTTTTTAAACTCTCCTCTCCCCCCTGCCAGTGAGTCCCCTCGGATGGGCTGGGACCCGAAGTACTGGCATCTGTAATTCACTTTGCCCCGCAAAAAGCGAAGAGTAAATTCCATTACACAGACCAATCCCAGAAAGATGTCGTGAGATTCATTTAAGGATTTAAAAGTCCCCGAAACTGAAAGGGATTTTGAAAACGCAAATGGAGAAAATATTTTTCCCCCAAGTGCTGTTAAACTGAGCTTTTAAAAAGTAAATGCAGAACAGTTAGGCAGGAAATTTTCATTCTGAATTTGTTTGTGGAGCAACCATTGAATGCTTTTGTTTTTTAAGCACGGTGTTTTCTGAAGAAACAATGAAGCATTTATTTAAAGGTGCAGGCAAAATCTGTTACAATAGCCTCCTGATGGGCCTTTGGTAAAAAACCATTTCATTAGATGGCAGTCGAGAATGGTTGGGAATGGGGAGATTTTCCTGTTAAGCAAGGAAGTAATTCATCCACCTATTATTCTAGGAGAGGCAGGAACTAGACCGTTCTGTTTAAATCTAATTTTTATTACTGTTAAGAGGACTGGTAAAGGAATTCCATCGCGTGTATAGAAATGCTGGCTACAGCTGCATTTTTGAAGGAGTACTGTCAAATTGAAAATTGCGTTTTCTCCGAGATGTCGTGCCCCTACTGTTGTCACAATAACACCTGAAATTACTGCAACCGAAAGCGATTAGGAGAAAATTAATGTTTCTCTTCCTTCAGTTTGCTTGTTTTGTGCGTTTGACAGCTCCTTTGGGGAGCCGAGCGGTGGCTCTCTGGGAGATAAAGGAGCGGGTACAGACTCGGGATAATCTTCACGTTTTCCTGGGAACATTTCGCACCATTCCTGTCACTCACCTCACCCGCACTTCGCCCAGGCTGTTGGTGGCGGCCGCAGGGCTGGGCCGAGGCCCGCCGTGACGCCTGGGCCCCGCAGCCACCCCTGTCCAACGCCACTTCGTGCCACCTCACTGGAGGGACCGGAGTGGACAGACTGGGAAGAAAGAGGAAAAAATAAGTGTAAATAAGTGAAATCCACAGCTCATGGCCCTGCGCTCCCGGCCCTGTGCTGGGACTCGGGCAGGCAGGCCAGCCTGCTGGTACGGCACACGGGAGGCAAGGGGGCACGCTAGGGCCCAGCTGCAGGCCCTAATGCTGCCAATTCCGCTTTTTTATTTTTAATGGATATATATACTTTTTTTTAGATCCTCGAACAAAAGGATTTAAGATCAAGGTTTTATTTGACGTTCCGTGTGTGCACTTTTACTGCCCCTCCGCCTCGGGAGAGGACAGGGCACGGTGCACACGGCGCTTCTCCCACGGGTCAAATCCCCACCGTGTCCCGTGTCCCCCGGCCCGACAGCGCCCCCTGCAGGCGCGGCGCGCAGCACCGCTCCCGCCCCGCCGGTCTCCCCCGCTCGCCTTACACTTGCCTTTGGCGCCCAACCCGCCCCTCAGGGGGAGAAACCACTTTTCCCAACTCCCTGGGGGGACCCCTACCGCGAGGGAAGGCCGTGTCGCCCGCCTTCTCCACCTCAGAGAACCTTTAAAAGGCCAGTGAGACCTTTTAGCTGAAACAAAGGGGACTCCCTACTGTCCCTTGCGGTGTCCCTTCTTCGGCTGAGCGGGGGCGAGTTCTCTGCCTGGCACCTCCCCCTCCACCCCGTGATGAATGGTTGGCGCCGGGTCGGTCTGGGGGAGGCTCTGCCGCCATTTTGTTTGCGTGAGGGGTGAGCGGGGTGCTGTGCCGGCAGGTCTGGGGAGGCTGAAGGGGCGGGAGGAGGCGGCGGCGGCGGCGACCCGCGGTCGCATCGGGAAGAGACGGTGAGGGCGGGCTGAGCGACGGCAGGAGGCACCGGGGCGGGCGCCTCCCCCATCCTTCGCAGACATGTACATCAAGCAGGTAAGGCGGCGGGGTCTAAACTGCCCGCCTTGTGCGGTGCGGCCTGGGCCTGGCCGGGTCGGTTTGGCCCGGCCTGCTCTGCCCCGGCGCTGGCGGGGTCTTCGACCTCAGGGCGAGCGGTAGAGCCAGGTCCCGGCCTGCAGCAAGAGGCCCGCTGTCTGGTGGCGGGTCCGAAGGCCTTTGCTTGGTTCGCCGCTGTCCCGGGGGGGAGACTGCGGCCCTTTTTGAGGGGGGATGTCCCTGGCCCAGCCACGGAGTGAGTCCGCCGTGGGGGCTGGCGGGTACCTTTCCTCCCCCGTTCCTGCGGCTGGTTTCATTCATTGCAGGTGTGAAGTGGGGCCGGGGGGAGGCCCTCTTGGACGCAGGACTTGTTGGTGGGCTCTGTGGGCACCCTTTGGACGGGGGACCCTGCTGTCCTGGCCCTCCGGGCGACGTCCGCCCCAAGGGTGGGAGGCTCGTACCCACGCGGGGCTCCTACTCAAACACGGGGCCCTCAGCTGTCAGGCGGCATCTTTCGGCTGGCGAAGTTCTGGGTTCTTTTATTTTTTACTTTTTTTTTTTTTTTTATTATAAGTCTACATGCGGTTTCAGTGGGGAAACGTGACTGTATTTAGGGTTTCAATTCAGACTGGTTCTGTTTGTCCGCTCCCCCGGGAGAAACAACAGTTACTGTTTGCATTGGGGTGATGCCTTAGGCCCCCGGGCGTGGACCATTTAACCTGTTATACTTCATCCTTGACAAGCAATCTACAGCTAACGTTCAGTTAAAAAGAAAGACCTCGTGTGGATCCTTTCCAAACAGTTTTTAAGGTTGAGGCGATCACTAATGTTAGTTCTGTAGTGTATCCCTGCAGTCGTATTGCATAGTATATTGCACAGTTTGGTTAAATTTTTATGGCTGCTTTCATACTATGCGTGTTTATAGAATGTATGTTCATGCAAAGCCTACTAGGATTCTCATTTCTCAAAGGACTAAAAATTTACCTGGCTTTCAGACACCATAGGGGTGTTATTATTAAGGAGAATACTTTATCGTGTTTGAAAGTGCATGTTCTACACAGAAATCAGGTTTTCATCAACTGCTTGGCCGACTAGGGAGCGTTTAAAATGCCTTTTGATCGTGTTTTAGTAAATTACTCTGTCATTGCAGGTGCGCACATTGCTTTGAAGTCGTTCAGTAAGAATTCTTGTTCTCCAGATTTGAATTGTACAAAAGTAAACACTAGTGAAGATATTTAGAAAGATACATAGAATCAGAGTAAGAAGTCCAAATTAACTCAGAAGAGGGAAAATGAGTTTCATCTGGAAAAAAAGAAATTTAGGTGGTTGATAACCAATACTGTGTTCTAGGAGCTATAGAAGAGAGCATCACAAGTGTGAACATGAGAATAAAACGGCTGAGAGGGAATTTGTTTCCACCAACATTCCATATTTTGTTGCTTCCCAGAAATCATTCCTGGAGTTTAAAGGTTAAAACTGTTAAAGTCTTAATCCGAGGCTATACAAGGCAATAAAGAAGTTACGGTGTTTCAGAATATGTAGGATGGATGAACTGAGAAGCAATCTAGGAAAAAAAAACAACTTTGAGAGTGAGGGAAACGGTGTGCAGAGTCTGCCTGTGTCAGTCTTGTGGTGCCTGAGTATGTGGGTGGTAAAAGTTTGTGCTTCTGTAGTAATATCAAAGAAGTGATGATTGATTGTTTTTTACCTTGTTGTAGAGGCTTTCAGGTTCTTATGAGAATAAAGTAGATTAGTTATTCCAATCTATATGTTTTTAGAGTATTATAGGTAAACTGTAAAAGTACTAGAGACCAAATATTTTTCCCCATTCTTTTTCTTCTCGAAATCTGGTGAATTCGAAAAGCAGCATTGTTTGCCAAGTGTTGTTCGTGGGTTTTGGAGTTTTTGTATTTTTTTCTTTTAATTTTATTTATTTTTCAAAATCGGGATGAGTGAATGTAGTTCCTGTGGCTTCGAGTTGGTGGCAAGAAGTGATTTGCTGTTCCACTTTTTTCCTTTGAAAGCCACTGGTATACGGAGGCAGAGCTTGCTATTACTGTGAAAGTCTCCATCTGGTTTCTTAGGTGAGGTGGGTTTCTGTGTTCACAGCCGTGGTGACTGGATAGTCTTCAGGTAATATGTTGTCTTAACTTTGCTTTCTGTGGTTTGGTCCGTTACATTCTGAAATCCTTAATGACTTCCAATACAGTTGCTTTGGATTTAGATCTGAATACAGTGCAGGTACTTAATGAGAACTGTGTCTTGCCCGAGGAGAGGAAGCATAGACAGCTGCAGTTCAAAAAAGGTTTAGGAAGGCAAAATGTTGGAGGAAGTGGCAGACTATTCCTTTTCCAAAAGGACTGCTGTTGCTTAGATCTGATGCTTGATGGTCAAGGATTAGTAATTTTCTGCCTATCCATATTCTTAACTTCAGATTCCAGTAATGAAATAATTTTGCAAAGAGGATTTGATAAGGAAAATGTACTGTCTTAGAAGAGAACGACTCTGTGATTTCTGACTAGTAGTTAGTTAATGTCTTTTCGGTTTTATTTCATTTGAATTTTTATAAACGCGAGTGTTTGATTTGCTGTCTGGCATGGCATTTTCATTCACTGTTAGTGAGATGGTTTTAATCCATGAGGAGTTTTCTGTGATAATCCTTGATAATGGGCTGTCGCGTAGTGGGAGAAAGACTTAAGACCAAACTTGACATGAATAAATCAGAGCGCTTTCTTTTTCTGGTCTTTTGTCTAGTAAATTTTATGGGCAGGATTTTTTTCCCCACCGTTTGTATAGTGTGCTACTGGAATATGACAGTATATGAATATGGTTCTGAAAGTAATTGTATCTTGAATGCTTAGGTATACGGTTAATGTAGGCTTTTGAGATAGGGTGAAAATGGCTTGCTTTAATGTTTACTACTTCTAGTCTTTCTGCAGTTTTTTATGTGATTCTTGGATACCAAGTATTATGCTTATCTTCTGGAACATGGGCTATTTTAATACTTGAAGATGTGAGAGAAGAGATGAAGTGTTCAGAAAAATAGAAAATGGTGATGGGGTCATAGACCTTACAAAACAAAGTCTAAATAATTTCACATTCTAGACCTCAGCAGTAATAATATTGAGAAATATCTTGTAAGATGTTTTGCTGTCTCCCTATAAAAGTAATTATTTATGATAGTTATAATAGTGAAACATTGGCATTCTTCTAACAGTATCTTGCTTCTGCTGGGGTATAGCTGGGCAAAGGATGTAATGATTAAATGTCAACTCTAGTAGTCCTTTTCTAAGTGTTCTTGCTGAAAGATCTGCAAACATAAAAGCTTTTCAGGTGGCTGCTGTCTTTCTGATATCTTACTAAACAGAGCAAAGCTGCTGTGTAGTCTTGCAGCACTGCTTTAACTTTTGGAAAATGTTGCTCAATGCTGGAATGTCCATGCTGGAAGTTGGATCAATTTCAGTGCTGTGCAGAACTTCTGAAGTATTGGGATATTATCACTCTGTAACTTGTATGTTACTCGTCCTGGCAAACCTTCAAGTCACTACTGAAATTGAATAGTTGAAATTTGACATGCTGCTTCTAGATGACTGTTCGCTGTGTGGCTTCTGAAGTTAATTGTGTAGGTTTGTATTTATTTGTCTATTTAGGAAGTGAATTCACTAGAGCCAAGGCAGCTTGCTTTTCTACTTCTCCCTTTAGGATGCACAGTAAAACAAAATGACTGTATTGCATGTAAAGAAGGTAGAGTCTGGTGTAGTTTTTGCAGTCTGCAATAGCTTTACTTGGAGAATTTGCAAACAGAATTCTTATGCTGTATGTGGATTGCATTATAAAAACTAAGTCTGTCCCTACTAGGATAAGTGCTGGTTATATTGGGGTTTTCTTTCTTGTATGTAATATTTAATGCAAATACATCTTTTTGTGTAGTCTTTTTTACAAAAAGACTCTCAGACTCTCGTTCACTGTGCTTTGGCCTTTGTAAGTGCCAGGATCTCCTGTGATGTGGAGAGAAAATCTGTCTCTAAAGTGATGCTTAGGTGAGGGGCAAGTTTTATGATGTAAGTTGCTGATCTTCAGCTAGAAGGCTGAAATGCGTAAGAGAAGAGCAGGGGAAATCAAGTGTATTGTAATTGATGTAAATATTCTGTAAAATCTTATAGTTAAAACCCTGCCCAAGAACAGACAGAACCTTGTTAAAATAACTCACTCTTCTCAATAGGTAATCATTCAGGGCTTTCGAAGCTACAGGGACCAAACCATTGTGGACCCATTCAGCTCAAAACACAATGTCATTGGTAAGTTCTGATACTTGTCTTTTAACACTAACTAGAATTGCGTTGTTATCTTGGATGACGTTCACATTACAGTCCTTTAGTCTTTAATATTCTTACATTTGACTATATTTTCTGTTTCAGAAACTTCTTTACAGTTGTCTGTAACAGGTCACAAGGTGTATTCTGCTTAGAGTAAAGTAATGCTAACATTCAATTTTACTGTGACAACAGTATGTCAGAGTCTTCAGAAATTGAGTGAGTTCTGTAAACTCCTTCATATGTGCAGATCTCTGTATCAGTCAGACCCCCTTTAAAGGCTGTCCTTGCAGGAACAGCAGCAGAGAATTTGCATGGGATTTTTTTTTTTTTTGGTATGCAAGTGTGATCGTTCTTGATAAGTAAGCACAGTAACTACTATCAACTGCTGCAGAGAAAATGATCTTCTTTCATCTAGCTTTGGAGGAATGAATTTCTTGAATGTGAACTGTCGAAAATATAAGTTTCAAAGTGTAGTTTCATGAATAACACCTAATTTAACAATATGTTATGTCCACCATTCTCCTGCCTCTTCCTATTTGTGCGCATGGATGCCTGGTCCTGCCTCTTCATTTGTATTGGTTTTAGTAGTTGTGCAGCAACTTTGAGACTGCTGACCTAACAGAAAACAGTCAATTGTGGACATAAAAACTTAGTAGCCAGGATTTACTCTGAGACTGGGAAAAGAGTGCATATGACTTCAATAACATGTCCTACTATGTAATATCACTTCAGCAGGTGCTAAAACTTTATCCAGGTACTAGTGTTGTTAAAAGGAAAATAAAAATAATCCGGCTTCACTATTTTTTGCCTTTTTAAAGAACCCCATAGCAATCCCAAGTAGTTTTGGGGATGAGGTGGATCTGGAGTGCTTGTAGGCAGGAAAGGATGAAAAGCCTGGGATGCTCATTGCTGCTGGAAGGCAAGCAGTTTGAAATTAATACAGTAGGTGCTGATCTTAAGACACTGAGCCTTGCTGAAACACAACAGAATGAACACTGAGATTACTCTGTGTTAGTGTCGTACAATATTCTTGTACCTTTTTTTTTAAATAGAAGTAGTAGTCTTCCAGTGTTTTTAAAACAAAACATTGCTGAATTAGCAAGTGGAGTATTAAGACATTCGTACTCTACCTGAAGTTCATACAGTCAACCTGCATGTACAGGCAAGTGATTTCCTTTGGTTAAATATGAAAATTTGATGCTGAGGCCAGAAGAATTTGATATAGGCTTACTGGTTTCATCCCACCAGGAGATCAGTATTAAAAAGAAAAGGATGGGAATAAATAGGATTGGTTTAACCATTATTCTCATCGTGGAATAGTACTGAAGTTCGTAAGTCATTGTAATGTGTTTGAGTGGGGAAAAGGCTGCTCTCTTGTTCTCAGACAATGACTAAGTGATCCACCTACCAAGTTTGCCTCATTACCTTGAGATTTTGGTTGTCTGTGTTGTATTTGGGTTCTGTTCTTGAATATTTATATGTAAAACTTAATGTACATTGCAATGTTAACTCGTGTCAACTTGAGGTGTGTAAAACTTTGTGTTTGAATTTTCAGTGGGAAGAAATGGATCTGGAAAAAGCAACTTTTTTTATGGTAAGCGTGGATTTCTTAATATAATAGCATAGGGATGCTGATGATACCGGGTTTCTTTGCTTTTGCCAGAAGTTGGTTTACCAAATATTCCTCCTAAACAAGGCGTTGCAGATTGGTCATTACTTGACAATGATGAAAGGCAGATCTCAATGCACTTGTTTAATACTTACCTTCAGGTTTTTACCCAGTATTTGGCTTCTCTTACTAAGGGCCTTCTCAGATTTTAAAATAGCAAAATAGCAATATTTACTGATTCTAAAAGTGACCCACCTTGAAATCTGACTGTGGTATTTGCAGTTACTTTAGACATTCCTAGTGGCTAAATATTAAGCTGATTCCATAGCAGCTGTATGGTGCAGCTTATACAATCTTTTAGCATATGGTTATGAGGGAGATTTTGCGGAGTGGGAGCATCAGTGGAGGAGCAAAGATGCTAGTCAGAAGTGTTAGTGGCCTTTGTGTTGGTAGTCTTTATAAATTGCCAAGTGTTAAGTATTTTAGCAATTGTTTTTAACCTCACCTGTGTGCTATGTACTTGTAGAGGAAAGCTCATGAATCCCTACTTGTGCAGCATTGTTAATGCTTACGCAGTGAACTAGTAAGGTGGTGACAATGAGGCTTCAGAGAAATTCTAATATACAGCAGGCTGAGTAATAAAGATCCAGCAGATTAGGATTTTTAAAGAAGAAACATTGTAAGATATTAGCAGTGGCATGTCTGTACTATAGAACAGTAAAACAGTGTATTTTGAGTTGAAGAAACTGCTGCAGATCTCCCTGAGGAAAAGAATAAATCTTCTGTTTCTTTACTATTTTATTACAGCAATTCAGTTTGTCCTCAGTGATGAGTTTAGTCATCTTCGCCCAGAGCAGAGACTGGCTTTGTTACATGTAAGTGAAGGTGTATAACAACAATACTAAAGAATAAACTAATGCATTTGAATGTTACTACAAAAATGGTAAATTGCTGAGCTGTGGATATTTTAAGCCAATTATTTTGGAAGCATCCTTAAACATTTATTGTTTCCCTTTGGCAAAAGGGATTTTTTCTACATTATGCTGACAATGCACATCAGTGAATGCATATGCAAGATTTTCAGAAATAAAAATATATGTAGTGGATCTTACATAGATGTTCTTGACTCTTAAATCCTTGGGTGGAAAGGGGAAATGGGATTGTCAGGGAAAATGGGAGATGGATGAGCTCAAAATCCTTCTAAGCTGGGAATTATCTAACTAAAATGTCTTCTTTCTTAGGAAGGTACAGGTCCTCGTGTCATTTCAGCGTTTGTGGAAATTATTTTTGACAATTCAGACAACAGGTTACCAGTAAGTTGAATACAGTACTTCAGAAATAGATGATAATTTAAGACTCTAGTATCTCAGTATTATAGAAGTCTTCAGTATGGTAACTGCTTTTGAATCAGTTCTGGTTAAAAGTGCCATAAACATTCTGGATTAGTTATACATAGCTACTGCAAACAGTTAAATTTACTGGGTTTTGTTTTCTTAAGATTGATAAAGAGGAAGTCTCACTTCGCAGAGTCATTGGAGCCAAGAAGGACCAGTATTTCTTAGACAAGAAAATGGTGACGTAGGTACTTCTTTTCCTTACCTGATTTAGACTAGTAGTATTTCTGTAAAAATCTCTAGTCACACAGAACACTTGGCTCTCTAGCCTGAAATAAATAAATTCTCATGAGTTCTGTGAGCAATACTAATTTAAAAGTGTACTACTGAATACCGGTAGTTTGACAGCAAGGACATGAGTCGTTGTTCAAAGGCTTTGAATTTACAGTTTAATCCATTCATTAACGTGATGTTTAACTGCTTATATAATATTTCTTTCAGGGCTTTTTTTTAAATAGAAGAGTTACCAGACATTAGGTTGTTTCATATCCTTCCTTGTGATTTCCTTGACTGTATTTGCCTCCTCTTTTTTGCTTCAGAATACTTCCTTCTTAATCTCTTTCCAACGCTATAGTATTTTAGATATTTTCCATTTTTAGTCCTTCACTGCATTTTAGAATTAGTTATTATCAAATAAAGAAGCGTCTTCAAACAGAGCATGCGTTGCACACAGTGATTATAGTATGTGTTGTATAGTTGTGTTACTTTACTGAATTTTTACAACTGTCACTTTTACTCTTAAGTGTGTTTAATACATTCCCAATAACATTTCAGGAAAAATGATGTCATGAATCTTCTTGAAAGTGCTGGATTTTCTCGCAGTAATCCCTACTATATTGTCAAACAAGGAAAGGTAAGATTCTTTTTCACAAAGTGGAAGAAATCACTATCAAGAGTATCATATTTTCCTGAATGCCAAACTTACTTCAGTTATTGCAGAAGTAAGCCAAAATCCTATTTAATTTGAAACAGTTCTTCTAGATGCTGTTCTTGCAAATATTATTGTTAAAACGTTTATGTCCATTATAAGAAAAAAAGTTGTAATATCTGTAATGTTGATATTTAGGAAAGTTTTTTTTGTGGTAATTCTTGCAACAATGTGCTTTTCTGTATACTTAAATACAAAGCAGACTTAGTTCCGTGTAAATTCATAGATTTCTGGGCCTTAAGATGACACACTAAAGTAATTGTAAAGAATTTTAGGAGGCTAAAAATACTGCCAATGGAGGATGAGTGGAAATGTGGAAGCACCAAAAGTGAACAGCAGGGAAGGGGGCTCACAGCATAATCTGTATTAACTGGTCTTCAAGACCCAAGCACCAAAAGTGAACAGCAGGGAAGGGGGCTCACAGCATAATCTGTATTAACTGGTCTTCAAGACCCAAGCACCCTTAACAGAGCTTTTAAAGGACACCCAGGTTTGGAGACAAAGGACAGATTACTTGTAATGGCCCACAGGGTTGGACACAGTGTAGACACTGATAACTGTCAGCTCCAAAAAGATTGCTGAAAGGCATACTTAAAAGGAGAATGCAGGAGACTTGAGGAGCACTTGATGGCAGAAATGCTGACCCAGCAGTACAGTCTCTCAAATGTTTCAGGGTAGTTCTTCCTGTACAGCAGCTGAGCATTTGTATTGGAAAGAAACAGCTTCAGCTGGAAAGTCACTTGTGTTTTTTCTTGGGTATTGGTGCATGACTCTTGCAGCCAAAACATGCATACTGGTTTTAATATGATACAAATTAGAAACAGTAACCTTATAAAAGCATGCAACCACTGAAATTCTGTTGGAGGAAAGTGAGTTTTATGTTGGGTTTAATTGTATGACTCATTTAATGTTGGATTAGTGAGTGTTTGATGACCTGAATCGTTCTAAGAGTTATAACACCTACATTTTGGTGTGTTTTTTGGGGGTGTTTAAACTATGTGGTTTAGCACCAGGACGTAAATGCCCAAACTCAAGGTTCTCTAAACATAATTTTGAGTGGGTAACAATTTCTTCAGTTTACGTAATACTGGAATCTTGAGTTTCAGCAAAAACTGGTAGCATTTAAAAACCAACAAAATTCATTACAAGCAGAATACTTGCCATGCTAAAGTAATTGTCTTAAAAGGAAAGGAATATGGTATATTCTAGGTATCTAAATATACCTTCCAAAACCTCAGGCAAGCAGGCACAGCAAAAAAACGTGCAGGCTTTGGTCTGTTGTGGTTAGCTATACATCCAGAGCAGGCTATTGAAATAATAGATCTTGAATTTTCAGATCAACCAGATGGCCACAGCTCCTGACTCTCAAAGACTGAAGTTACTAAGAGAAGTAGCTGGTACCAGAGTGTATGATGAACGTAAAGAAGAGAGTATTTCACTAATGAAAGAAACAGGTAAAAATAGTTTTAAGAAATTAATGTTTTATGCCACAGTAATTCCATTAACCATTAGCTTTTTCAGTAAAGCTAACTGCTAGATAGATTTTATTTGTGGTACGTTAAACAATACGTGTCATATTTCATCCTTGAATTTTAAATATCTCAAAAGGTTTAATAAGTGATTTCATGTGTGCTTTTAGTAATAAAACTTTTTAGCTAGGCTACTGTGTGTACTGTTCAAAACACATGAGTGATGTCAGCTGGCAACGATCCAAAAATTAGGATACCTACTGCTATGCAGACACTGAAGTTTATGTAGTATAGTCTATAATTATTTTAAGCATGTGACCCCATAAAAGTACATGCTTCTGTTGCATTACATAACTCGTATCGACAGTTCTGCTGTTAGGATTTTTTTTTTGGGAACTGCTTCTGTACATGGGTTCTCCTTTTTGCATTTCATAACTGTTGACAAATAGTTAATCACTGGAGAAGATTCAGTAGCTTT
This sequence comes from Larus michahellis, assembly GCF_964199755.1. Lineage (NCBI taxonomy): Eukaryota > Metazoa > Chordata > Aves > Charadriiformes > Laridae > Larus > Larus michahellis. The sequence continues at coordinate 62,216,729 of NC_133901.1, forward strand.
AAAAATGTGGAAATATATTACAGTGTTTAACTGAACTTCAATCTTGTAATCTTTTCTAAAAGAGGGCAAGCGAGAGAAGATCAATGAGTTGTTGAAATACATTGAAGAGCGACTGCATACCCTAGAAGAGGAGAAAGAGGAGCTGGCTCAGTACCAGAAATGGGATAAAATGAGGAGAGCATTAGAATACACTATTTATAATCAGGAGCTTAATGAAACCCGAGCTAAGCTTGATGAGGTAAAATATCTTGGCTAATACAAAACCTAATGTGAGCTGTTGGTTTTCTTTTTGCTACTGTCTCCTTGCATTCCCTGTTAGAATCCTGTCCATGTTCTTCACTACTTTAACAAATTATTTTCTTTCTACTACTGAAACAGAATCTTGTTACTTAAGCTATTGGTGATATTTTCCTACAGCTTTCTGCCAAACGAGAGACAAGTGGAGAGAAATCCAGACAGCTGAGAGATGCACAGCAAGATGCTAGAGATAAAATGGAGGTAAAAAGACTTTTTATATGGGCTCTCCAGAACTGTGTTTTGGTTTGTTGGTGGTTTTGTTTGTTGTTTTTTTTTCTGGGGGGAGTGGGTGGGGGAAGGTGTTCTGAGTCTGTGTTAAATTCTATTTTATACTTTCATCCTCTTTGGAAACAGGGTAAGGTTTTTTTCACACTTCTAGTGTCTCTTGATCTACATAATAATGATCTTGTGAGTTCTGATAGATACTGAAAAGTGCAGGCAGTGTTTAAAATACTACATACTTAAATTTGCGTAGGAAATAGAACGGCAAGTTCGAGAACTGAAGACAAAGATTTCGGCAATGAAAGAAGAGAAAGAACAACTTAGTGCTGAAAGACAGGAGCAAATTAAACAGAGGACTAAATTAGAGCTGAAGGCGAAAGACCTGCAGGATGAATTAGCTGGCAACAGTGAACAAAGGGTACGTAACAGCAGTGAAGTCTTAAAATGTCATTGGCACAAGGTAGTGTACTTCTACATTGAAGTTGTGGTTTTAGGCTGTGGCCATTCATTTTTTTTTCTAAGGTTTGCTGGACATATATCTCCGTCTTTTTGTGGTGCCTCCTAGGGGATGTAAACATACACTCCTGTGTTATGGTCCTTTATTTATCATCCTGCATGTTGCAAAATCAAGCACCTATATTTTTCTTGATCTTAATTGCTGCAAGTATTGTCAAGGAGGGTTTTGTTTGTAGCAGTAATTTGAACTTTGTTGTTTGGCCTATACAGATCTTGCTTTCTTGCATAGTTTAGCGGCTTGAAATTGCTTTGTTTTATCTTTGCTGTCCTGATTGGAACTGAATTCACTTCTGTTAAGTATTGAAACAGTGTAGTATCAGATAAGCGATGGCATCTTGCAGTCTTACAGTTATTCTTTAGAAGTGTGTATTCATCTAACAACACAATTCCTGATATTACCTAACTTCTAATACTGCTTTTTTTTGACTTTCAGAAAAGACTATTAAAAGAGAGGCAAAAGCTTCTTGAGAAAATTGAGGAGAAGCAGAAAGAATTAGCAGAAACAGAGCCGAAATTCAACAGTGTAAAAGAAAAAGAAGAGAGGGGAATTGCTAGGTCTGTGGCATTCTACAACGGGGAGTCAAAGCCAGCAACAATACTAACAATATTATCCATAAGTGCAATTCACTCAGAATTGTACTTGTTGCTTGAGAATGGTGTAATTTTATGTACTTACAGATGGTCTGCAAAAAGTCTCCTTTATTGTTGGGGGTGAAATTAAATGGTGAAATTAATTTTTAAGCTTAACTGCTTTTGCGGGCTGTTGTTGACTTTTTGTTTTGTGAAGTCTTCTGTGTGATTTCATGGTTTATAACATGATCCTTTTCTTTTTATTACTGTTTTGGTGCTTAAATCTTACCTTGAAAATTCTTATGGTAATTACTAATGCTTGCTTGTACTAAATTCAAGATTTCTTTGTAATACAGCATGTCTTTTGCTTCTCAAAATAGACTTGCACAGGCTACACAGGAAAGAACAGATCTTTATGCAAAACAAGGTCGAGGAAGCCAGTTTACTTCCAAAGAAGAAAGGGATAAGTGGATAAAGAAAGAACTGAAATCTTTAGATCAAGCCATCAATGACAAGAAGCGGCAGATTGCAGCTATACACAAGGATTTAGAGGATACAGAGGCAAACAAGGAGAAAAATTTGGAACAGTACAGTGTAAGTTTTCACCTTATTACTTCTCAGTGGTTTTGAGAGAAGGGTTAAAGGCTCAATCTAATCCTAGACGATTAGACTTTACTGCCTATACATAAGGAAGATGAGACTTTCTGGTTAAGGGCAGTCTTTTAAAAATATATTATTGAAAACATCTGCAGATAAACTAAACTTCCTTTAGCACTGCATCTAACTTCGGTCTATATGTTGACTTCCTTTCTGGCACTTTCCCTAAAGTGTTTGGCCTGAGGTTTCAGGAAGAGTCTTAAATCTACCTTGCTCTTTTCTATGTTGAATATGACCATTTCATCTAGATAACAGTTTGTGAGGTTTTTATAGAGGTCTACTTTGGTTGTTCTCACTCTCCTCTTATTTTCCCTAAACAGAGGATCTTTTAAACTGCTGCAAGCACTGCACCTTTGCACCACGATTGCAGCTGGTTAGAAGTTGTGTCCCTATCCATGTTAGAAGATTAATCTGTCTCAGTATTATCTGCATAACTTCTAGGCTTTAATTTCCATTCCGAAATAGCTCTTATACTGCAAATACAGCAATACAATCTAAAAATATCACTCCTGCTAGGAGCTACAGGAGTGAAAACCCTCCTGCACTTATGGTGGGAGGGCATCCAGTACCAATACTGCTACCCTGCATGTGCTGATAGGCAGTGTTCTTGGTCTTTATGTAATACACCTACCAAAATTGAGGATCAATCTGATGAAATCTAGGAATGTAGTTGTACAAAGGCAATGGTGTTCTGCTAAAATACTGCTTGGATGGGACCCACGTTAGGGAAGTAATGATTCTGAGTTGGTCAATGAAAGAAATGGCATTTACCACTGACTGCTTGTAATTGTATTGTACTGCTCAGTAGGAATACTATAGAATTGAAGAGCTTAAATTTGAAGCAGTCCTTGATTCCTTTTATAAACATCTTAGTTTTCTTTTTCTCCTTAAGGAAGGTCAATTTATGCTTAGGCTAAGAACTGTATAGCTTTTTGCTGCTCAAAGGGGAGGTGTCTTGGGTGAACATGATGGAGAGCTTGCAAAGTTAAGTTGGAAAAACTTGGCTATGTTTTGAGAACACAGCTAGTCCTCCTGTACACAGATAACTATGAAAGCATTATCTGAGTGCTAGCCCTGAGCTGCTTCGAAAATGGCAAGTGTTAAATGAGCAAGCTTATTTCAGCTTGCTTATTGAGCAAGCTTAACGGCAATGCTGTTGACAGCAGCTGTGGTAAAGTAGTAGTACTGCTGGAGAGCAGGCTGAGATTTTTGATTAATAGCAGTACGGCATCATATGCAAGACTAGTATGTATGTTCTTATCACAAACGTTATTTCAGAGCATGATTGCGCATAGTTATGTGTATGATAGTTACTGTTTCGATTCAGTTTCTTACCGTGGCTTACAGTGAGCCATCTCACTATAATACCCAGATGCACAGTTCAACTCAATGCCTGCCTTGCAGTCTACTTGGTAACTTCACCTTGGTACTGCTCCCTTACAAAGATGTATTTATTCTTAGTGGTTTTGCAGTTTGTTGTAAACTGGTTAAAACGTTTGTAGGAATTTTGTCTGAATTTTAAGTAGTAATTTAGTATCAAATAAAAGACTTTTGAACATAGCTGTAGTTTCATACTGTTCTTTTCTTTGTGTTAGAAACTGGACCAGGATCTTAATGAAGTGAAGGCTCGTGTTGAAGAGCTGGACAGAAAATACTATGAAGTGAAAAATAAAAAGGATGAACTACAGAGCGAAAGAAAGTTAGTAATTAATTGAAATATGTCTGAATCTCACTTAATATCAAGGACCCCAACTGTGTAGTTGTTAACATGGCATGTAGGTATGTTTTTTAAAATATAGCCATGTATGAACTCCTGCACTTTGCCTTCCCATTAGATTAGCAGTCTTTGAGAATAATAAAAAAAAAAATCTTCGGACTTCTTTCACACTTAAAATATTTTAATTATTTTTGCTCTGTAGTTATCTATGGAGAGAAGAGAATGCAGAACAACAAGCTCTTGCTGCAAAGCGGGAGGATTTAGAAAAGAAACAGCAGCTTCTCAGAGCAGCAACAGGAAAGGTAAGATACCTTGTATTTGAGAATTCCTTGTGGAAGCTTTTCTTATTCTTAAAGGACAAATCACAGTCATATCTGAAAGACATGACTGTTATTTCTTTTGGTTATGGTCTTATTGTCATGATTAAGATGGACAAATTATATTTGTAAGCTGAATTTTTCAAATATTTATAGCTCTAGAACTACTTGGAAATTAGTTTTTTAAGCTCAAGGTAATTGAGGAGAGGTAAGGAGACCAGATAGAATACTTCTAAAACTTCCGCTATTTTTTCCTTTTTTTTTAAAAAAAAAAACAAAAAAAACAACATGAAAAGTGACAAATTGAAATATATATTTAGGCATCTTCCGTTAGAGCTAGTTAGTTCCGTTAGTTAGCAGGAACTTTGCGCAAAAGGTTACAATTTTCACAAAGTAAAAAGTAAAATGGACAACTATACTTTTAGTTGCAGTATAATAACGAGTTCTATTTTAACAGGCCATTTTGAACGGTATAGACAGCATAAACAAAGTTTTGGAACACTTCCGTCGAAAAGGCATAAATCAGCATGTTCTAAATGGCTATCATGGCATTGTTATGAATAACTTTGAATGTGAACCAGCTTTCTACACCTGTGTTGAAGTTACTGCAGGGAACAGGTAATTATGTGCTCTTTAGTGTTACTCAAGTTAAAGCAGCTGCAGTGTTACAATTTAGTTTTTAGTGCCAGTTGCTACTGAAAGTTTTACTCTTTTGAACTTGAGCTCTTGTCCTTTTTTTGACGAAGTGCCGCCTTATATAGGGTGATCAAACTGCTACTCCTTCAAGAAGGAAATAAGGATCCTGCCTGTTCAAAAATTATTCCTAGCTGCTCTTGATCTTGCCTAAAAAAACCCTAGAACAAAACCACACAAAGACCCCCAAAAAAGGCCCCAGACCCACAGTTCTGACAGTTAGCAGAAAGATTGTTGTGAGGCTCAACTATGTTGAATAAAGTGGATGGCGTCTTCTGGTGTGGAGAATTCTCCAGTAAGCAATGCTGATGTTTCAGTGGTAACAATCAGAATTATTTCACTTACACTAGAAAATCTCATGGGTGAGGATGGTCTCTAAACTGTCAAAACCTGCTGTTTAAAAGCTAACTGAAAAGACATTGAGTGTCTTTGTGTAACGTGTGTTCTAGAAGTAAGTGCCTGTTGGGTGATCCACCACTTCCTGCAGCATCTGACACTTCAAATCAATCTAAATTGTCTTTTTGTGTGATCAATCCTCTGTTCCAATTAATGAACAGTCATACAAATTCTTCTAACGAAATGTTGATAGTAGCATAAGGGCAGGAAAACGGGATAGAGTTGACGTGATCTTGCAAACTATCACATAGAAATGTTGATGCTACCACAACTTGAAATGCAGTCACTCATCGGAAACGTCTGTGTGAACAAGGGTGTCTCTTCAAAGTGCTTCATAGTTCTCTCTGAATCCTGTTGTGCCCTGTAGTTTGGAAAAAGCGGTAGCAAGCAAATTGTAGTTTAACTTGCAAAAGAAAGATCACTTACTTCAATCTCTGTGATGGTAGTCTCAGTCACGCACAGGGAGATAGATGTGGTCTGTGTTTCTGTTGATTGTGTACAGAGGCATAAGATGCAAACTTTGTAAATCCATGCAAAGAGGGTTGAATATTATATAATGAAATGTTACGGAGAACAGAGGTTTGCAGTTGAACCAACCAAAAAAGGCTGTGTACACAGTGACACGGTGTGCATATTGAGCTGCTCTTGTGACTGGAGGGTGGAACTTAAAATTCTTGGCTGATCCCGTTCTAATGAAAGTGAATAGAGCGTATCCACTTGCTTATTCTAAGGCACAGGCTTGAAGAGAAAATGCAATGCAGCTTTATGTTGGTATGTTATTTAATGGTACCTGCATGCTTACTGTTTCCATACAAATATGTTAGTGCTTTTAGCACAGTAAAGTTTAACCTATTTGTTGGGCTTGTTAATTAGGTTGTTTTATCACATTGTGGATTCTGATGAGGTCAGTACAAAGATCCTAATGGAATTTAACAAAATGAACCTTCCTGGAGAAGTTACTTTCCTCCCTCTGAACAAGCTGGATGTTAGAGATACTGCTTATCCTGAGACTAATGTGAGTTGAAGTTCCTTTTGAACCTTCTTCCACTTCATAATTACAAAGCCTTATATTTTGAATTGTTTGTGTATATTGCGTATTTCCCACCACTTGCTTTGCTGTTGAATGTCTGCAATGAAATACTACTTTCAATGTGGGCTTCTCAACATGAACTCTGTTATGGGAAAATACTTTCCTACCAGGTATTTATTTACTCTTTAAATTTTAACTTCACCTTACAAGTAAGTAGGTGATACTAAAAAGAAATAGAATTTTGTTGTAACCTGACAGTCAATAATTGCCTGAATTACTGAATTGTAATTCTTTTAAGCTGAAATGCTGCCATGGACAAAAGCTGAAAAGCCATGACATATTACAGCCATGGATAATTCCTCAAAGTTATTGGAAATGAGCTGTGTTTTTATATTTAGAAATGCATAAATAACCCTTCAATGGCAACCATTTAGAAAGTAATTCTGAAATACATTTCAATAAAGTATCTGCTCTTATTTGAAGTTTCAGTAGTGAATTAAAATTGTGCAAATGTTAACCGCTTCTTACAATAATCATGGTAGAGTAAGTTCTTTAAAAAATATCTATTTTTTTCTTTTTTCCCTCAGTTAAACATAGGAAAAAAATAAATAGGAAACAATGACTTCTAGTGTGCTTATTATGGCAGGGCTTTACTAGTAAAACTGTGTTAATGCTTGTATCCTGCTCTCTACAGAAAGGAATAATTTTTTTGAGGAAAAACCCCACCAATTTATGATACTTACCCAACTTGATTTAGTAGTGATTTAATACTCGGATGAGATTCCTGGCAGACTCTTAGCTGACTTAAGGTTCAAGCCTAGCTGTTACAAGCTAAAACTGCAAAATCTTGCACTTGATTTTCATAGAGTGTTTATGTGTTTGTCTTGGGATCCTTCTACCAACTGACAGCTGTTTATTTTCAAAGTGCCATTCACAATATTGTTCTCTGAGTTCAGGGTTTGACATCCTGTATGTAAATAATGATGTGGACAGCTCCAGAAGTCTTTGTTCTAGAAGTTTAACTGTGAAGTCAATGTTAATATTCAGTGAATTTGAAATGTGTTAAACTGTTAGAAATTCTTGTCATAAGGCTAGAGTGTATTCTATTTTTAGTCTTGATGTAGTTTCTTTTTTCCAGGACTGTCTTAAATTCTGTGTATGAATTAGTTGCAATGTACTTGATGTATTTGTATCAATATGTTCTTCTCATTAAAATCACTGTCGCTTCAGGATGCTATTCCTATGATCAGTAAACTGAGATACAATCCACGATTTGACAAAGCTTTCAAACATGTTTTTGGAAAGACTCTAATTTGTCGTAGCATGGAAGTGTCTACCCAGCTGGCCAGAGCTTTCACTATGGATTGTATTACTCTGGAAGGTAAACGTTGCAATTTTATAAATTATTTATTGTAAAAATGGGATCCCTGGAATGGGAGGCTCATTAAACATGGTCTGTTAGTGTTCTTGAAATAATATTTTTTTAAAATAATAGTATACTTTACTGAGATGTACAAGGTTGCACTTGGTTAAGTACAATTCTTAAAAATACAGAATTTCTTCACAAGCCATTGAATTTCATGATCTAAAAGTTATAGCTATGTATCTCCATCCTGAGAATTGTAAAGCAGATTAAGTTTGTAGTCATCCAATTTGTTTTATCCAATATAACAGGCATTTGTTTTTCTGGAGTACTTACGGTGTTTTCAACAAACTTTAAACCAGTGATTAGGGTGTGAATGTACAGCCTCAATAACTGATAAGTGCAAGGTGAATTCTTCTGTGTACCAGACATGTTTACGTTTTATGTTCTCTGAAATAATCTCTTTTGTTAATTGCCTGTTCTTGGAGGGCAGATTCTCGGCAGGGTTATTGTTGTCTTTTTGTCTCTTAAAGTCAATCTGAAAAAACTCCGAAGGATGTCTGAGGAGGAAATGATTAATTTTTCAGTAACAGCATATTCTACAAGCCACAGATGCCGCTAATTACTCAGTCTTTCTTTGTTTTCTCCCTCACAGAAGATCTGAGATTTATTTTCTTTTAAACTGGTAGTGCTAGGCACTTGCATTTTCCCCTTTAAGTATTTTTTTTCCTTCAAGCTGCATGGTTTCAGAAGTTAATTATAAACAACAAAAAAAAATTAGCTGATACTTAAAGGAGATTATAGCAGTCTGTGTTCGTCTTGGGAAAGGAAATGCACTTCAAATTGCGTACAGAAATAAACACTTCCCTAAGTACTGTAAACATACCTAAGTGATTCCCTGATACTGATGCAGCACTTCTGTACATTAGTTGAAATGTTTTAGTTAGTCTTCTAAGTTGTGTTGTAGAAACTGCTTTGAACATTATGAAGAGCATGTAGCGTGCAGTTTATAGTCTCATTCTATTATGCTCTTAGGTGATCAAGTCAGCCATCGTGGTGCTTTGACTGGAGGTTATTACGACACAAGGAAGTCTCGTCTTGAATTGCAAAAAGATGTTAGAAAGGCAGAAGAAGAACTTGGTGAACTTGAAGCAAAACTTAATGAGAATTTACGCCGAAACATTGAGAATATCCTTTTGTTCTTCTTGTGGAAAGGTCGTGTGATAACAAAGCTTTTGTTTTGCAGTTACAGTAATTGATGAAAAACAGGAGACCAGTTTTTGTTAATGTTACATATTGGCTGTGGCATTTGTTTTGTCTGCTGCTTGTGCAACCTGATTCTGTATGTTACTGTAGTAACGTAGTAGTACTTTAGTGGTAACATAGTAGTACTTTAGTAACAAAGAAATCAATGGAAAAACAGAACCAAAAACTCTGCATGTGAAAATTGGCATACAACCAGTGAAAATAACAGATTTTAAAACATATGTGTTGTTTATGTGCCTGAAATACATTCTTTTTTAAAAAATCATTTTTAGATTAATGCAGCTGGTTAAGAAATAGTTTCTATACCACTGCTGTTATTTTTTTAGTAAAACTTCCATACTAGGGAAACTTGACTGAAAAGTACTAATTGAAGAAAACCTAGTCCAATAGTCTGCTTCAGAGTGGCTGGCACTGTAGGCTTCAGGAAAAAGGAGCTTTAGGAATCTGTCCCCATTAAAATTTGATCTTGCTCTTTAGAACTTAGAGATGAGGTTAAACCCTAAATTATGAGGCTTCCCCTTCTTCTCTTCTCATTTTGTAAGGTCTGAGTTTTACTTACCAGTTCAGATGTATCCCTGTGTTGTTCTGAGTGCCATATTGTAAAATTAACAGCTAAACGAAGCTTTTCTTGTTTGCTCCTGGTGTTGATAAGGGTGCTGAAGTTACATTTGTTGATGGTTCTTGATTCTCCTGTACAATTGAATATTTTGGTTTTGTGAGGCATTTTGTTTGTGTTCTTATTTTGATGGCAACTGAATATCCTAAACAGAATAAAATTTGAAGGTACTAGTTAGGTATAAAATGCCTTGTAAAACAAGGACGGAGTTTTCCTTAGCCCACGGTATGGATTAATAATGAGATTGACCAGCTAATGAACCAAATGCAGCAAATTGAGACACAGCAGAGAAAGTTCAAAGCCTCTCGAGACAGTATTTTGTCAGAAATGAAAATGCTGAAGGAGAAAAGGCAGCAGTCTGAAAAGACATTTATGCCTAAGGTATAGTATGGGGATATTGAAAGCTGTTACAGGTTTTATATTGTTTCATTAATATTACTGTTAAACTTGTATTCCATTCTGGTTAACATCATAATATGAAGAGATGACTAGAGTTACAAAAAATGTGTTTACGTAAACAGAAAAGTGAAATTCATATAAATCTACAGATTGCTTTGAGGAATGATAATGATAATTTTAATGTTTCATAGCAACGCAGTTTGCAGAGCTTGGAGGCAAGTTTACATGCAATGGAGTCAACGAGAGAATCATTAAAAGCAGAACTGGGGACTGATTTATTGTCTCAGCTCAGTCTTGAAGACCAGAAACGTGTGGATGCTCTCAATGACGAAATTCGACAACTACAGCAAGTAAGGAAATGAAAATGTCTTGCCATTAAACGTGGTACCTTTCTTCCCAATAAACTTATTTTTGCCCTTTTTGTATAAAAAGTCACTTATGAATATAGCGTAATTAAAGTACTTAATTAGTATGTTTAGAGTTTTCTCATCTGCAAAGTGTATTTGCATGTTTTTCTCAAATGCTGGGTGAATTTCACTAACTGTATGCGTGAGAACTATGGCTATTTGTGTTGGAATCGTCACGACTTCCTTGCTTCTGCTCTTGGACCGTACAACAATAAATACAAGTAGATATAATCTGAAAGGAATGATGCACAGAGTGGGAAAATAAATCAATGCCTTTAAGTATGTGGTAGATGAAACAAAACCAACCCATGTGGTTTAGAAAATACTATGAAGCATGCTCTAAAGCTCTTCTGGGTATAGACTTGGATTCAGATGCTAATACAATTTAAGAAACTTACTGATCTGCGGGGATGACTTTTACACTAGACAGCTGCAAAAATACCGTTTGGTTCTTTCTACCTGTTAAAATTAGAGCAACAGTCCAAGGAGTTATGTGATATTTTAATAAACAGAATTGTGTGAAGAGTGAGGTTTTTTGTTTGTCTTAATTTTTGTAACAAGGAAACAATAGTTGTTTAGGAGTCAGTTAAGGCAATTAATATACTTTTTTATTTTTTCAGGAAAACAGGCAGCTTTTGAATGAAAGGATTAAACTAGAAGGCATTATCACAAGAGTTGAAACATACCTTAATGAGAACCTGAGAAAACGCTTAGACCAAGTGGAACAAGTAAGGATTTTCCCTTAAATGTACTTCTGCAATCTGGTTTTTGGTTAATTTCCAGGGTTTTAACATATTATTTGATAAATACTTATTCATTACCTTGCATTATCTGTGATAGGTTTTGTTTTGCTATATACAAGCTGAGTTAAGTGTTTTACTTAAATGTCAGCACAGTATTTTAGGCATGTGAATTTTTGACAGAAATCCTACTCTAAATACACAGCCTATGTCTAAATAGGACCATCATAGTGACAGATTTGTTTGAAAGTCTAACTATTCTCTAAAACTTTACTAAAATACATGCTACAGTTGTATGTAGAGTAGCAGAAGATAACTTGTTTGTCTGGCTTATACTTTTGTTCCCCTCCATGCTGAAGCTTGGTGGCATTTACTTTGTCCCATAGGAACTGAATGAGCTTCGAGAAACAGAAGGTGGCACAGTTCTTACTGCCACAACATCAGAACTTGAGGCTATCAACAAACGAGTGAAAGATACACTGGCACGGTCAGATGGTTGGTAGCATCATTTTTTTCGAAAGAAAATTCTCCAGAGTTTTGAAAGTTCACACATACCATATTTTGGTTTCGAAATAGGCCACGATATGAGAAGTAATCATTAATTTCAAATATGCTGTAGTAGTTACATAGTGTGTAACAGATTTTTTGGAACTTACTCCAAAAGATAAGTGAAACAAGATTTTGTGCATGTTTTATATAAAAAGAAAGTGTCCACAGTTGCACACTGTAATACCAGTAAGTGTGCGTTGGTGGCTTCAGGGCATAGTGCTTTTGAAGCAACCTTCGTACAAGATCGTGCTTGTATAGTTGTTCTTGAATTTCATCTAACCTATCTAAAACTAAGTTGCTGTCAAATAGGAAATAGCATCTGTATGTCTCAAACTTTTCTTCTCTTTCCAGACTTTAACAATATGACCATAGTATATTTGTTAGGTTTTTTCATGGGGAAGAAAAGAGGAAATGTCAACTCTTTGTCTTAAGATTAACTTTCTACTCCTTAATAAATCTCTTTCTTTAGATTATCTTTTTATTTCATAAATACTCGACTGGATGATTGTTGATTTTATGCGGGCATGTGAGACTTACCCACTTTGCTTTTTGTGCTCTCACCCGATATCTCAGATCTGGATAATTCTATTGACAAAACAGAAGCAGGAATTAAAGAGCTTCAAAAGAGCATGGAACGCTGGAAGAACATGGAGAAGGAGCATATGGATGCTATTAACCACGATACAAAAGAACTTGAAAAAATGACTAACAGGCAAGGCATGCTCCTCAAGAAGAAAGAGGAATGCATGAAGAAAATCCGAGAGTTGGGTTCACTTCCACAGGAGGCTTTTGAAAAGTATCAGACTTTAAGTTTAAAGCAGGTAATAAGTGTGCTTGGTTTCATGTTTCATGACCTGAAATATTAGCGTCATGTGCATCTTGAGTGTCAAATGTGTCTGGAATTGCAAGGTGCTTTGATACATTAATATTTTCCTTTTACAGTTATTCCGCAAACTGGAGCAGTGTAATACGGAACTGAAGAAATACAGTCATGTTAATAAAAAAGCTTTAGATCAGTTTGTGAATTTCTCGGAGCAGAAGGAAAAATTAATAAAAAGACAAGAGGAACTTGACAGGGGCTACAAATCCATCATGGAGCTGATGAATGTCCTTGAGCTCAGAAAGTATGAGGCTATTCAGCTGACTTTCAAACAGGTAACAAAATAGTAACAATTGTAAAGACACTGGTGCTGAAATAAAATTGTCTCCTTGTGTACCAGCTGTATAGGAGGAAGCGGATACTAAGTACATCTATTGTGTAATAATAGAGGGCAGTATCATGTAACTTGAGGTTTGTGGGGAGTTTAAATACTGAAGAAGAAGTAGGCTAGCATTTTAAACAGGTGCTCATCTTGGTTGTATTACAACTCTGGCTTTGCTTTTAAACCTTTTAAATACTTCCTTTCTGGTGAATCTCTGTACTATGTACAACCCTTTCTAGGGAACGTCTGGTAATAAACCCTGCACCAAAGCCATTCTCCAGATTTAGTGAAAGTAATTCCTGATGTTAACAAAGTATTTTAACTACAAAATATATGAAGTTTTCTCTTAAAGATAATATGCTTAACTGAGATCTTATCTGAAGTTTACTGAAATACATAATACTTGCTTTTGCTGCTGTTTTATGTTCTAATTCTACTATTTTCTTGAAAAATTTGAAAATTCTTGTTCTGCAAGAACAGTTGGTTTAGATGTTTTTAAACCAATCTCTGTGTATCGTATGTTTCTCAGTTCTACTTGTACTTAAGAATTAATGTGGATACCTGCTTTGAAGCTTTTGAAGCAGTGTGATCATGTAAAAATAGCTGTTGTCTGCAATTGATTTCATTATGTAAAAACGAGCTGATGTGTTGACTGTTTCTTTGTCAGGTGTCAAAAAATTTCAGTGAAGTATTCCAGAAGTTAGTCCCTGGTGGGAAGGCCACGTTAGTGATGAAGAAAGGAGATGTGGAGGGCAGTCAGTCCCAGGATGAAGGTGAAGGCAGCACTGAGAGTGAAAGAGGATCTGGATCTCAGAGCAGCGTTCCATCTGTAGACCAGTTCACTGGAGTTGGCATAAGGGTAAAGAAAAAATTTGTGTTTCAGTACTCCAAATAGCTGTTTAGAGTGCCATTAAACTATATTTTTAAAAGGCAATGTTTAATTGGTCATGTTTATTTACTATAATAGCAAGTGATGTTATGGTTTAATATTTTGAAATCATCGTGCTGTTGTGTTGTTTTCTTAGGTATCGTTCACAGGGAAGCAGGGTGAAATGAGAGAAATGCAGCAACTTTCAGGTGGACAGAAATCCTTAGTGGCCCTAGCCCTGATATTTGCTATCCAGAAATGTGATCCAGCTCCATTTTACTTATTTGATGAAATCGACCAAGCCTTGGATGCTCAGCACAGAAAAGCTGTCTCAGGTGACTGTCTACCTTTTTTCATCTTCATTAGGGTTGAAGGTGATAGTCTTTCTTCTCATCTGTGATGTTTAAGATAAAAGCTTTTAATCTTAAAGGCGTATCTTTGAATATCCCAGCATGTGTGTTAGAATTTAGCTTTGTGCCTTCTGAAGCTTTCATGAACTTGATTTAGGTAGAAGTTTTGTGTTGACTACTGCATATAAAGTGTCTCCTTACTACGCTCAGTGTGGTGGAAATAGTCCTGTTTCAAAGTGTAGTTTGATTTTTAAAAATTAACTTTTAGTTCAATGCATTGCTAAAAAAGTGCTTGCTCTGTTTTTCATCATAGAAGTTCAACACCCCACTGACTTTGGCTGGATTTGTAAGAGTTGATACTGGAATTAATAATACTTAAAAACTTGGTATGGATCCTTTCTTGATCTGTGAGGTTTTCTGTCTTATTAACCAAAACCTCATTTTGAATAAGGAATAGCAAGCTCTTTGCCTGTCTCATATTAAGACCATTCCTGCTTTATTGAAAAGATCATAGTAAAGAATTGTTGTATTCTTTTTTTAGATATGATTATGGAACTAGCTGAACACGCTCAGTTTATTACAACGACTTTTAGGCCTGAACTGCTTGAGTCAGCTGACAAATTCTATGGTGTAAAATTCAGAAACAAGGTAAATAATACATTTTAGTTATGGCATTTACTGGGAACCTTATCAGATTGTGCATTTGAGACTTGACCTAACAGAGTTCAAAGTGAATCAGCCTCATTTCAGTGATGATTTTCCAGTTATATCGCAGTCTTGTGTAAAACTTCTCTCCATCCTGAAAGAGAATTTAAATATGTACTGATGTCCCTTGTCATGTTCTTTAAAGGATATTAGAAATTTCTTATAGGCCTATTGCTGAGTCCTGGAGCCTTCAGAAATAAGTTTATCTTATTCTGCAGCAGATATTGTAATAACTATATACTTCTTTCTGTTCCACCAGGTTAGTCATATTGATGTGATCACAGCAGAAATGGCCAAAGACTTTGTAGAAGATGACACCACGCATGGTTAAAAGAAATTGTACTTAACTGCTTGTTTGGAAGATGTGTATAGTGCTATGTTTATGCCAGGGACCTGTAAATTTAATATACAAGTACTTAGTCCTTGTTTAAAATAGTTTTTCAACATACATTTTAACCAAGACCCAAGAAGGCTTAGTTTCAAAGGAGCTTCAGTATCCATTTTGTCTCTGTTGCTGTATTTTATAAGATAATTGTTAATGTTACCTTTATACAGTACCTGTAGTTTGGAAATTCTATTCTCTTCCCTCAGATCTTTTGTAAAGTGTCTGTTGCTGTTTTAAAGCTTTTCAGAAAGTGCTAGCTATTCCTTCTTAAGTATAATTTTATCATTTATATTGCCTCACATGGTTTTTTTTAATGGCTTCAATTAAAATGATTGGTTTTATCGCTGTAACTTGTATGCATTATGTTTTTGGTTTATATTGTCTTTCTTTAGAGGATTAGAGGTGGAGTAAATACTCTTTGGTCATATTTGAGCTACATATTTAAGAAGTGTGAGACAAAGCAATTCTTTCAAGCCATTCTTACTTCTTTTTCCCATTTTTTGCACATTGCCAATGCCAGCAGAAAACCACCCCAAATATGTGCTTGTCCAAATTCAGTGTTCTGGCTATTGAACAGGGAAAAATGTAAGTATCAGAAGATACTGAGAAGTCTGAAAAGACCCTAGAACTGTATCAAGACAAATCACAGCCCCCTCTGTTTTCCGGGCACCGTGGCCAGTGTAACTGCCTCCATCATATCCCTTCAGCCAAAGAGACCGGCATAACTTGAGCTAAGTGACAGTCGCCAGTCAAAATGTGAATCTCTTCCTACTGTCCAGGCATTTGGCAAAGTGGTATTGAATAATTTGATGTTTTGTTCTGGAAAACATAAGGTTTTACCATGAACCATATGTTCCTTAGATAGCACAGCAGTTGTAAAAACAAAATCGGTTGGTGTTGCCATAGTGTGTGCATATATAAACATAACCTTAAACAGTACCTTATGTGACTTTAAATAGTACAGTGAGAAACAATGATTTTGTATACTACATTTACTCTGTAGGGCACTTTCAACAAAGCAGAAGAATAAAGCTGTCTGATAGGTTTTCATCTGCAAGCACCCTTGCCCTCCACTGAGAACTTCAGGAAGTGCAGGAAAGGAGAGCATGAACTGATTTCAAGTCTCCTGAGCTAAGGAGCGCATATACTTGCCGTACGAGGCAGGGTAAGAGAATAATACTAAAGCTGGTGTGGAGTAACTTCCCCAGGGTATGATAATCATGTAGGAAATTACTATGTGCAGTAAGTCTTAAGTCAGGAGGAGGAGGATGTTGTACCTGATATAACAAAGATTTTCTGTAGTGACTATGGAGCCACTAGCTACATAGTAGACTTCTCGCAGTGAAGAGAGGGTAGGGTACAAAACATAAGGCAAACTCGTGAAGCCAAAGTAACGCCAGTGCCCCCAAAATGTTTAGACTGTGAATAGACATATTTAAGAACACCAAAGAATTTTAAATTTGTCCTCTGCGTACAGAGCTGTGAATATGCATTTAGGGTGGCTACAGAGCAAAGTATTCCTGAATTACTCACAGGTGAAATGAGTTCAAAGTCCAGAGAAGGACCTAAAGAACCTAGCCACAAATTCATACCCAAGGCGACTGATTTCATGCCATTTGATCCAGTGCACGTAAGAACACACTTAAAACGTCTGTGAACTATGACTGCCAGATATGTAACTTGCCTGTGGAAATAGCAGGCTGCACTCTCAGCTAACTCATTAGGTTTACCAGTGCTAGGGCATCAGGTTGATGGTTGTTAGGTTGAGTTTTGGAAGAGATAAGCAGTTCATAGGCCGTGAAGCTAATTACTGTGCTTATTAAGAAGTGTCATACTAAATCCCTCTAGGACTGAAAATGAATTTTATCAAATAATCTCATTAAAGTGGGAGTAGATTAGTAGAGTAGGGGGGTTGGGGTTTTTTTTTTGGTGTAGTGCTCAGCATAACTGAGCCTAAATGCAGTTTAATAAATTGGGTAATTTCAGCTGCATTAGGAATTTTCCTCTGGGTTGAGTCTAACATTAAGTTTGTTTATCAAGCACAGTTGGAAAATGTGTATCTAGGAAGCTGGTAGAAACACAACTGAATACTGGGTTAATACTAAGCAGGGTAAGAATAGGACAAGCCTTTAGCTGTCACTTCAGTTTCTTGTCTGCTAAAGACCAAGGTTTGGAACCACTTGCACAAAACTTGGGGGGATTTATCAAGACTTTCAGAATCCTTTTTCAAGGTAAGTTTGGGGGTGGTGGTTATTTTTTTTTTTTTTTTTGTTTAAACCTGTGACGACTAAACTTTATTGTGTCCTTTAAAAGCCTCTAGAGAGGCTACTGTCTAAGTTGAGCTCTTGTTTTCCTGTGAATATACCTCTTGCCACATGCTCATTCTCAATGATGTGATGCCTCTGTGCTGTGCAGCCACATACTGCAGGAGTGAAAAAGCTTAATTGGATCAGTTCCTTTGTCTGGTTCACTGAGTGAGCGTGTTGCCAGTAATGCTGGTGTGCACGGGACTGGAATGGGAAAGGCTGAAATAACTTACACAGCACCTCTTCCAGGTGCCAAAGCACAGAGCCTTTGTGTGGCACTGTGGATGCCCTACAGTGAGCTTGGGTTGCTAAGTTAGAAGCTATAGTTAGAATTAGAGAGTGCCTTAAACAGGGATGGAGTAAAGTAGGTTATTTAGCAAAATCCATACCAGCTCACTGTATTGAAAAAATAAATTACATGAGAGAGAATGGCATGAAAATAGGAAAACCAGAACCTCATCCATTGCTGTAAGTTTTAAGGAAAGTCCTTGTACAAAGGAGGAAGAATTGTCTTGAAAAAATGCCAGTATGTACAACCTGAAGGAGGATTTGGTTTTCCCAGACTGGCTTTGGCCATGGTTAAGGTCAGGAGTAGCAGAAAAGTTTTCTTTATCTGCCCCCTAATGATTTGCTTCAGACTGCCGCATCAATCTGAAGATGCAACACAGTCAGTGTAAAATAAAGTGAAGAGAGTGATAGGTTCCTAAAGTGTATGTGTTATGTTCTGTTTGTTCATATGTGGTCCATTCAACATCATAGTTCACAAGTTGCCTTTTCTGTCTGCTTTAAATTCTTTCTAGTCTTAAAATAAGCTTTATTGAGAGTTACCCTGTCCTTGAGTTTCTCACAGGTGTCCTTTTTTTTTTTTTTCCCACATGGAAGTTTAAGGCAAAACAAAATTCAGTGAAACTATACACTTGCTCTGAATATTAGGACATCCTAGAAATTGTAGAAATCCTAGGTGCCCGATGGTGCACCTACTCTTTATGCCCAGGGAGCCTGGTCTTAGTTCTCCCAGGATCTGCATAGTGGCTCTGTAGATGCTTCTCAGAAACATGGGAACACAGGGCTTATGGTTGTATCCTTCGTCAATATTAGGAGTGCGTCTTCTATTGCCCTAGTGAAAAAGTCAGTAGTGGTATGATCCAGAAACATGAGAATGTTACCATTTTATTTTAATTTTTCTGCTTATACTTGTCCATCCAGTAAAACACAACTTTTTTTCTGGATGCCCACCTGGGGCTGTGTTTCCTGCTGCAAGCTTGCAAGTTGGGAAATACTGGGAAATACTGATGTAATGTAACTGCTGAATGTCTCCAATGTTTCTTAATTATCAATATGTGAAGCTTATCGGCTGAATTGCTAGTTGTTTCTTAGGATAGTTTTCATCTGTAGCAAACGCTCTTCAAGTACTTTGTAAGATTAACATCTTTGAGTTTTTTGTATTTTTAATCTTATGTAACTGTTACAAGATGTAGTTTGTAACTTTGGGCAGGAGATGGAGCCAAACTGGACTAAATTAAAAAAGGAAATTTGCTTTATTGTTAAAGTTGAGGGTAAAATCAAAGCCTTTCTATGAGGTCTTGGGAATGCCAGAGACTGTCACAGTGGTCATGAGGATCCTGAACAAATAGAGAAATACAAAATATAAATACTTTTACATGGACAAGAATGTACGTAAAAGGGAATAAATTACACTTTGTGCTAAAAAACTCATAAAAGCCTTTAAGACTAATAATTTGCTAAACTGCTCTTATTGGGTGGAACTGTGCCATTCCAGAAAAACGTATGCATAAACTTATGTAAAAATAAACATTTTACAGATAAAGTAAAAAAAAAAAACAACAACCAAACCTGAAAAAAATTGTCACAAAAGTATAAGAATCTGGTTCCTCTAGGAAGAATGACTCATAATTCTTTCTAGTGAATAAAGTCATCGTTCTCTCCTTGCAGATGAACCTGTGGGTGTGGGAGGTGGTGATTCCCAAAGCAGGGATGAACAGAGGAGACAAGCTGCTTCTGTTAAAATTCTTCCCTCAAATTGGAAGTGTGAAGCAAGTTCCCCTGGCTGTTGACGTTGGCAACTGCTGTGATCCTCTCAGCTGCTCCCATCTGAGTGTATTTATCTATAGGCACACAAGAGCACTTCTGAAGAACAGCTGCTGTGCTTTTGGAGCACCAGGTTCTAATAGATAACAGCTCTTCACCTGGGGAGGAATGGCACTTTTTATTGACTCTTAGTGGAGTCCTGCTGATTTTACAAGCTGAGAGTCTTCAGATATTGTTTCAAAATATTTTCCTAGGGAAAGGCAACCTTAGACCCTGGAAGGTCTTTATTTCCAGCATCTGCTTTCATTCCTCATTAGACACAATGGATGCTTTTACTACCTCCCTTATAGTCAATAAAAGCATTCCCAGTAACAAAATCTAAATCTTTTCACATGTGCACTTAAATTCATTTCACCAGTGATACTGTTGTATTTTTCAAGAAGGATTATAAAAGAGTGGATTTGGTTTTACAGAAAAGAAAATATGTAACACTTCCTGTTAGTGCAATTATAAGCATATTTGGGGATTATTTTAATTGGGGGCATTTTTCACCTCGATCCTGGCATGATGTCTCTCTTCTCCCTCTTACAGTCAGCTGAAGTGCAGAGAGAAGGCAGTTAGGCTGAGATCCTTATTTCTAGTTATTCTGCCTTGCTCTGCCTTGAGTGTAGTTTTAATCCGTTTGTTTTTTGTTTGCTGCCTTTGGCTGTAACCACGAGGGGGCATCTCTTGGTTTTGTTAACCTTGATTGCCTTGAGTTCAGCTTTTTAGTTTTCTGTCTATGTATTTTGTCTCAGATAAATGTTTCTTATACAATGCATCATTGTCCAGTAGTCCATGGATTCCTCTGTTGTTGCAGTTTGAGCTGTTAACTGTGCTCAAAGAGGATACGTTCAGCCTATAAATTCTTGTAGCAAAGCTGAGCCCAGCATCAGTTTTCAGCGCTACTGGAGCAGCAGCCACTTCATGTTGCACTTCACTTCTAGGAGAATTGTATTATTCTTCTGAAATACTTCCAAATTCCTGTTCGCTAAGGCAAAGAAGAAATTGTAATTTCTTAGTATAGTTATGGCTTGCATTTGGGATAGCTTTATTCCTCTGTGTGGAAATGTAAAGGTTCTGATGCCTGACAGTTCCTACCGTTCTAGAAATGAGATTTACATTGGGTGGGATCATTATTTAGAATCCACTTCTGCAACTGTGCCTGAGGGGATGTATCAGTAAGATGTTTGGGTGCAGGACCTCAATGATACAGCATCTGCGTATACTATGCTTTAAATAGCAGGCAGAGCATGTGTGTGAGTCAGAAGTACAACATTAATCGCTGTTGGTATCACTAAGATGCTGCTGCAGCTTTGAGCACAATGAAAATCTGCCCCTCTCTCTTCAGAAGAGCTCAAGTTTTTCTATGTAGTTTAAGGCTAAAAATGACCTTCAGTGTTCAGATCACCCGAACAGCATCTAGCCAGCTGGATACAGGCCCTCCTAGTGCTGGGGAAAACACTTCACCCCCTTGCTTAAACTGGGGGGAAGTCTGAGCTTGTAATTTCTGGTCAGTTTTAGAATTCAAACTTGTAAATACTGAGTAGCCGGAGTCTCTCAAAGTACAGCTGTAGTTCCCAACACTGGCTACTTGGGAATAAATTGCATTCCCGCTGCTTTGTGACTGACAGACACTGCAGAAACCAAAACTGTACTAGGGTTCCTCTATGTAGCTGCCATAACAGCTAGGAGGGCTTTATATATTTTAGAATATATATGTTATATATAGTAGTATACATTACACTATATTATTAATATATGTAATTTATATAAAATATGTGTATATAGAAATTTTGTATGTATTTTCTTTATATATTTTGATATTTTATAAATATCTTTATTTAGCATATATAAAGACATATTAAGGAAATATTTTTTCTACTTTAGCCTGGTGCTATATTCAGTATTTTGTCTGATGGTTTTGCTTGCATAGATCATGAAAGCACTGTAATGTAGAGGAGGTATTTAAACACGGTTCTTAGAATGCACAGTGGTGGTATCAAATACATGTTTTTAACGTTTTTTATTTTTTTAAAAGGCTCAAAAAACATGGGCCAGGAGAGTTCTGGAGTCCTAACATTGTTTTCCCAGTTGAACTTGCCTACGATGCTATCATGTAGATTTACCACTAGATAACAATTGGGGGGTATTTGATAGGTTACGGTGCTGATTATTTATCTTGAAAAGATACCAAGTCGCAAGTCACTGTTATGGTTACAGCCCCTTTCAAAAAAACCTGTCCTTTGCTAAGCCTCTTTGTTTTATGCATGACAATTCTTTGACCGCTTTCAGTCAGTGCCCCAGTATTTTTTGTCCCCAGGATTTTCTGTGGACCTTACCCCGCAGGTGACACAGGCTGAGGATGAGGTTCAAGCTGATCTTCCTTGGTTGGTGCCAGCTCCTGGGCATTATTGGGTTTGTTCTTTGGTTCATTCAGAGAATGAATTTCCAATGGAAAAACACTCTGGTGGACCAGGCAGTCCTCCCGTTTTATATCACGCGGTCTGTCTTTGCATTCACGAATCCTCTCTTACACCACAGAGATAATTATGCTGAAGCTTGTAAGAATGAGATTTGGATGGGTACCTAGGTAGGCAGATGGATGCACAAATCAAAAGCATGGCGACATTCAAATCTCCCTTTAATAAGGGACGGTCTAAAAGGTGTATTCACAACTGCACTTACAGACTATATGTAAAAGCTTTCACGCACGATGGTCTGTGTATCCAGGTTAAGTCTGTAAAAGGTCTCTTGCAAATTTCAGGGTAAATAAGAGAAGAGCACAGTTGTGCTCTTTCAAAGGAAGTGGGGAAGTAAAAGAACTGGGGTGGTTCTCGTGTGAGTCACCTGAATCCCTAATGACCATTTGGAGTTGTTTCCTGTGGGAGGCATCTCCATCTGCTACATAAGACATCAAGCTGTAGGGTCCAAGCTGTAGCCAAATCACACCTAGATTAGATGCTCAAAGTAGGTCATATAAATACTCTCTCAGCATACAGTGTGAAGGTAAAGCAGGCAGACCACAAACTGGATGGAGCAGGAGGACTTTGTTTTCCCGAGGCAATAGTCTGGTGGGTAGCTGGAGTAAGCAGGAGAAACTGGAGAATGCTTGTTTACTTTCTGCTTTTTAGTTCCTCCTCTTCTCCTCCTTTCTCAGGAGGCTGGGGCACTCTCTTGATGTAGAGTAGTTCTTCAAACAGCGAGTAAAATGTTCCCTGTCAGAATGGGAATTGGCTAGCTATATTCAGCACATTACACTTCTGCTTTGTTGTCTAATTCCTCCTTGTTTTTGAGTTGCTGAGTGAGGCGGCTTGGTCTCATTTCTGGAATGTGCAGCAAAAGGAGGGGAAAGCATGGGTGGATACAGCTGGTGTGATAAAACTGGAGAGGAGGTTCCCAGCACAGGCAGGCTTTCAGGCTGGTGTTTTTATCTTGCCTATGTAAGAGCTCAAGAGAAGTGACTTCACTGTGGGAGCCCATGGGGGCTCTGAGGTAGCAGAAGGGTGTGTTGTGCTGATTCTCTGACATACCACCAGCTTCTAGGAAAGCAACCCAGAATCACCAACTTGGAGACTGGCAGTCAGATAAGGACATTTGGATCATCAAATGCATCTGCTTATTGAACCTACTTGCACAGAACAAGTCCCTTCTCCTGTCTGATCCTTCCAAGGTCACCTGGCAGTGAAAGAAAGGGCTACCCAGTGGGTTGCAGTTTCAGATCAGTTACAAGAATTTTCAGTTATTCATACCATGCGCTCCTAAGGAGTCCCTGAATGGAGCACTAGGATCTACATGTGGGTTTTTATACTGGCTGATTGTGGAGGTTGTATTAATAACTCATTGTTGTGCAAGTGCATAGATGTTGGCCTTTGTAGGAAGAGAGCTAAAGGGCTGGGCAAAGGCTGTGATCAAGCTCTCTGGCACTTGCTTTGTGACATTCAGCAACTCAATGCCTGCTGTTGTCTTTGTAGGGAAATTGTGCTCACAAAACTTTTTGTAGCGCTCATCCTGTGCTACAAACAGCATTACTGATGCCACTCCATTTCCTTGCTCTCTGTGAATTTCTAGGTGCTAAAAAATCCAAGGCAGGATCCAGGATGCTCCTTCATTCTTTTCGCAGAGAAATCAAAGAACATGGTCTGGAGAAACCTCCGTTTGGTCTGCATGCCATCCCTCCCAAGCAGCATCACCAGCATTGTCAGTTCCTATGAGGTACTCCGCTTGGTGACTAGAGAACTTTATTTTAGCAAGACACACAATCAAGCAGCTCCAATTGGGAAACTATTAAGAGGGAAAAAAAAAAAAAAGATGTTGAAAGAAGCTAATTAGGTACATAATATCTAGAATCGCATGTGTAGATGACTGACTTATTGCATAAATGCATTGTTTATGAGTAAGCTGTAATATCCTGTCAGTCCCTAACTAACTTCTACATGTTTCTCGTTCCACCAGGGCTTGGATAGTCATTTTATGAACCAATTTCCTGAGAGCTGAGCATTCTTTATGCTTTGTAGTTTCTCTTGACTTCACCTTTCAGGAGCTATGCACAGTGACTGCAGTATGGGTGTGTGTATAATGGCTTGGCAGGTCTCCACAGTTGTGGAATTTACAATCATCGCTCTCTGTGTAATGCTTGGAACAGCTTTTTTTTTATTTCTGGTGGATGATGAATTAGGCCATCTGTCTCCAATGTCTGCTGACCCTTCCCCCCGCTCTCCTCTTTCCTGGTATGTTGGCAGTGTCGCACAGTCAGCCAAGGTCAAGGTCTGGAGTTTGGGATTATGACTTTCACTGCTGAGACTATGATGGCTCAGTCCTCAATTTCATAGGGTAATTCTCCAGTATGTTATGCACCCACAGGTCTGAGATGCCATGCAAGGAGAAGGGATCCATTTACAGTAACATTAAGAATGCGATAATAGTAACTTCCTTCAAGCATGTAGCTAATACTTGAAGAGTACTTTATTTATGCCTAAAGTTAATGAGTGAGCTAGCTTTTCACAATATAAATGGGATGCTTCCTGATTTGTACCAAAAATGGCAGAGGACGCATGAAATCAAATGGATTGAACGTAGGTCTGATAATGTTAAATGCAGACATACTTAGACATCACTAAGAAAGATGACAGCTTTGACAAAACAGAAATAGAAAGCCAAGTAAATTTGTCTTGCCTCATTCCATTTTGCCCCTTGCATGAAATAAAAATATATGATAGTGACATAAGTGTCAGCAGCCAGATACGGAGGTTTACCCCTATAAACTAAGGTAGTATTAGTAACTGTAGAACTTGATCCAAAGCTTTCTGAGATTAGTGGGAATTTTTCTACTGAGTTTATTGGGTTTTGGATTAAGTGCATAGATACAAAAGACTTTACGTAACAGCTTGCATGCTAAAGAACTGCAAGCGCTTTGGGAATCTTTGGGAAGCTTTTCTATAAACAGTGAGATCTTTAGCATGAGTGTAAGACTGAAAGGCTTATTTACTGCTGTTGGCAGTCATCATAGGGATATACGAGTGCCTGTGCAGCTTCCACAGGGAAGGGACTTTTGCAGTATTGCCAGTGATGTTACAAAATGATGAGTCAAGTATAAAAAAATAAAAGTGAGACTGTATGGAGATCACGGGGCTTTGTTTATTTTTAAATAGAAGGCAGTAGGTTCTTTTTGTTTGATGCTGCCCTTTTTGTCTTTAGAAGTGTGTGCAAACCATACTTCAAAGCAGTTGTGTGTACCCAGGAAGGCCAGGAGCTTTTTAATTGAAAACTGGAATTCCTATGTACTGATACGACTCCATCATATAGGCCTAAAAGATGGTACAGAGTACCATGAGACTTGCATTAACATCTTTGGAAGAGGTGATCCTGAGCTAGCAAAGGGAACGATGGAATGAGATTTAATGGAGTTCATCAGCAATGAGGAAGCAAGGGAAATTCCTACACATGGAAAGTAATCAAAACACAACATCTGACAACAGAGCAAGTGTAGAATGCCTGGAAAAGAGTAACTCCCCTGTGATTCAATATTAGGATTACCTCTTAAGGAAAAATTATCAGTCATGCTATGCAAATTCTATGCACAATATTATTAACTCCAAGGGGTTGTTATTTTTCAGCTCTTTTTTTTCACTTGCCTAATTTCAGGTACATGTTTTCCCACCTGTTTTGGCTGCAGTGTTCCGAGGTTTGTCTTATGGGTCCAAGCAGTCCTGTGTGGAGGTGAAGCAGCTGAAGAGGTTGATACTGAAGGATGATAACTGCAAAAACAAATAGCTTCTCTCACCCCTTGAGAAGAGTCCAGCCTCTTTTAAAGATCAGAGCCTGCCTAGACTCAGCTGTGGTTTTCTATTGACAGGTGAGATTGCTGCTCTGAGATGAGGCCCTGCCTATGCTGCACTAAAAGTTTTGTCCTAGAGTGGTTACAGGTATGTGAGTTCCTGTGCTTGCCCACCTTGGCACACAAAGTGCCTGCACTAAGCTGGGAGCTGCGCTACCCCTTCACACGTGGTCCAGAGCATACGTTCACAGGCACTTGCAGGGCCACAGTATAGATAATGAATAGATCTCCCATGGCCTTGGCCCTCCTATCGGAGGCAGCACAGACATAGCCTCAGTTTTTCCTGCTGGGATTCACAATCATAGAATCATTTACATTGCAAAAGATCTTTAAGATCATTGAGTCCTACATCAACACATCTTTTAAATTTAGCTTAAAAAACCTTTAAACCTCTCTCTTTGTGACTTTACTGGGACTTCTTATTACAGAGTGACCTAGAGGAAGAGAAAATGAATAGACTGCCTGTAAACTCAGTGTGAGGAAAAGGGCGTGTTAGTGGTGGGGTGACTAATAAAAAGTTTCATGCAACTGTTTTCCTGATGCTTTAATATTATTAGTCTTGAAGTGTTAATGAGCCTTTGAGATTGGGCAACTTTTGATCAGTTCTCAGTGTATACCACAGCATAAGTGATCTCAGTTTCAAGAACAGAGGTGGGCTTATGAGTTGATATGAAAATCAAACATTCCCTTCATTGTTGTTATAATAGTTCCTCTGTTTTAGTAATCCCTCAAAGACCGAAGCAGAAAATGGTTTGCTCCTTGTAGGGAAGGAACGTTTGGAACCATAAAATTCAGATTACTTTGAGACTTCTGTCTCTCTGACTTTACCAACTGGCAGAAAATTAGATGACATCAAAGAATCACTGGAAAGAGGCTTATTTAATTTTGAAATTTATTGGAAATTATCACATGTGGCTGTAATGCTAACAGCTGCTTTCGTGTCACTTTACTGCAAAAGAGAATGGCATTATGCCTGCATAAGGGTATAAAAGCTGAAGCTGTGGACTGTGATAGAGATATAAGTTGAACTTTCTGGGATACGCAATCAGTTAATTCTGTCTGTACTACATGTGTTAAGGGCTCAAAAGTGCAGGAGTTCAGAGGTTTTGTTTATATACAATGAATTAAAATAAATAATTTTACTTAGAAACCATTGAGATAAGATAGGCAAATAACAATCCTGTCCTAACAGAGAGTTGGAAAAATGCCTATTTTTCATGCTTTTTTTTTTTTTTAATAAGACCTTGAAAATACCTCTATTCAATTTGAGTTTTCTCTGTACAAACTTAGGATTTAGGAAAAATATAAACCTTTTTTGATAACAGAAGTGGGAAAGACAATTCTTCAGGGGCTCATTCAGAAACGAGACCTAACTGCAAGTTGGGTGAGAGATCACTGAAACATACCCGTTTTCAAAGGCCTTTGTAATGGTGGGTTCACTCTGCTGCATGAGCTGATGCCTCAGCTTGTCTCATCTTTCAGTCAGATTGATGTGTAGAGTGGTGATAGGTGGCTTTTGTAGAAATTGAAATGTTTTATAGCAATAAATTTTGAGTTAAATTCTCCAAGGTACTTAGCTGTAGTTTTCCAGATTAGGTCCACGCTGGTTTGAAGACCTGAATAAGTATTTTTATTATATTCATCATATCAATTACATATCCTTTTCAGATTTGATGGTATTGATCTCTGGAAAAATGGTATGGCGATACTTCAGCAGTTACTTAAAAGTATTTAAGCAGGTAAAAGAAATGCTTTCCATAGAATCAGGAATGGGCACAAGGTGAAGGAGCACACAGTAAACATTATGGAAGTGTCTAAATGCTCCATGCAAAGCTTAACTCTTCTGTAATTTCTACACATTGATCTTGATCATAGGTTTTTAGGGAAGGAACCCTAAAGAGAGAAGGTAGTTGCAGTAAAAAATCAGCTGCAGGCAAGCATGCATGAGTTTCACCAATAAAGTCTTCTTCAGTCTGGTTTATTGGTCCTCCGCTACCTGTGATTTGAATGGTTTACCACACAACTACTGGATGTCTTGAAAGATTTTTGGAAAGCAGACTGATAAAGTATGCTTCTAATGAAGCAACAAGATTCGATGTGCAGTGTATTTCTGAAGGATTATCAGAAGCCTCGGGCACGCAGTGAGATACAAGGCTGTAGGCCAAGTGCTTTCAACCCCTATCAGTGTAATAATCCACACAAAATGTAGCGTCTTACCCATCTAATTGTAGACTTTACAAAATAAGAGAGTAAGAAATCAAAACCAAAACAGTGCAGAGTGTATCAATAACCAGTCTGAAAGGCTAAATTGTTTCCAAATCTTCACATGTACTCTATTACAAAAGACCAGCTCCTTAAAAAATACTTTTAAAGGCAAATAAAACTCATGAGGGTTAACAGTTCTCTACAGTAAGACCACAGTATCTGTGGTCTATCAATCATATTCATTGAGAACAGCCTGGGGGAAGACTTTCAGCTAGAAAGCGTGTTTGCTGTGAAGTTGTAGGCCTGCCCGTCCCTTGCCTTTGTGCATAGGATGTTGTTAGTATTACAGTTTCCACTGAAATTCTTCTGGAATATTCTGTGAAGATGCTGAACAAACAGCTTCCCCGAGTGTATTATGCAATCTATTATGCGGAATGAGAGCTGAAACAGCCCGTCCAGTGGGAATGCACTTGTTTCATGTTATCCTTCCAGCAGGGGTTTATCCATGTGTGCTGGAAATTACAATATTAAATGCTCCAGCATGGAAATTTTGTGTGAGGATTATCAGACTTAAGTCTTCTCAGTGCATTGCAGCCCGGGCCTTCTGCTGGCACAGGAGTCCTCTGGAGCTTCCACTCCAAAGCTTTTGAAACACTAATGCCTGAAATCAGGAAATTTTAACTCTGCTGAGGTGCAACACATGAGAATGTTTTCTCTGTTTCGCTCCCATATGACAATGCCTATTAAAAAGCTTTGCTTTTCTCTCACTTTCCTCAAGCAGTTTGTTTTAAGCTTTCCAGATGAAAGAGAACTGTAGCATTGTTCCAGCTTAGTAGAATTGCTCGGTTTTCTTAAACAGCCAGGTATAAACCTTGGATACCAAAAAGTTATATTTCCGTTGCGCTTTTTTTTCCCCTTTCTCCAGACTTACGCATAAAATTTATGTACACAGAAGACTGAGGTGTTTCAGAAATTGAGTGTATTAGCACCCTCTCCTGAGCTGGGTCAAGGATGCTTATCTGCAAATGAAGCAGAGGCAGCTTCATGGCTGCTGCCTCCTTGAAGCAAAGCTTCAGTTGCTTGCTGTTGCCACCTGTCTTTTGCTGGATACAGCTTGGCACATTCAAGGTCAGTCTTTCCCATTCTTGCAGTGCGTGTGTGTGGTTATGAGCACTCTCGTCTGATTTCTTGGGATCGAATCCCCACTCCGGTGCTGAGACCTGTCCAGGGGGTGGTATAGGTCTATTCTTCAAATAGATCCATCAGATGTTTAGTATCTGAGTGCAGGGTGATTATTTAGTCAAGATTATATTTTTAAGGGTTTTATGCAGCAGTGTGATTGTACTGTATTTTTAATTCTGTGGTCATTTCAATGAGTGCACACAGTGCTGCAGTGGTAGAAGGCAGTTGTTTTTGAATGCATGTGATGTATCATTACCACATGCTTGGTGCCTTGCTACTGGCCTGATCCTGTGAGGTGTTCATCACAGTCCAAAAATAAAACTTGCTCACAATGTGATGTATGGAATAGTCTTACAGGGAAAGGGAAGAGAGCACTTTATTGCTTGTATCACTTGACATTGGGACTGCAAGAAAACTGGAAAATATTACGCCATAGTAATAGCCTTTCAGATCACCACTGGGTTTGCCAGCAGCGATTACAAAGCTTTATAATCCATTATAAAGCTTTTTTTCATCCTTCCATTAGCTTTTTTTTGGAGAACTTCTTTCTAATGAGTGTCAGGTAGTCTTAAAGGGTAAAGGGGTTGTTTCTGAAAAACAGTTGCTCACGGTTCTGACTGATTCTCATGGTCCGTAAAAAGGTTATATTAATAAACAAATTATATAAACAAATGAAATTCCATCACTTGGCTACACAGACCTAACATTTCACTGTGATCAGTTCGAGCTATAGCTGTGACTCTTCATCCTTCCTCTGCTGAGGCTGCAATGCTCACGCAATGAAACAATTGGTCACACCTCATTATTGAGGTTATTTGCAATAGTGTACAAAGGACCAAGTAACAGATGTTTTGGCTAATCAATTGTTATAGATTTAATTAAGTTGATGCCTGCACATCTTTCCAATGTGCTTTTTTACTAAAGCTGAGGGAAGGATCTTAACTACAAACTCAGTCAAGCCTCTGTGAGGCTCAAGCTTCAACTTAGAACATAAATATTGCTTGCATGCAATTATAATATTCTATTTTTGCCACTTACACTGGAGTTTTGTGCCTCTGAACTTCACGCTTGGAAAGTTACATTTGGACTTAGATGTATGACACTTGTTGTTTGGAGTGACACACACAAATCCCCATACACAAGAACGAAAATTCAGCCCTAATCATCAAAGGGAAGTGAGGACTAAATGAATGTGTGTCATGCGTATCAAATTTCTCCACTGATCATCCAGAGAAAATAAATCACAGCGGATGTCCTTCCATTTCTTCTTTGTTTAAATAGCTAGAAGGAGCTCTATGTTAAAATCACCCTGGGTTTCCCTAGGGAATACTAAAATAAATTAATATTGGCTGATTAAATGTTTTGACCCATATTAAAACCACTGAAAAATGATAGGCCTGGTTGGTCATGGCAGCACTCCAGGTTTTTTGTGTGTGTACTACTGGAATCAGGATAAAACTGCAGGAGTATATCTCAACTAAACTAATACCAAATTTCATCCATTTTTAATAAATCCTTTTTCTAGGACTGTACTCTTTGAGATAGATTTCTTATGCATCAGTCTCTCAGCAACGTCTAGTGACCAGCTGTGCTAGGACCTCCTGTCATTTTCCCATTATGCATCAGAAAAGACAGCAAAAGTGATCCAAAGAAACAGATAAAAATGGAGAAAGGCATTGCAGACAGGTCTGGCTTGATTAAGAGGAAAATTTTAAATGGCACAAATTGGAGATGGGTATCCAAGTCACATTGATTTTCCATGAGAATAGGATAGCTTACAGTCCCTCATCTCTCTGAAATGTTCCCTTACACCCTAAGGCAATTTAATTTGGAAAGAATTGTTGGAAGAAATCTGATAGGTGTATAAAATGAGCAGTATAAAAAGCATGCTGTCACAGCAAGGGCAGTGCCCCAAGACTCGGAACCTGCTCAAAAGTTAATTGAAATCAATTGGAAAGACTTCCGTTGACTTAAATAAGCTCTGGATGAGCTCTTGGGAGAGGTAGTTTCAATACCCAGGTTTGCCACAAATTTCTTGAATGGCTCAGGGCAAGTCACTCAGGGTCATATCCAGAATGAGGGCTAAATATTGTAATGGGATTGCTCAAAGGGAGGAGGGCGTGAAAGGCTCTCCACACAGCCTCATGCTTTAGGGCTCTTTTCAGAAGTGGGTTATGCTGCTAATATAAAACAAATAATAACTTCTATTTAACCTGTGGTGCTTCCAGTTGTAGGATGCTGTCAAGACAATTTAAAGCCATTTTGAAAATGAGGATTAGGCACTTGTGATTATAAGAACAGCATCTGTAATCAGACTAGCTTGGATAAAATGTCAATGGCCACAAATCCTCATGTTTCAGAGCATAAACTCACCACCAGCTGGAATAATGGAGCAGATACCTTAGTGGAACAATATGTTACTGTTAAGCAATGTATGGTATCGTTTACTACATGTTGTAATCCAGCCATACCTTTTTGTGGATGCTCCCCTGGAAAGGGGCCCTGTTCTCACCACCTGGGGTATGGCAGAGCTGTCTGTATCTTGTGTAACTGGGGCCATTTCCTTGAGGTGATGATAGAGGCCTCCGGTGAGCGTTGCACCCTCAGACCCGCTGGGCTGGGTCCCTCTGGCTGCCCAAATCTCTCATAAGCTCTAGCAGTGGTTTTGGTGCTGTCAAGAAACTTTGTAAGCTACAGGAGCTGGGCAGTGCCTTGTGGGATGGAGCCTTAGCCATCTGTCCTGGATTAAAAATCATATGTATATGTATACACACATATACACATCCCTGTGTCTCTCTGAGGTCCTTTGCTGGAATTGCCTGTTGGTGCTGAATCACAGATCCAGGGTGGTGTTCCTGCTGCAGTGCTTCATCACTGCTCAGGCAGGACCCTTGGAGGTGAATGCTGAAGGCCTCTTGAGGCTCTGAAGAGCTGAGGTTCCCTGCCTACAGTTTGGTGGGTTGGTTGCTACTGCTTTGCCAAGAGGTAACCAGGAGACCCCACCCTGGAAGTCCAGCCAGTCCTTGGCTCCCTGCATGCTTTATCTCCTAACTTCTGTCCTTTTTTAACCGTTGCTGCCTCCCATCTGGCACCCGTTCCTACTTTCCTCCTTCCGCACTCCAGGCAATAAGATGCAAAAGCTGCACCTTTCCACCGCCTCCCCTTCCCCTACAGAGTGCCCAGCAGGAAGGCTTCTCCTCTCAGCAGGAGATGGGCTCACAGTCCCTGCACCTTATGTTGCCTTAACCAGCAGCAGCAGTTGTGGTTTGGGAAGCCAGGATGAGTGTTAGCAGCTCTCAGCTGAACACACTCAGCACAGGATCACCACTAGCTAAGTCACTGTTGGCTCAGCCAAGTCCTATGTGGAAAAAGCAGGAGATTGTTCAGATGATTCAGAAAAAAAGATATGTAACACAGAGATTGCATTTTTTTCCAAGCTTTTAGTCACAGAGGACAGGGAGAAGAAGTCACCAATTTCTGAAAATTTCTGTATTTCCTCTTCAGTGGGGATTTTGTTGCTAGGTGAAAGTTTACTGACATTTTTCTGGGTTGCCTGAGGCTACCTAGTGAGGCTGGTGCCAGCTTACTTTAACATATCTAACATCTGTTGTCTTCCAGGCTGTGATAATGGCTGCAAGCCCTACATATTTAAGTTAATGAAAGTTCAATCCAAAGTTAATTAGGGCTTTTGGCTTTTCCTGCCTACACCAAGAACAGAGCAGAAGAGACTTCTTGGAAAATATGGTTGAGGAAGAGGGGATAAATGAGTGCTATCAGGCTGCAATATTTAATAGACACTTTGAGCATCATGATCTGTGCCAGCGAAGCAGAATTTCTAGGGAGCTGGTTGCCTAACTCTGACATGCCTCTGGTGATGATTCCACTGAACCTTGGGTATCTGGGCTAGGAAAAAGATTGTGATTGCATCTCCTTACCTTATTCCCAGCTCCCGGGGTACAAGATGCCTGCAGCTTTGTGTGCTGCAGCCAATGTGAGATGAGCAGCCTTAGTTCCTGCTGCCTACAAATCCTATGTGCCTTTTGCACTTAGAGCCTTCTAGGAAGGGTCTGTGGCTGACTTGTCTGTTTGCTGTTGATGCTTAGGCCAATCGGGTGTATAATATAAGCCATGCTGAGCAAACTCCTGTCACCCATTTGTACTGAAGAGGGCTACATGCTTGGCTCCATACTGAAAAACTTGTTTTTCCCTGTTGCTTCTCCTACTCCATAATACACCCTGGAAAAGCAAATATAAGAAGAGCAATTATATCTCCTGTCTTCTTAAAATCTCTTCTCCACAGTGTGGAGCTGCCGAATTTCTTGATGAAAAGTTCAGAAAGTTATTTTTCACAATGTGAAGCAAATAATATATTGTCCTATAATCACGTCCTAGGAAAGGACAGATGTTTTAGCTGGAGACCTTCAAAAAGGTCACCTGTGGAAGAAAACACTGCAGCCAAAGAACTGCTACTGGTCTTTGGTCAAACTCTGTTTTGTTTCAGCTTGATCCAAAAAACAACTTTTAGGAGACTATTTTGAGAACTGAAGGAAGCTGTTTTACCCTTAGACATTTATTCCAAAACAAAGAGAAAGAAAAATGACCTCTGATCTTGTGGAAGCTTCGCCAGAAGTCAGACCTAGGGAGAGGTGACATGCATACGAATTAAATTCCTGCTGGTTTGCCTTTTGCATGTTTTTATTAGCTAAAGTAGCTTCAATAAAAAAAAAAAAAAAAAAAAAAAAAAGAGACCAATCCTAGAAACCTAGCAGACGGGTAATTAAGGTATCTTTGGAGAGATGGGAACCTGCAGTTCAAATTCATGCTCTAAAAGGGCAGAGGAGTTTGAACTTCCCTGACATTTCTCTTTACTAAGAACCTGTTTTTAGTTACTGTCAATTTTAACAAACTTGAACTATTCAGGTTTAAATTTTTCCTTTAAGGTCTGTCTCACTTTCCATCTGTCTGTCTTCATGTCTGGGCTTTTATTTATACCACAGGCTTTGGGACAACAGGCGTCCTGGGAAGTTTGTTTTCTTCTTTTGAGCATGTGACCTCACTTGTAAGGTCTGTGATGCTGCTTGAAGTTTTAGTGTCTCTTTTGAAACTGTGAAGGGTTAAGGACACAACTGTGACTGTGAGAAAAATGAAGATTAATAATATTGTTCTTTCAGGAGTGTTATCTTTCTCATGGGCTGAGTTCAACATGAGCTGATTAATAAGTTTGTCTGAGGCTGCATTTTTTCAGCAATTGATCTGCTTATTGGAAAAAATTGTGAAATGTCTCTAGGAAAAAACAAATGGAAAGGGGAATTAAAAAAGAAGATGAAAGGTACACTTTTAAACGTTGCTTTTTCTTTTTTTTATAGCTTTTCATCCTGCAGGTGCTCAATTAAAGAGAAAATTAAAAAAAAAAGGAAATGTTTGTATATTGTAACTACAATCTAGTTAATTTCCATGTAAACTACTAAAATTAAGGGAGGTTTCAGTGCCTAAAATGGATTGTGTGTTGTTTGGTTCAAGGACGCTAATGTGAGTTTTCTCAGTTTTATAACTGAGCATTTATGGAAATCAGAATTAATTTCATAAGTGATTTCAGGTAAGGACTTTCCCTGACTGACGGGTGTGTTTGTTTTTCCATGAATCCTGAGATGAACTAATCCAACGGCTTTGCTTCGCTCTGTTTGTGGACCGTATGGTAGTCCTTGCATTCCAGAGTGTATGTGCGTAATGTTTGGAAGATTAGTAATGATGTGTTATCACAGCCAAGGGCAGTCCGAGCAAAAGCTTTATGGACTGTGACTGATGGGTGGGTTTTATGCCACTTCTTTCACCCCGGGATTACTAGCTACATTCTCACCACACATCTTTTTTTAACAGTGGAGGGAGAGGAGGCTGCATTTATGAGTGAATTAAAGCATCTGACTCTGTTCACCCAAGATTCTTCTTAAGTGCAGGGTATCCTGACATGACAGTATTTATTTTATATTTTGTTGTGGAGACATGGCTTCTTCAGGGCTCTTGCTTAAACAGATACTGTCTATTAGCTAAAATATTTAATAATTTGGGCTTAAACAAGTGTCAATTCAAATAAGCTTTCCTTAGGCTCTGGTTCAGGGATGCATTCAGATCTGGTTCAGGGCTTCCTGGATGGAGCTGAATTTAAGACATATTCCATGTGTGAAATCTTGCTGTCTGTTAAGGACCTGTGCCTGCAGTGGCTTGTCTGTCTGGGAGAGGGATGCATTTCTTAGGCATAGTCCATGATTTACCTTCTCACTAGGTACAAATACAGGTATTTAAAATGTTTGTGGGATCTCTGCTTCTGTTTCTCTCCCTAATAAAATGGCCTTTTCTTCTTCCCTACTTTGACTGTAACTATTCATCACCTTCAAGACCCTCTTTAGGTGTGTGGTCTTGCCATTTATTAACATAAATTGTTGGCCATCTTAACTCTCTTGAACCATGGACTTGTAATGGCTGTGAAGAACTGCTGGAGCCTGTAAACTACACAGGTAATATCAAACTTTTGCAATTCTTGCTTTCCAAGGGTTTTTGTGTACTTCATTGCCACCCCAGAGTCTGCTCGCTCCTGTAATCATGCAAAATGTGACAACTAGGAATGATCTAATCCCTCCTCCTGCCCTAAAGGTGGATCATGTTTAAATCATTCCTGACAGATGTTTTGTGCAAGCTATTTTTAAAACTGCTAGTGTCAGAGGGTTCAAAATTTGGCATACTCTCTCATTTGCCATTAGGAAGTTTAATTTGAACTTCTGTTGCTGTAATTTAAGTCTCCTTTTTTTCCATCTTCTCCACCCTGGGTATCAAAAACCAATTTATTCCATTCCTTTTTCTAGACTGAAAAATATATTTTCCATCGTCCTATCTTTGTGGCTCTCCTTTTTAGGCTTTTGATTAGTGTTATCCTTTCTTCTGACTTGCTCAATCCACTTCCTACCTAAAGTGCCACTGTCAGACTGGATGTAGTGTTCTTACTGAGGCCTTATCACCACCAAGAAAAGTAAAGGAATTATGTCAGACAAAACTCCTGTTTGCACACCTCAGGTTGATGGATGGATTCTTTGTAACAGCATGATATTGTTGACTCACGTTCAGCTCTGATCCTCTGTAATACTCCCCAAGTCCTATTCAGAACAACAGTTACCCGTCTAGTCGTTCCCCATCTCTTACTTTCCCAGACAATATTTTCCCTTCCTAAGTAAAGGATTTAGCACCTGTCCTTGCTCAGCTGAATCCTGGGTTTTTCAGACCATTTCTCTGATCTCTCCAAATCACTATGAAAACTCTCTGCTCCAGTGGCCCTACAGCACCTTACCCCACATGCAGATTTCAAATGTGTGATCTGTTGTGTTACTCGGACTGTTGAATAACGATATAGGAAGAAGACTTAACCCTCACAGATTCCCAAATGACACATCTTTCTAGTTTGACAGCAAACTACTCATACCAGCTGTGAGTGAAGTTTTCCAAAAAGCTGGGCATCCATCTTCTTGTAGCCTTGTCTATAGTGTGTCACTAGTTTTCTTTTAAGAATGTTTTCTGAGACAGTGAAGCTTTTGCTGTGTTACCTGTGACCATGAGTTATTGCTTTTCAATTCCTGTTTCTATTTATCCCAATATTTGTCCTTCCTGTTCCTTTTCTATGCCCTTTCTCACAAGACGCTGATAAAGAAAGACATAAACTTGCTGCTAAAGTAGGAAGTAGCAAAGGAGAAGGCCTCCAGAGTTCAAATCAAAGTTTTGTTTTTTGTTTTTTTTTTTTTTATTATTCTCCTTATTTCCCTATTCTAGGCGTCATATGTTTCAATAAACTAATCTGTTGCCACAGATAATAATAGTTACTTTTTTTCCTCCAAGGTTACAATAGTGGGGTTTTTTTCCCCTCCATAGCTCGCTCTTTCTCTCAAGACTGCCTTGTCATTTTTCAGTCCCTGTGATAATTATTTACAAAATCTGTTTCTACAATCCGATGGAGATTCTTCAGATTCCCAGCAGGAATATGACTTTAAAATCCCTTTTAGCTTTTCTTAAGGGGAAGGACCTGGTGGAAGGTTAGCAGCTGTGGTAGTTCAGTGAAACAAGCGAGAACTGTAGGTTCTGAACTGAAAAGATAATTTTAGAAGATGACCTTAACAGGTGAGCAGATCATTTCAGGTAACTCCAGAGTCCTTTGCTTCTCTGCATTAAACGTCAATGTGAATTCGTCTATTGACTCTTACTCCGAATATATAGGTTGCAGGATCTGAGTTAGATTCCAGATCAGCAAGATCATGTTTTTCGCTGGAAGCGTTCCAGGTGATGGTAAACATCATTAAATAATTTCAGGCTGACCACGAATGTTGATGAAAGCATACCTCAGACTTCAGGAACATATAGTCTCCCCTACCTTATCTAAATGCCATGTGAGTTGTTTCAAATCAGTGTAGTATCTACGCAGCAAATGGTGCATGGATTTAGCACTTTTTTTGCAAGACACCTTTTCTTTCAGCTGTAGAGCTGGCCTTACTACAGTATGCTGCCTCTCGTTACAGGGCTGCGGGGCAGAATGTCAGTGGATTCCCCACTCTTCTTGTTCACTCAGGGCCCACGGTTCCCTCAAGAAGGTTGTCTCAATGTAATGGCTCAGTGCCACTGTCTGGCATGCAGAACATTCCTGGTTTGTCTCTGGAGATCCGCAATGCAAGTGCTGACATGTAACACCACAGCTGTGCAATTTGTCAGCAGACAAGGGGGAAGGAGCTCTCCCTCGGCCCGTCAGGAGGCAGTGCAGCCCTGGCCTTTGCACCGTGTGAGCTTTGCACCTTCCTGGAGTCAGAGCACCTAGGCAGGTCACGCCAGCACATGGGCCTCGGACAAGTGGCCTGTCAAAAACTCAGTCCTGCAGAATATCTTTTGCAAGTGAGAGGTCCCAGGAATAGATCTGTTTGCTCATAGACCAGATCAGTGTGTGTCAGTCAGCTTAGTCCAGGCCAGCCTTCCTGACAGGGATAGGTCTCTCATCCCTGGCTACTTTCAGTGATATGCATCTTTTCCTATTGCCTATCACGTGCTGGGGCTTTAAGTACACCAAAGCAGAAGCTATGTATGATAACTCCATCAGTCATCAGATATCTCCAATACGATCTAAGAAATTTTTCATCAGAAAAATAATAATAAAATAAGTCTGATTTTGTGTTGGAAACGTCATACCAAGCACAAAACCCACATGGACGCTACTTCATAAGGAAATAGAGAATTTTCTTGATAGCTGTCCACTCTTCTTTCTTGTTATAAAACCCAGATGCTTTAAATGCTCAGCTTAGTCACTGCTGGTGTTCAGCATCAGTATTAGTGTACAAGAACTATCAACAATCAGGTGCATCTCTAAGTGAAGAGGGGTTTGGTTTGGATACTAAAATGACTTGCAGCAGAATTTATGCAGGTTTTTTTATGATGAAATTAATACTTTGCTTGGTTAATAAGGGCCCAACTCTACAAGATGATAAAATCACCATGACCAAATATCAGTTATAGGCACATAAGATGTGCAGTGTTTTGTACTGAACTACTTAAGCATACCTTTAGAAATCAGTTGTCTTCATATAAAATTTTAAAATGTGCTGCTTTTTATTCTAATTATGTTCAGTTTGTCCTTGAGCGTCAGTAGTATTTGTCCCTATCAAATGCTACTCAGCAGTTTTGCAAACATCAGTATTTTTCCATGGGGAAATAAACCATTAAGGTTTAGACTTTGCCTCCAGCTATGCGTATATCCATAGAACTAGCATGCATGTAAAGAAGAATTGGTATTTAAAGGCTTGAAAAATTAAGCTTTTTAAGGGCTGGATATTATTTCAAATTTAATATGCTTAAAAATTAAAAATTACTAAAGTAAAACATGTACTAAGTATATTAATTATGGCTTTACTAATAGTAAAGGGGTACTAGTTATTATCCACAACTTTGAGGATACGAGGGAAAAGTCCCCAATATAAGTACACATACATTAGAAAGTGGCGGAGTAAACAAATAAACAAGTAATTATTGTAAATTCTCTTGCACTTCTGGGGTCATGAAGGATGAGAACCAGAAGTGAGAATGACTGGAAACAGACCAGTTATGTCATATGCTATGATATGAATTGAAGTATGTAATAGTGAAGGCATGGAAAGATAAGTTGGGTTATTACCACGCATGTTTTGGTTATCTCAAGAGCTGAAAGTACCATCAAAGATTTTTTTTTTAAAAAAAGCACCATTGTTCCTCAGGGTAATTTAACATTCTTTTTTTACTGTGCCCATTATGCTTTCTTTGCTTCCTTTTTGCTTTTCTTTAACCAGTTGACTAATATAGTTAAAATGATAAACATTTGCCATTTCTGAAGCTAGAAAGGAGCATGACACAAGCTATTAATGACATAAGCCAGTATTTTGGGATCAAACAGTGTGTGTAAACATTCTAGGTATGATCAGTTACACATTCCAATCTTTTCTAAATTTACAATATGTGAATTGAGGATTACACTGTCACCAGCTTGAGGTGCTGAGGGGGTGTATAGCTTTTCACTGTAAATGCAAAAGGACAACATCAATTTATTCCACATTGTTCTGCATCAGGACTAAAATTCTGCAGTATTTGCCTTTAATTAGCTGGATGCCATGGAATGTTTGAGAGTCTCAGCTATCCATGGTTGATAGTCTGCTAGCTTGTCTCCAAAGGTTATCCTTTTGCATCTTGATCTGCTCGAATCTTGAATGCCCATGATCATCACTGGAGTGGTCAGTCCAGCTCCTGAGTTTTGTCTTTCTCCTTTCTCAGATCTGGAACAAGGCTGTCTTTCTCAACCATAAGCTCTCTTTCATAAGCTTCATTTTGTGATTGTTCATGGGATGATTATTCTGCTTCCAACCTAATGTGTTTAGCCAAATTCTTCATGTGATGCTGTTCCCCCATAAACATACATCAGCTCTGTAGCCAAATACTTTAAAGCAGTGGATCTCCCCTGTATTTTCCTTTCACACCATTAAGAAACTTTCAGCTGCTTTCAAATGCCAATAAAAGCAACCTGTGGCCCTGAGCTAAATTTTACCTGGTCCTTTGCAAATGTACCCTGAGTATTTTTTAACATCGCCATTCCACTGACATGCAGTCATGGGCAGTGGAGTCTGCGCAGGTGCAGGAAAAAGCAAAGCAAGAGTAACTGCAAAAGAACCTACCAGTTGTGGCCACCTATTTCCATTCACATGCAGTGAAAAGAAAATCACCGAAAAGGAACAAGTGAAAAGTTGTGCTGACTGAAGTATTTTTCAGGAGAACCTGATAGCAAAAGCTCATAGAAGTGAATAGAGACTTACCCAGGAGACAGACTTCATATACCCAGGCGCTGGAAATTTCTGCTTCAATCCTCAGCTTCTCTATCCAAACAACAATCAGAAGAACAACAAGCAAGCATGCAGAGCAAGTCCCAGAAACAGGGTTCATCATAACCTGGGAAAAGCTAATGTGTTAATAATCATAATCTGCCAGGCCTGAAGTGTTTTTCATCCTTTTTCTGGAATTTGTAGGTATTTTCCTTCATTAGTTTTGGAAGTCGAGTAAGAGAGTGCTTTCCTGCCTCCCTCCACAGTGTGTTAAGGAGTACGATGTTGCCATTCTTCCTAGATGAAGTCTTTTATTCCTGCAACTGGATACTTATGTTACTTCAATCCTATTTAAGAGCACACATCTTATTCTTTGTGAGATCATTTTTGTATTTTAATGACTATTTTATTCCTACTTGCAGAACCATCACAACACTGTTGAGATCACGCTTTATAAACATGAATTAAAATTCCTGTGCACTAGGGCACAACGCTTACGAAGAGGCCAACCCTGGCCCAGAAGTACTTGTATTATCTAGGTTTTCTGTCTTCCAGTTTTTTCAAACCCCTGTTTCCCCTGATAATGGAGGGTTGATTATATATTAATTTCACAGAGGATTATGTTTAGGGTGTTGAATTCACAAAAGATTAAATTTCAGGTTACAGACAGACAGACAGGTTCAGGCACGAACGAAAGAGAGGTCTTAGTTGGATTAATAGGCTTATTGACTTGATATAATCTTTTATTCTTAGTTGTGTTTCCTTGCTACTGTGTAACTCTATGGTTAATTGAGCTCTTAAAGCAATGAAGTTATAGCTATTTTTGTTATTTGACGCTGAACTATTTGGGGACACAGTATCCTGTGTGTGCCTGGCTCCATCACTTTTCTTCTTTATGGTTCTTTGCTGGGTTTTTTGGGTTCTGCCTGTGCCTTTGTTAATCTACCCTCCTAAAAATTAAATATTCTGGCTGTGAGTTCATGTAAACCAGAGAGCTGTTTCTGATTCATACTTATGCAAGTTAGAACAGCAGTTAGATCAGGATTTCGGTTTTAGCACGCAGACTCCTACAACTGGAAAACCAAAAAAGTCATTGCAAAAGTTGGGGGTTGTTTTTAATCATATTTGGAGATGCAGTAAGCATATAAATCTCAGCAGAAATATTAGCTTGGAGAGTTTTTTGCATAAGTGCTCGTTAAAACACGTCACGTAGATGCTTTGAAAAAATCATCAGTTTTAATCTAAAATCACAAACATTTAATAACCTGGACATCAGCAACAGGAAGGTCAGCATTTTGCCAAGTTCATTGCCAAAATCACCCTTAGCTGACAGTTACACTAACACAGAATGCAACTCTAGCCAAGGGAAAAAACCGACACATACGATTTCTTCATGTGCATAAGTAACTGTGTTCCATATTAGGAGAACAGGAACTTGTATAACAGTTTGCACTTGTTCAGCTCCACTGCAAAATCCAGACTCTAAAACTATAAAACTGTGTTGTTTGGCCCAGCTACTGTTCTTCCTCTGTTATGGCAGCGCTCCAGAAATACTGTAAGGCTTGGACAGAAAACTGTTTATGTTGATTTCTTGAATAGGAAAGTCCGTGAACCTTAGTCTCAGTTCGTTGACAAGCAGTAATACACTCACCCATTTATTTCCATGTAGGACATACAGTGAAATACCTCAGCAGCCGAGCGAGGTGCCCTCTGGTAAGGCAGGGACCAGCTGGGGGCGAGGGGGCTGTGCTTCTGCCACACCAAATTGTGCCAAGCCAAACACTGTAGTGTGGCAGAAAAAGGGAAAAAAAAAACTTGACAAAAAGCAGATGTGGGGATCAGAAGTGTGGCTTTAAAGAGAACGAACAGAGAAAATTGTTGCAGAGTTTTAAGACCCCATGCTGAGTCTGAATGCTGAGTTGTACGCTGTATGTATTAAACACAGAAATAGTAGTGCCTAGTAAAACACACTTGATCCATTTTTACAAGTGATGTGATATAACTGTCTGTGCGAAGTAACACGTTCTTGTGACGA
Organism: Larus michahellis; assembly: GCF_964199755.1. NCBI lineage: Eukaryota > Metazoa > Chordata > Aves > Charadriiformes > Laridae > Larus > Larus michahellis. Next base: position 62,259,507 of record NC_133901.1, read on the forward strand.
TCCACCTCCTAATCCAGGGCCATGCATTAGTGTCATAGCTGTGCTCTTGCTGCCCTCTGAGCCATGAGTCACCATCTTTCACTTCCTCAAATAATTACAGGCAGCAGAAAGCGGCTGTTGCTTGGCCTCTCAAGGGCTTTCCCTGCTGCTCTAACAAGAAGGAAATTCACACAAAGCCACTTTTTCTATGGATGATCAGTGGACACCCGAGACTTCCTTTAAATCCCAGGCAAAGATAGCATGGCAGGCTAAACTTTCTGTTTCTGTGCATTGCCTCACCTGTCTGCCAGATCTTACCTTTCCTTTGCTGGAAGATCAGCCATCTATTAGCTACACAGCTCTGACCACCGCCTGGCCCTTGCTGAACCCGAAAACAAATAATATTCCAAAACTTTCTTCCTTGGGGGAAAGGATGTGAAACTCTGTTGTTTGTATTTCTCAGAATATAATGTGTGTAAGTCGATGTGTCTAAATAAGTACTGATTGCCATTCACGTTCAGAAGGTGCATTTGGTGTTATGTTACTACTAAGTAACTGTATAAATGAAATACGGCCTGATTCTCTGCTGCCCTGCACCTGGTTAGTGCTCTCCATCTGCAGAGTACAAAGTACGTGATAAATGCAAATAACTTAAAATTTTCCAGTCACTGGTAGTAGTATTTTGTACCCATTTACAAGGCTATATACTTGTAAATGACTACGCCAGGTGCAGGGGGGAGGAGAACCTAACCCCCTCCAAAATTAATCTTTCCCCTGAATTAGGATTAATTTTTCAAAGAAGCTAGGATGTTTCTGCTTTCCTTGGTGCGTGTGTAAGTGTGTGTGTGTGTGTTGGGAGAAGGGTACACGCAAACAGAGCCAGCGCAGGAGCAAGTATTGAAATGGTCTTTGACTTGGCCCTCTCTAATTGACAGAGTGTGTTGCAAAGCAAGGAAGAAGACCTGGAAGGAACGTTTTTGGTGTTACTTACTTGGTATGAGCAGCGCAATTTCTGCACCATCAGTCATCTGAAACGTCCTCCCAAAATATGTGCAGGTAAAACCTTTTTGTCACACTGTATCATCATGCGGCAATGCCAATCCTTAATCCACTGATATTAGAGCAGTGGGTAAAGCCCTGCTGGGTAGGTCTCGATCCCGCTAACTTACTTACTTGGAAGAGGGGAGCCCAAAACTGATGATCCTTTATTAAAAGCAGGTTCCTTGGTTGGGCCCAGACCAGGGATTTGCTTTAGGGATGACTCTGTTAGTCGAGAAGGTTTACATTGTTGGCTGGGGCACACCCTCCTCTCCTGTTTTGTATCAGCTGACAGAGCCTATGTCTGATAAATGACTAATAACATTGCTGCAGAAGTGTTACTGGTGAGGGATTCAAATAATATGCACACTTTTTCCCCCTGCCCTTGGGAAGGGGAAAGATTTGATGTTTGTAAACCACTGCCGGAGCGGTGCTGCTCGCTCTTTACCACATTGCCTTTCCTTTCCCGAGCACAACCCCCGGGCCGAGCCCCCCGCCCGGGACACGGGGCTAAAACCGCTTGTGCCGGGGGCCGGGCTGTCCCTGGGCGGGGGTGCGGGTGCTCCCTCCCGGGACCGGGGGTGCTCCGACGGGCAGGTGCCGGCAGAGGGAGGGAGCGGGCCCGGCGCCCAGGTGGGGCTGACGGTGGTGGGGGGGCCGGGCTAGGCCGGGCCGGGGGCGCCGCCCGCCCCTCCGGCCCCGCCAGCGCCGCCGAGGCTGCCGTGCAGCGCCGGCCGGTAGCGGCAGCCCTCCCGCAGGGCGGGCTCAGCCGCAGGGGGCTGCCTGTCCCGCCGTCGCCAGCCCGGCCGCAGCCCGGCGGGGAGGGGGGGGCGGTTGCCTCCAGAGCCGGTCCTCTGCCCCCTCCTTCCTTCCTTCCCTCCCGCCCGCCGCCGCGGCGGAGGGCTGTGCGGCCACCCGCGTCTGCCGCCGCCGGGGCCTCCCCGCATGGTCCCCGCCGCTGCCATGAGCCAGGCCCCGGCCCCCCGCGGCGCTGACCCGCCGGAGAGCGATGCCCGCAGCGGGGCGCCTAACCGGGGCACCGGCCGAGGGATGCCGCCGCCGCCCAGCCTGCCCCAGCTCCTCCACAAGTAAGAGCCGCCCCGCGTTCCGCCGGGCCGGGAGGGCGGGCGGGCAGGCGCGGGTCGCTCTCCCTCCCCGACGGCGGTGCCCCCCTTTTCCCTCCCCCGCCGGCAGACTGACAGCCGGGCGGGCGGAGGGTCGGCCCGGCACCGGCCGAGCGGTGCCCCGCGGGGCGCGTATCCCCTAAAGACAGGCACCGGTCCTGCTCTACGGTTTTCTGCCCGAAAAGCCGCTCGTGTCGGTTTTCCGAGGGCTTCCCTCCAGCACCGCGTCTCCTCCGGGCGGGGATCGGTCGGGAAAGTTTTCTTTGCCTTTCCGTGGTGGCTGCCGTGTGCTGTGCCCTGCAGCCGCTCTTCTGCCGGCGGGCTCGGGCGTCCCTCCTCATCAGGCCTGGAGCAAAGGGGCTCCTGTTGTGCCAGAAGCGATCGCATCTCTGCAAAACTGTCCCAGAAAATGTAACCTGTGCATGCGTGGAAGCCTAATTAATGAGGGCAGCGGTGCTTAATGAGGGCAGCGGTGCTAACGGCATTTTGCTATTTCGTTTTCCATCCGGAAAGAGAGGGAAAAAATACTTTTGCTATGCAGATGCAGTGGTGTGAGCGATACTTTTCTGTCTAAATGAGAATCATAAATGAGAATCATTTCTCGCTGAATGAGAAGCTTGAAGACAAACCAAATGCTCTGTAGTTACTACTTGAAGCAAGAGTAACACATAAATTGGTCTGTGCTGATTTTAGATGGTTGCATGCACTGTATCCGATTTTTCCCAAGTCATAACGTGTTAAAAGAGATAGGGGCTTTTAACAGAGCAGTAAATCTACTAACGAACACTCAGTTATGGAGCCATTAGAATTGCCCTCTATTACTTTAAGACCTGTGGCTTGAGTTGACAAGCAGGACACTGGGCGCTGCGCAAGCGGCATAGGTTGAGAGACGCTTTTGAGGTTATGTCCCAGGGCACCAACTGGACTGAGCCTGTGTTCGGCCGTCAAGCGAAGCGCCCGTATGACAAAGCACTGTTGAGCTGCGGCCGCCTCGCAGCTGGGCTTGCGCTGTTTTCCTGCAACAACCGCTTCACGAAAGGCGCTGGCTTAGGCATTTGCCTTTATCAGTTTGTCAACAAAACCCAACAATGTAACTAACAGAGGAAACGCTTTCAATTCTCTCACTTGTATTTGCAAAATGCATAGTACATGTATATAAATATATGTGTGCATGTATACTTTAACGTTACAGCAAACTTAGAGTATGAACTTTATTGTAAGGTGGGAATCATATTATCTTTTATAAATATGTATGAAACTGGAATTTTAAAGTTGCTGTGGGGTGTGGGCCATAAATTTATTGATGCTTGGTTTTCTTTTTGCCTGTTTGCTTTTAAATCATGTTTTGTAACTTAATTGTAAAAACGTTAACGGTTCTTGCTATCCACATTTTTATTCCTAATTGATAATATGGACTTGGGAGTTTGCATTGAAACTGAAACATTAATGGTCGCTCCCTAAGTCCGCTGGGCAGCTGCAGTGCTACATATGAATTATTGTGTAACCAGAAGGTAATTTACACTTACTCAAAATCAGTCTTAAATTTTAAACTACGGTCTCTAAAGACAGCTCTTGTTTTTTCATGTTTATCAAGACTTTATGTGGATGCATATTGCAAGTCAGATAGGTGAAGCTCTCAAGACTGCTTCATGATCGTATTTCTAATGCAGCGCAGGTTATGTACAAAGGCATTGCGGTTTTGCTGGTTGTGCCTGCTAGGAAGTAACAGGTAGGAAAACTTGAGATGGTTTCCTTTCGAGCCTGTCTTTAATGGAAAGATTTGAGAGAGGTGCCATGTTTCTGACCTTTCTTTGTCGGTGATGTGACGCAGAATGGCAAGTGTCAAACGTCTCCATCTAAGGTCCTGCAACTTGATCATACGGTTTTGTAACCGTGCGGCATAATTTGGTGTGCGCCTTTATGTTTACCTGATAATTAATAAATCTCCACCCTGCATTTAATTAGAAATGCTGGCAAATTATATTTTGCTTTACTGATGATAACGGTGTTTTATAATCTGAATTGGATATTCAGTGATTGTTAGGAAGTGAGATGTTAGGGAATATCTTAAATTGCTCTTCTGAATTTACTTCTAATATGCTAGAACAGTTATTACGACTGACAAAATAGGATGAAAAGGAAAGCAGTGGTTCTTCTACAAAATGAAGTCATGGTTTCATTACTAGGAAAGAAAACACTGACCTTTTTTCCCAAGCATTTTGATTTTCTTGACTGTTCTTTTTTTTTTTTTTTTTTTAAATAATTGCCATCTTTTTGCATTGCGAGATGCAGTAAACAAGTGTGCAGTCGCAGAATTCTAATGCAGAGCGGTGTTGGTCAGAATACTGTGTGGTGTTTAACTGGATCTCCCTGTTTCAACACTTCTATTTTTCCTTATACCATTTAAACTTAAAAAGCTCTCTGGATTCCTTCTTTCTTCCCCCCATACTTTTGTTAGAAATTTTTACAGATATTAGGTGAAGGCCAATATAATTTAAAAAAATTACTTCCTACACTGTGAACTCTTAGCATTGAACAGGGGTTAAAATTTAGCGAAACCGGAGATCTGAAATGTTTTTGGTAGCAGCTACATTGGCTGAACTTGTGCAACGCAGGTAGCGTGTACCATATTCTTTTAATATCTCTCTGCTTTAACATTTATAATGTAATTTTAATATTAAAATATAGCCGAATCCCTAGTTTGAAATTCCTTGCTGATAGTACCCGAATACAATAAGATATAAATTGAAATACGCTGTCTACATGTTGTATTTTTCCCCCGAGTGATAACGTCATTTCAGTTGATAATAAAGGTCCAATCGTAAGATTTACAGAGCAGTTGAAGCTTTCTCTCTGTGCAGGTTGTTGTGATGTTTGATTGGAAAATACTTCTTATTTTCCAAAAGTAAAAGCCTTATTGCCGTCGACCCCCTTAGGTTGTAGAACTGAGAATGAAAAGCTGGTGCGGAAGGGAAACCTGAATTTACACACTACGGAGGATGATTTACAAAACCATATGCTTGCATATGAAATAAAGCAGAAGACTGAGAAGAACGAGGACAGTTGTGATGGTGTTGGTTAGTGTTCATAACCGGTTTCTACCACAGTTGTGGGGAAGGAGAGGAAATGCAGGGTAGGTCCTGTAGCACCAACAAGTGAAACACGTATGGGAATCTCTGAAAAGACCTGAAATACCAGTTCTCCACAGAAAGGTTTTAATACGTTTTTGGAACTGCTGTTTTGGGTTGGTTTCTTTTTCCTCTTTAGGTAAGTCTGCTCTTATGAGAAGATTTTAGTTTATAATTTGGAGGTGGTATTGCAAAATGTAATTTTTAGATGACAGCTCAGTGTGACACATTTTAGCACCTGCTGTTAGATTGGCTGGAGTGCCTAAGCAGCATGAGAGAGTGGAGGCTCCTATTAATAATTCCAGGTGTGTGATTCATTGCAGTCTGATGGAGCAACTAACTGGAAATAACTGAGAGAAAGGACTGAGTGGTGGCCCTGTGCTAACTATAAAGATGTTGCATGAAGAGTGCTTTCTGTGAAAGTTCTCACTTAAAACATGCCGCAAGTAAACTCCATAATTATAGGAGACCTAATTGTATTGAAATGCAATCTCTTTGTATGTTTTAATGGCTGGTTGCATGCTTTCAGTTCTAATGATTTGTCATGGGTAATATCTGTCCAGTGGGTGGAAATTTTAGCCAGTTTTTAAACTCCCAGCGTTGGTATAGGAGCATACGTTTATTTTACAAATTGAATACAATGTCTTAAAACAATGAGGGGAAAACCAAAGTTAATAATTTTTTTTCCTAAGGGGTTGTGCCCTGGGGATTTTGAGCTCCTCTGGAAGGAAGATGGAATTTTCAACATCTGCGCCCGAGTCATCATCAGTTTGTGCCAGTTCTGGGGGCAGACAGGAGTAAGCAGGCTGGTGCTGAATGCTTTGAGTCTTTTATTTCCTATAGCAGTGAGGAGGAAACTTGTTGGGAAAAATAACCTCCAACTTATATTTTTTTTTAAATTTAAACCCATTAGGTTCAAGCATGTGCTTTTTATTTGCTTCCTTGTGTGTTTATTTTGTGTAAAGTGGGGGGGTTTCTTTTTCTTTTTTCTTTTTCTTTTTTTTTCCCCAACTCAAGGTCTCTCAGGAGAGATAAAATATGAAATGTACTCCCATTATATACATTAGTCATGGCAAATAGTTTGGCATATATGGCAAAGGCTAAACTGATACTTAACAAGGGGACATTAGGAGAAACACTGGCTTTACTGTTTCTCTTCTTACTGTTACTGATCCAGGCTTTCCATATTCATTTGCCATTTAAAGTACATCTCCAAAATCTTGAGTTGCTTCCCTACCCGACAGAGCCGTGAAAACTCATGGAGTTTGTGTTTTAACAACAGTAATGGTTCCAAACGGAGATGAAAACAAAACAGAAAGTGCTGTAGCTGTCTTTGCTGAGAAGCTTTACCAAAGCGAGGGATGGGAGCTGTAAATGCAAACTGCGTGGTGTAGGATTCGCCAGAGAATGTGGGAACTAAACCCATCTTATTATGCTCCTCCTTGTGTTTCCCATTCACTGTGTCTGTATGTTATGAAATACACAGCGAGGGAACCTCCGTTTTCTTGGAATACTCTGGCTCCTTGTTGTGTAATGATTGAGAGTCTTCTTAGAGCTCACCTGATTAAAATCAGGACTTAAAATGTGTATACCAAATGTGTGTGCATGGGGGCGCAGGGACAGGGACACCCGGGGCTCCTTCACCTTTAAGTTTATTTGCTTACAAAAAGTAGCATCAGTGATGATAATTACCTTCAAGTCAGGTAATTAAAATATCTCTTTCCTCTTAATATTTCTTTTTCTTAACATGTCATTTAAAATACTTTTTAAAAAATAATTTCTTTTTTGATGGAAACCAATGACCCCTCCTGTGTATATCAGGTGTGGCTCAAAGCTTAAAGATGGATATTCGCTGTTTTAACCAAAAATTACCGAAAACGTGGGTTTCTTTGTCTTGAAATCTTTTGTGTTTGTCTGGGTTTTTTTCTGTTTGTTGGTGTTTTTTTTTTAAAAAAACTGTCTTTTAAAACTCAAGCTTATTGTGAGAAAAGCACCATAAAATTGAATTTATGGCTTGAAGAGAGAGCACAGAGGTACAAGGTGGAAAGGGGTCAGAAAAAAGAATTTAGACGTAACGCGTTGCATGCAAACATCTCCATGTAATCTGGCTTGGATTATTAGTTATCAATAAACTCTTAGTTGCCCAGAAATGTCAAAATTCTTTCACATATTTTAGTGGAGAGAGAGATAACAGCAGTGATATCAAATTTAGTAAAAGGTTAAATAATACATACTTTATAAGAAGCAATGTAATAAGTGGGTTTTGGACCACAACACATGGAAATGGAGTGCTCTTTATTGAAATTAAGTTGCCTGGATGTGGCTCTCTTACGGCAAATTTAATACTACTGTTCCCATCAATGGGAAGGCAAGGAAATGTGTTCTTTTGGTTTTCCTCTTAATTCAGCCCTTGTCAGTTCAAAGCTCCATGCACCTGACAGTGAGTAGTTACGTGTGACTACTGCTACACTGTGGTGATGATGCTAAAATCTTTCTGATGCCATTTGTAGGAAACGAAAATGGAGTTGGGTAAAAACCTCAATACCTTTTAGTTCTGTTCCTTTCTGGGGGCTGTCAAAATAAGAGGAACTAGATCTTCAAAGATGTATTTATACTTCATAGGGGACTGCAGAAATTTATCTAGGAGGGTAAAAAAATGGATTGTTTGCATGAAATAGTAATTTTAGTCACTTTAAAATACTCCTTCAAATAGAATCTGCTTTTTCTGAAGAGTAAGCTGTCTTGATTATTTTTTTAATTTAAACAAACTCCTTTGATCTGATTTGCAGCTAGACACTTTATCAGACTGACATCATTCCCCTGAATATTATCCCCCCCCACCTTTTTCCCCCTCTTCATCCTTTGTAACATTCTATAGTTGATTTAAGGATGTAATCGCTCTGTTAGCCTCTGCCCCTCTATGTCCAGCTGCTTTCTCTTTGTCACACTAATGACCCGTCACAGTGAAGCTGTCACTTGACACACTGAGTGAAACAAGGAAGCCTGCCCCTTTGGGTTTTAGAAACGTTTAATATCTGTCCTGTTCTGACAACTCAAGCCTTGCCCATTTTACAAATGCCTCTTGCCTATTTAGAAAAAATTCCAAATAAAAGCACTGGGTATTCTGTTGCAGGGAGGGGGCAAAGGCTTGTTTTCTTAAAGGATCAGTATTTATGAGTGCACAGGCAATTATTTTCTTGCAGGCTTACTGCATTTGTGTGTGCGTGTATGTAAACTTGTGAAATGTGAGTTTATCTGATATTAATTGTACCACAGGCCACGTATTTATGTTGTACATCTGAGGAACTACAAGGAAGATGGATTTGTTTTTAGTTTTCTGCATGTCCGTGTTGGGAGATGAGCTGAATGGGCAGCCGAGAGGGTTGGGGTGGAGTTGCGCTGTGTTGCATTAAGTGATGCTGTTCAGATTTGTCCTCCATCATCTCCATTGTTTAAAGACATGCAGGTGTTTCACCAGCCTTTGCAGAATGCTCCAAAGATGCCACAAGCCCTGGCTGACTCTGGAGGTGATACAAATCTGTCACTATGCTGGCTGTGAAGTGTAGTCCATCTCCTGCACAGTTTAAACTCTAACGAAATGTTAATGATGCTGACTGCTTTAAGAGGGCTGGGAGAATATTCTGCTTCATTACTTCTGGATATACTTCTTACTAGGAAAAGACAGTGGCAGGATAAGGAAGTGTTTAACTCCTGTTACCTTGAGTAATGTCTTCTGCTGGCCAGGACGGACAGAGAAAATGGTATTGTGGGCAGGTTATGAGCAAGCTCCCTGGCTGATTTCTGATCACCTGGTCCCTTCCCTGGCTTACTGGCTTTTCTAGTCTTAGCTTTCCTCAATTTGCCATAAATCTTGTGATTTTTTGTACACTAGGCTGCAGATCATTAGAATTCAGGCAATGTAAAATGTCTTGAATTTGGTAGTGTCAAAAGCTACAGTTTCATATGTCAGTGGTATTTCTCCTGGAGGGGGGAGACGTATGAGTTGATGGTGTCTGGGAGCTAGGGCCGCTTCTTTGGAAACGTACAGGAGTCGCTCTTGCGTTTTTACTTACGTTTGAATCTTTGTTTTAAGAAATAGACTTTAAGTACCTCTGCAACAAGTGGCTTGATGGCTGACGTTTCATTTACTCTTCTGTGGGCTTTTGCGTATTGTGTAGTTGAAAAGCAGCAGTAAATTCAGCACAGTCTCTTTCTGCAGTCACAGAATCACAGAATGGTAGGGTTGGAAGGGACCTCTGGAGATCATCTAGCCCAACCCCCCTGCCAGAGCAGGTTCACCTAGAGCAGGTTGCACAGGAACACGTCCAGGCGGGTTTTGAATGTCTCCAGAGACGGAGACTCCACCACCTCTCTGGGCAGCCTGTTCCAGTGCTCTGCCACCCTCAGGGTAAAGAAGTTCCTCCTCATGTTTAGGTGGAACTTCCTATGTTCAAGTTTGTGCCCGTTACCTCTTGTCCTGTCGCTGGGCACCACTGAAAAGAGCCTGGCCCCATCCTCCTGACACCCACCCTTTAAGTATTTACAAGCGTTGATAAGATCCCTCCTCAATCGTCTTTTTTCCAGACCGAAGAACCCAAATCCCTCAGCCTTTCTTCATAGGAGAGGTGTTCCAATCCCCTAATCATCTTTGTAGCCCTTTGCTGTACCCTCTCCAGCAGTTCCCTGTCCTTCTTAAAGGACAGTAAGAAATATTATTTCTATCTCTGCTGATTAACATGTTCTTCTCTTACAGGAAGATGTGCTAAGTAATTTTATTAGGTTGACGACGCATACGGTTCATTACACTGACCAACATTTATTGTTCTCTTTTTGGCCTCAGTTTTTTAAAAAACTGTGAAATAATATTGCAAAATACTTATTGAGAACAAAATGCTGTATAATGCTTTAATAATGTCTTTTTTCACTGTGCCTTCTGCTCTGCCTGGAACTAGAGTGAGAGCAGATTAACTTCTGGTACAGAGAAGTTTGCTCCAGTCCCTGCAGAGCTGTGCATACCTATGTGTGTTTGTGTGGTTTGCAGTCTGGATGCCACTCCAGAGATTGTCAGAGACTTCCTCCGCTCGCCCACATAAAATTCTTTGTCAGACGTTATGCACAATTCAGACTGAGGATGGCATTTAGAGAAAAGATGGCTCTTGTCTCCTGAAACTGTGGAGAGAAATATTAGCAAATTAGGGTGAGACTTTTTTTTTCAGTGCTAGGCTCCTCTTATCTTCCAAACTCTTCCATTAACACATCTTAACATTCACACCTCTGCTATCCATGTGCTCTGCACCATCCATTTGTGCCCCACTCATGGCACATTCTTGTAAGGTCACCTACAGCTTTCCACCATCCGGCCAACCGATAACCAAACATTGGGCTCTCTTCTTTATTCACCGCTTTATTCAAGGTCACTATTCTATCCTGTAGCAACACCTTTTCCTCATGGTACAGGCAGGGCTTACCCTTTTGCCAGCATCTTTCTGTTGGCTCTCTTTGAGATGGCCCAAGAGGTTTGCCTCAGGTTATTTTGACTTGCATTACACTTTGGAAAGTGTCACTGTTGTGTCTAGAGGTGAAAATGTTTGTAAGTAAAACAGAAGAATAGTGGTTGACTGGGACGGTGTTTATAGAGCAAACACTCAAAGGCAAAGATTGTAAACAAAAGAATAAAAGTTCTGTGATACTTGAATTCAAGTCAACTCCTGTATTTTCTGCACTGTTTTGGATATTATTTGAACATACCTTCTCTTTTCCAGCTCCTGGAGAAGTAAAAAGCGCTGACTAATTACTTCAAATTTGACAATAAAATTTAAGTTAATCGCGTATCAGTGATTGGTAGATCAGACTTCTAAAAGACAAGGGATCACTACTGTTCAGCCTAGGTTTTGCTGGTTTTCTCCATTGCAAAATATTAAAGGATTGCATTTCCTTCAAAAAAAAAAGGAGTAAAATGGAAATTGGCAAGGGCTGGAAGTGATTTAGTCATTTTGTTTAGATGGTTAAAGTATATCTGTGCAGAGTAAAGCAACACATCTTATATATTATATCAATATGTTAGGTGGCCAAGCCAGTTTGCTTGTCAGTGGTAAATAAGACTTAAATTCCTTTTTGGTTATAGTGTATATACTATGAGACTGATCTTGCAAAGCCTTATCCATACATATGAGAATTATTTATGTGTGTAAGGCTTTAGAAGATCAGATCTTACCATCTAAGTCTGCAAGGCTTCATGACTATTTACTGCTTGGTTAGTTGGGGGTTTTTTTTGCCAGGTCACTAGGAATCCTGCACAGAAATGTTAAGAACAGTAATTGCTGATAGGAGAGACCTAATACAGTAAAAGCCAAAGAAAATAACAGAAAGTTACCTTGTGTTCCAACATTGAAACCTCTCTTTTAAAAGAGAGCATGAAGCTGTGCAGGGAGGAGTATGGATCCATGCTCCTTTGTGCTTCTTAAAAGCATGTTAATGACCTGACATGTTTTAAAACCAATACTCTGGAGTGTTAGAGCCTCACTAGCTATAGGGATTTGTAGAGTTGGAGGTGGAGAGGGGTTTACAAAGAGCCCGTCAGCTCCTCTGCACGGCACTGCATTTACAGGAGGCCATCACTGCTGTCTTCCAATTTGTGCTGATCGTTCAGGAGAAAAAAGGCACGGTCTTACCTCTCTCATCTAAATTGGCTACTTGCTGTGTTTTCCATGTAAGTTCTCAGGATTTCTTTTATTGTTGTTTTTACATTTGCTGCAGTTTTTTAATGGAACAATGTGAAAATAACAGATACAATTTTGTGGTATTTCCCCCTATATTCAAAGGAGCTTTTATAAATTTCATGAAAAACCCATTTTATCCTAATCCATATGGCAAAGACACAAAATATCAGCAACTAAGATTATGGATTGCTGGCATAGTTTATGGGAGAATCTGCTCTAAGCTGCAAGACAGCCATTTGTAGCCTTTTCTGTACAACATACTGTCTCATACTGTGCATTTTGGCAGTACTTGGCACTGCTCTGTTTGTAATCTCCCTCTGCTCTGTAGAATATAAGACCCTTTTACACAAAGATACAAACACACAGAAGAGAGACTCCCCATGCATTTCTTATCGATCTGTTTAGTATGATAGATTCTTCTTTTGTGTGTCCTTCTTTGAAGCATTAAAAGCTCTTGTTTTGCTTTGGTGCTTCTGTAATTTCAAGCTGTATTATGTGAAAGTTGGTAGCAGTGTTCTAAAGCCGAGGACTTGATTGGCAAGTTTTAGCTGTGAGTAAATTTTCACAGCTGATCCATAAATCCCTGACAGACCATTAGGAGCTTCAGAGCGGCTCTGGCAAGCTCCCCTACAATAATTGTAGTTTTAAGTTTGTTATATTTAGTTTTCTCACCTCTTAGCTGGATGCCTGGGGGACCTCACTAGAAGCAAACCAGCTTTGTATCTACTTTTTCCTCCAAGTGGGCAGTTTGTACAAATAGCACAGCGTGGGAAGAGGGCTTGCTGGTTGACTCCCAGTGGACAAGGCAGAGACTGTCCAAGGGTCTGACTTGTGACAAATGGACCCCAGATCTGGGGTTAGACATTTCAGTAATTCGAGCAGACTTGGAGTACATCACTTCTCGCCCAACACCTCCAGCACCTGCTCTTAATAACAGAATCATCAAGGGAGGCAGAAAAAATGCTTCTTCAAGCTAACATGGCAGAGTCGTATATAACTCTGTGAGACAGAGAGACAGCTCTTTATTTAAATTCCCTGAGGTAATTGTACTTATTTATCTGTAGCAAAGCTGGCAGAGTGACCAGCTTTTAGGAGTGACCACTGCTCTAAGAACAGAACTGCATGGGTGGCAGCGGTGAGAACAGCAGGCGTTTCTTTTGGGTGCCAGGGTTTGATGGTAATGATGTTGCTGGAACAGCTGGAAGCCTGGCTTCAAGACCACCACCCCTTTGGGCTCACTGCTCTGTATGTATGCAGTAAAAACAGTGCTATAGTGACTATATTGCATCTTTGGTAAGCCCTGGAGAATGCCCCACTAGGCAGCCTAATAAAGCCAGAGGAGAGGTTCCTATCTTTCCCCTGGATTTGGATCCTGCTGGGTTTGGAAGCAAACTCAGACTATGTTCCTTGTTTGAGCAGTTAATGAATATTTTGTACGTTTCCTTTTGAAATCTGAACTGCTTTGCCAAGGATGTACTTGCCACTTAGGTGGAGTCTGGTGTATTACCTTGCTGAAAGGACAAGGGGACTGTGTAGAAGGAAGGGGTGTGTCTGCATGGTGAACTCTTCCAAAGGGATCTTTTTTCCCTTTCTAGAAGAGGGAAAGATAAATTGAATCTCTCTGTCCTCTGCTACATAAAACCAGTCTCATACCTATAACCCATGAATGATTTCCTTACACAGGAGGGTGATGGAGAAGCATTATCTGAACTATTTATGACAAGGAAAGGAAGAAGAATTGGTGGTGGTCTTTTAATTGAATTTTCAAATAATTTTTTTTTTTTAGAGCAAGTAAAGCAGAAATTTCATTAATATTAAAAGCTCCTTCAAACAAAAATTCCTTCGTGTTAAAATTTTAATTTAGGAGGATCAGAAGCTTTGTTGATTAGGGCCTTCTTAGGATAAGGATACAGTAAGTAACTATAAATAGCGATACAGTGAGCGATGATCTCGCCCTACAAACTTTGTCTTGAACTTAAGCAGGAGAAGGTAAAAATATCAGCTGACAACCTTCTTGCAAGGAGGCACCTCTGATTAAAATAGAGGGATCTTCAGTAAAAGAAACGGAATTGGTCATCTCTTCAACCCTTAGTTTCAAGTGCTTTAACTTCATTTGATGCAAGAAGTCAAGTGGAAGATGTCATTCCTTTGGTGGGAATAGAGTGTTGTTGATGCATGGGCCAGTTTTGGCATCTGACACTTAAACTAGAAATGCTAGGAGTGATAAGAGTAAATGAGCTAATTACATGTGTACAAATGAAATGCACAGCATGCTTTGGCTGGAAGAAAAGACAATGCTCTTCATCTGTATATTGTAATGGAAAAAAGTTTTCAGAACAATATGGAACTTCTAACATGAGTTGGGATTGGGGTAGGATTATGGAAAAAATACGGTAATTAAAAAGGCAAAATGGTGTTAAGATTAAAAACAGAAGATATCAGGTATATGGGTGTAAGCAAACTACATGCATTTCCTAGATTCACCTGCATAAGTGTTGTGCTGTGCTTTATTTTCTCAGGAACTGAATGGATGGGAAGCAGGTCACTAAGAGGACAGTATGAACCTCCTACGCCTTTGGGCAAACAGTTCACTAAGATAGTGAGCTACAGATGAGAGCAGCAGGGCATCCTCGCCTAGTCATTGCTGCCCGGCAGGGTGCTAATGCAAACTTCTACTAACTCGCGTTTCATCTCCCTGGCAAATAAAATTTGTGAATGCTTATTCACAGAAGTAGCTGGAGTGAATCAGTGACCAGTATTTACACAGGTTAAGAAGTTCATAGGCAGAACCTAAGATGAATCCATAATTAAAGACTAAACATAAGAGGGGGTGAATGAATCTGGAGTCTAACTGCTGATTATTGCTCTAAAATACAAGCAAGGAAATGCAATTGTGGAAGAAGAGGGGAGAGTTTAGCAGGCTTGTTTTCACTGTGGGGTTAACTCAGACTCCTGCCTAGGAGCCATTACCATCTATCAAGCAAAATTAGTCTTAGTTAAGAAGGTACTTTTGAGACAGTTGAGGATTTTGGGGAGAATCCGACCTTCACTTGGATAGCTGTCACTTTGGGAAGAATATGTTGGAAAAATAATATGCATGCTGGTTATCCTTCATTTCCACCATTCCCTGAAGGACAGAAAAGTTCTCCATGTGATGCTATTGACCAGGAGGGGTTTCAGCCCTGCCGCGCTGTGAGAATTTGCGAAACTGAAACAGCGTTGGATGGGCCGGGACCTGCTGAGGGGAAGCTTGTGTTTGGGTTAGGTTAATCAGAGATATGTCAGGAAGGTGAAGTGTGTGAAGGAGCCATACCCAGAAGAAGAATCAGTCTTTCTTTATGCAGGGAAAAGCCTACGTATTTCTCCCCAGCTTCTTTGGGAAAACCTAGGCATTATGCCAGCATTAAGTCAAACAAATTTTCTTTTTTTTTCTTCTTCCCTTTTCTCCAATGTAGTCTTGATCTACCTGGTGTCAACGTTTTCTTTTCCAGCTATTAATTAAAATGAGAATGAAGTGAAACTTATCTCAAGGTGCAAACTTGGTCGTTCGCTTTTCCTTCCTCATGAGAGAAAAAGTGGCGTACTTACAGCTTTACTAATTGCAAGAGCTGACTGATGGGAAAACTAGGGAAGTGTCTTTTCCTCTGTGGATGTTATTTACCCATGAAGTGGCTGGGGCACTTGCAGGTTCTCCACCTTGTGTATATGTCTTTGAGAGTACAAAGGATTTGAAGAAACAAACCAGAACTTCTTCCTGATTGAAAGGGTGCCTAGACTTATCTAGGGCTACAGCAGGATATTAATAGAACATACTGCATTTCCTTCACATAAAAATACGAAGGGCACTTTGCTGAGAAAAAATCCTGCTGTGCCTTTCTGTCTTTGGGACCAGCTCATCACCCAGCTAAAATTAAAAGGTGAAGTCAGGCAGTTCTTGCTCTCTATTTTTAAACTGCTTCAGCATATGAATGTGAGTGTGAAATCTTTCTTTAGGCCTCTCTTAACTTAATTACCTACTTATTCAAAATATTCTCTTCTCAAATTGCTGAGCTATAATTATATTCATCTTTTCTGTGGACTCTCTAGCTACTCGATGTTTGTTAATTAGTCTTATGCTTAATTTGTAGTTCTGTAGTTATTTACAGTGATGGAGGCCTTGTGGTACATGTTTAAAATCTATTTTGATCTGTTAAAATTTAGCAAGTAGATGATGTTTTTGTATATGTGTTCCGTGTTTTCTTCTGGAAAATATGATGAAGAAGACCACTTTAAAAAAAAACAACAAAACAACAAAAGAGTAAAAATTCAAACGAATAATTTTCGTTTGACCTTAATAATAGAAAATGACATAATAACTGAAAATGTTTTGTTACACTTTCATTTCTTCATATCTTTTGTTTGCAAGATTATTCCTATTTTATTTTGTTTATATGCCATTTCTTTTCTTTGGATGGAAGGGGCCCTGTGGCCCCAGCACAGGAGGTGCAATGGAACTGCTTATAAATCATAGATTTGCCTTTTTTTTTCCTGCTGATTTGGATATGCTGAATTCTTCTTCCCGTATTTCAGTGAATCTATGAAAAATCCCTGTCAAGCACCTTTGAAATTAAATTGAGTCCACTTTGCTTGCAGAGAAATAACATTTTCTAGTCTCTTAGTTCAGCCTGCAGAGGGTGTGCTTTCCTCCTTCAAACCATCATCTCCCTGCACGGTGCCGGTAACACACTGTCCCATAACACTGTACCAGGAGCCCGGCGTTGCACCCAGAGGTACGAAGGGAAAAGGGCGTCTGTCTGTCTGTGTCCCCTGTGACATCTGTCCCTCCATTTCTTGGACTATCAGCTGTTTGAAGCACAGGCTGTGGGACTTCTTCCCAAGTGACCCCTTTCACAGTGAAAAGGAGACTACCGAGAGAACACAGTGTTTCTTTCGGGACTGGCTATTGAACCTACACATAGTACAAAATAGAGATACGTGCTCTTTCCTTCTCAGTGTTTTCCCGGTTCCTTTGCTTTTGTCGGTGGGAGCAGCTGCGGTGTCAGAGATCTTGGGAAATTCTTCCCTGCAGTTTCCCGTGGCTGGTCAAGCAGCGATCAGGTTCCACTGTGCTGGGTCATTTGTATTTTGTCAGGTACCTGAAGCTGAGTGAGGTGGTAGATTTGGAAAGCCATTATCTTCAGCATCCACATACTCTTGGAGTGTGCATATGGGAGTCTATATGTAGTCCTGCCTTTGACAGCTAAATGAGTAAGCCACCCGCTGCAAACTGTCTTTAGGGTGGCTGGTACCTGGGGATGGCAGTAAGTGTGGTTACATCTCCCCAGAGAAATCCCACATGCTGTTCATCTGACTGGTATATTTCCATATACCTCCTTCTTCAGCTTACCAGAAATACCGGAGGTTTCATACGCTTGGGTGTTAGATGACAGCGCATTTGTATTGCTGGTGAGAAACATGTTGCTATTCATGGTGTTTAGTGGCCGTATAGTGAGATAGCTAGACAGTGATGTTAAGTAACACAAACCTGGAGCCACAGTCGTTTGGACACATCTTTCCATGCCAGTCTCTGTGCTTGGAACAGTTTGCCCATTAATTTGTTCCAAGCTTCCACCCCCTCCCTGCTCTCTCCAGAAAACCCTTGGCAAACCATCTCTTCTGTAAATCCTCCTGCCTTGGCTGGCCACTGCCCCTCTGTTCCTGCTGTCCCATTGCCCATTTTGGACTCCAGATTGAGAATTTGTCAGCACAGAGATTTATGTGAGCATTTTGCATCTCATAAAGAAATACAAAGACCCCTTATTCTTTCAGAAATGAAAACTTGCATTTTAAGACTTAAATATGGACATGAAGTTCACCTAGACAATGGTGTTTTTTATAAGGCTAATTATATTAATAGATTTGATTTTCTCCAACTGGAGACTATAGTCCAATATTAGAAATGCTATGCTAACAGTACCCGCAAAACTTATGCTGCCGTCATCTTTGTCTTCATCTTCTGCTGCTGTTTAGCTTTCAAAACTGATTGGTTTTGTATGTTTGTTTTTGTAAATGTACGTAGTTATTGTGCATTAGTGAAACATGCTTGACAAAAGCATCTTGACAAAATCAGTGGGTTTTAATGGTGTTCACATACTTCTGTGCTTGAAATGGAGCCTGAAGAATTTGTCCTCTGGTATCTTACATTATGTTTTGGCCCTTGGAAAGGAAGCACCTGACAGCATTAAGTTATCAGAAGGATTTCCAGTTATGGGCAAGCAGCCATTACGTATATGTTAATCCACAGTAGGAGATTCGGACAGCTTTTGATTTACCAGCACTCATCTGTTCAATATGAGCTGGAGATCAGCACAGCAGTTACCTTTAAAATTGATTGAAGAGTACTGAAAGGGAAAGGAGAATTTTATGGATATGATGCAAGTCTAGTAGAATTGCTAATTGTATGTCTAGATAATCTTAACAGTGCATTTCTCAAGGTGGCTAAAGGAACTATTTTGTAATTGCTACACCTGTTTAAAATATTTTAACAGCTTTGTTTCATTTTAAAGCAGACACTTTAAATTCTCTAATGTCCTTTTCAATAGATTGGATTAAATAACTGGAGACCTAGAAACTGTATCTGGTTTTTAGCAGCTTGAACATTTATACATTTTTTGAATGCTGCAGAATTCACATGAACAGATTTATTAGCTAAGCTAAACATATGGTTTTAAAACTAGACTATAAAAATTCTTATGTTTTCTTCATATTGTGGCTTTAAATAGTTTTAATAGCAGACTGTATGTGAAGAATTTGAAGCATTCTCATTTTTATTTCCAAAAACAGTACGTGAAATGTATTTATTTAAGTGGGTAATAAAACTAAAGAGCCAGGTCATAAAGCAGTGTTCACTAAAACATGCAAAAGTGATACAAAGATTCTTGTCATGTGATGAAACCAGAGGAAGTAACTTTCTTGTGTAGCATATCATGCAGATGGAATAGAAAACATCTATCTCAACATTAGTAATAAAGATGTATGTGATATATCAATATTTTTATGTGTGCATGTAGTTTTTGATATGTGTATGTTTGTGCACTTATATACAGTTTTATTTATTTCAGGAATTCCTATTTTAGAGATCATTCACAATTTTAGCTATTAATATGGCTAACCTTTCCCAACACATGAATACTCCATTGTGGTCTCACACACAGCTGTTGTGTCCTCCAAAAAGACCTGTGCTCTTCAAACCAGTGAACTGTGTAAAAACAGTGTTCGGACGATGATGTATATGATAAGCCATATTGTCCAAAAGGTCTCTTGGTTTCTTACCACATTTCTGGGGCAGTCTGGGTCAAAGTGTTGATATGATGGAAACTGTCTTTATATTTTCAGGGTGTGATTTTAAAAACAAACAGACCTGAACTGTTCCAATCCCCATCCCCCAGTGCTTTGGCTTTGCTGTCAGTTGAGATTTTAGATTATTGCATGGCCCATGACATGACCTAACTTTTATATTAACTTCTATAAGGTACTCCTCCTATAGGTTTTACCATATTTGTAATAAACTTCTGATGACCTGATTGTTTAGAGGGTTGGGGATTGTGGAAGAGTCAAGAATGTTGTATGAGCGTGGCTTTGTATAGAGTGTGTGTGTATGTGTGCATACGTCTTTATGTATATATACACATTCATAAATATGTTTTCTTGAGCTGTGGATAAAAACCCTGTTGCATGTCTCCTCAGGGATACTGAAGTATTGAAAGTGAAACGGGAACGGCTGCCTGGCAAAGCCAATCCAGTGGTTTCATTTGCTGAGCTCTCCACAGGTTGCCCTGTCAAGGGCTTAGCTTTGTCTTCCTGGAAAAAAAAATATCTTGAGGAACACGGATGGGATGTCTCAGCCCAGGGCTATCTGTAAAGGGGATCTATTCCGAAACTAAACTGCTGCATGTTGTTGACCCTTGTTGGCTTTCAGCCATGGAGCGAGTTTCACAGAAATGGATGCAAGTGCTGTTGTATAAACTTTGCTTCGCATGTCAGAAGCGGTGCTGGTCCCTTGCTAGCAAGGAGCGTGTCTGGCTTCTCTTGCAGTGAGAGCGAGCCCTGCAGCATGCACATCATGGGCCAGAAATAACATAGGATGCTGCGCATTCCTGATGGGAAAAGTGGGTGAATACTAAAGGCAACTGTGACTATATGAAACACAATGTTTGGGTGCTGAGTTGCTCTCCAGTGCATTCTTTGGGCAGCATTTCTCTTCAGCAGCTGACCATGAGCAGTTTTTTTCTGCTCTTGCCAGCACAGCAATAACGTAAAACGCAGGAATAACCTATAGCCCCCGTGACTGCAGTGGCTTTGCACTGAGCTGTTTGGGGGCAGTGACCTTACATTTCTGTGTTGCTGTCAAATGCCACCACACTTTTTAATCTTGCTGCGTACCTAATAGAAGTTGCTAACCAGTCACTGGGGAATCTTCAAATCACTTTGCTGGTCCTGGAGAGCTGTGTCCGAGTATGGTTTCTCTGAGCTAACTAATCCACCGCAAGAATGGATTCAGCAAGACAATTTATCAGTGGCGATTTGCATCAGTATATAATTGGTTAAGGATATAAGCTGAAATTCAAATTTGCACTTAGGTATGGTTTTTATTTAAAACAATATCCTACTTAGGATTTCAGTAACATATTTTACAAATCACTCTTCAGATGCTCTTTTTGGAGCTCAAACGGTTACGTTATAAATGGAGAACGGATTCAGGAGGCTTCACAGTATTAGTGTTTATCTTGTAATGTTTTCCAGATGGCAGAACATGATGTAATCCATACTGCCCAGTTTGTTTCACTGCACTGTATACTCTGCCATACCCAATAAGTAACCAAGAGACTTTAAGAAGCTCATCAGGCTGTTATGACGATAGCTGGTTAATCCAAATGTTCTTTATCATGTTATGAAAACTGCAGATTAACAAATCACTTGTTGGTGAATGCAGGAAGATTGATTGCTACTCAAAGCTCTGTGAGAACTAGATATGCAACTCGGATTAGTTTAGCTCAAGCTACACTTCGATGAATGAATTCCATTTTCCTCAGGCTATGAAGTAGCATCTGTTCAATGGTAAATTTCTCTTAGCAGCACTGGGTAATTTTGATTCCTCTTCCTTGGAGAAGTGATGGGAATGTTTATTTGTTGTTGTTTGCATGGCTCTGAAATAAAACCACAGCACTAGCATCACTGGTTGTGTGGGCATGGTGGCTAAGGTCAAATTAATTGCAGCTTGCAGTTGCTCATAATTCTGCCAGTGTTCGTGCAATAATGTTGTTTACTAACTTGTGCTTTTATTAGGCTGACAGACCATCATTTGAATGGCAAACCCATCAAATTTAAGTAGGCACTTAGCTCAGGATTTTCTCAGCATTAATTGAAGGCGCCAGGAGTACTGCGTTGGGACAGGTGCAGTCTTGCTGTGCAGAGGCAGTATTTGAGGAGTACATGGGGAATGAAAGCTCCCTGTGCATCCTGGCATCCAGCTGTGTAGGGTTTCTCACTTGAACCCACATCCAAGAAGGCTTCAAGGGAGATTAGGGCTGGGGTAGGAGGTTTCAATCTACTGGCAGTTATTGTGTAGAGTGGGTTTTGTAGGCACTTCTTTAGGCTATCTTACCCTTTGGTTAAGCCCAGAAAAATGGGATGGAGAGAAGAATAACAAAAGAGATATAAATTCATGGTATTAACTAGCTGCTGGAAAGGAGAACATTTTCTGAAGTGGGTTTAGTATCTTGTGACTGTCTTATCATCCATGGAGCAGCTGCTCGTAGGTTGCCATTGGTAGGACATGGATTGCTGGGCTGGTTGATCTGATCTGGCATGGCACTTTCTACCCTGTGTGTATGCAATTAGGCAAGGGGGGTTGGAACAGGAGCCAAGAAACACTGGAAAGAAGAGCAGTTTCCAACACAATTGTCATTTTGATGGTTGTGCCGTGTTTGCTTGTGTTGCTGTTTTACCCAGTGACTTCCTCATCTGGTTTTTATCATACATGGCATTGCTTGGTTGGTAGCTGTTTTTATTTTTCCTTTATCATGTCTCTGGGGAATTCCACAGTTCAGTGTCAAAACACTCCCTTGTAGGAGAGGATGGAAAGAGGAGAGTTTTACATGATGCAAATGTCTCATTTTACAGTTTCCTGATGATCTTCGGTCTGGCTGCTTGTAAGGAGCATTTGTTGTTCATAGTCACTCAGTCTGGGCTTGTTTATTGACTCAAGCTGTCTTTGCTCACTGCGGTATTGCTGGTAATTAATGTGCTTTGCCGTTCTGATTTCTACGGCTTGTCCTGTGAAAAAAAATTAATGACAGTGGCTTCTGGAAACTGAAGAGTAGCAGAGAGCTAATTTCATTTTTCATTAAGTATTCCTCCGAGTCCAGGGGAAGGGATGTGATGCTCAGTTTTACACAGCCACTTTGCCTCTTTCTCTGTGTCTTTTGCAAAGAGTGCATGGAAAATGGGCTCTCCACTGAAATCTGGGCTGGGAAAGGGGACGGAGAAGGGGAAAGAGTCCTGAAAGGACGGAGTTTTCATGCCCTTCTTCCACAGTCCTCCTCCCTTTCCTTCCCTATTCCTCAGCAACTTTTCCTTCAGGTTTTCTCCCACACAAAATCTTTCTAGTCTTCCTGATGCCCTGTCACGTCCTGATCTGCTGGATCTCCAGTTTCTCCTCTACCAAACTTTCTTTGGTTTTAACTTTTTTTGTGTAAGAATTGTCTGCTTCCTCAATGGCTAAACCTTGTGTATAAAGGACAAAGAAGAAATATCCATTGCTTTTTCCTGTTTGCAAGAAACGCCATAGAGAATCACAGCAGATTGGACACCTGGAAATGTTTTTGCTCAGAAATCCAGCCCACTGGCTTGGTTTAAGACAGTGGGAATGGAAATTTGGCATTTGTTTGTCTGAGAGAGGCTAGAGATTTACAGAGTTGATGGAAAGAGAAAACTTTATGTTCTGTAAATGTAACATTTATCAAAGGCCTGAAAATGATCTGTTAACATTGGCTTTTTAGCACTATAGGTTCTCTACTCAAAAAAAATTTGACTTTGTTGATGAAGGAGGGAGCGACTGTAAAAGACATTACCTTCCTGGGGAGGACTAGGGAGCCCCTTCCTGTATTTTAAAGAGATTGTGTAAAACAAGTTGAAATCCTGCCTCGAAGGATTTTTGGCATGCAGGGTGCTGCTGTAAGCGTAGATTTTGTGTTGGCTCAGCGCACAGACCGCAGGTCTTGTAGCCATAAGCGCAAAAGGTCAGGATTGCATTTAGCCCATAACTATCAACTCTGTGATATACTATTAGTCATAGAAACTTGAGAAATTTGTTAAGATATTCTGAATTTGATTTTGATGTATTGGGACAGCTTTTAAAATTCCGTCAGAGTTTAAAGTGGTACTGCCAGTAAGAAAGTCAGTTGATTGAAATACAGTGTTTGTAAAAGATTTTACTCCTCTTATGCTTTTTGTGAGTTTACAGTCATCGTCTAATTTTAAGAGAAAAAGCATTTCTGTAAGTGTGAAAGTTGTCTGTCTAGAAGTAAATTCTTTATGCATAATATGGTTAAAATACTTTCATGTAACTTTTCAGTTGCAGGAGTAGAACAAGATCATTTTAGCACCAACAGGTTAAAAAAATTATTCAGATACAAGTAAGATTTTTTTAATGTTGCGAATGTGCCTTTAAAATTTTTAATCACATTTTTCTTCCCACCTCAGCCCCCAATTTCTAATTAATCACAATTAGGCAATTTTTGTTAATCAGTAGTGTGGTACCATATCTTGTCATTGTTTCCTAGGAGCTGTGTTTATCTAAATCAGCTATGTCAAACCATAACTTTTATAGGAAAGCTACAGAGCAAACCATAAACTACTACTTCTGCATAAATCACTTATTTTAGACTTTAAACATCAGGTTGTACATATTACGCTTGCCCTTTTTCTGTTTAAAGGTGGAGGTTTTTCTGAAGCAGTCATGTGACGTTGTCTGTTCAGTCTTTTGTGCTACTTACAGAAAAAAGAATAATTTTCCAGAAATCGTAGAACAGGATATCAAACTGTATTGCTCATTTTTTTCCCCATTGATAATAGATAAGATCAAACTGATAACCATCCAAAAATCTTGTTCTATGCAGAGACTCTTGAGTAGGTTAGGGAGGAGTGATGGGACACCGCAATGTGCATGGGACAAGCAAAATGGATAAAGTTGATCCATCAGTCAACAATAACATACTGTGGTACATCAGAAAAGTTTAGTGTAATTGAATATTTTCTGTTTAGATACATTAAACAAAATAGCATCTCACATTTGTTTATATTATAGCTTATTCTTGCTTACTGTATCAGTGTATATCTGGTCTTGAAAGTAATTGCAAAAATGTCCCATTTTTGTGTTTATTCTGTAGATATGTTGAGGAGCACATAAATTTAAATAAGTATTTCAAGAAGCTATTACTTTCTGAGAGATACTGGCTTATTCTTATTTGGAATTGTTTCACATTCTTGTATAAGTATGTAGTGCAGAAGGAAAATACATGTTTTCATCTGTATCCCATCAAGATGATTGCGTGTCATTGAAAAAACCCTTTCAAAAAGAAGTTTATTTTTCTGACAAAGGAAGTCCCTTTGGGGTTAGAATCCCAGATTAGAGACTGGCAGGTCAAATTCTTTATCTCTTCTAAACTAGATGTATATAATATGAAAGCTGATTAGGCATGTCTGAATCTCCATGGTGCTATTTTGAATTATTTTTCAGAGCACATATAGGAAAAACCTTGACAATTTTTTTATATTCAATGATTTTTATTTTTTTTTTAAATCAGGCTTGGAAATAACTAATTTATTTAAATTTGTGAATACGAATCTTTTAAATAACAGGGAATGCACATTCAGGAACAAATTTCATGGAATAATGCTAATTTCATCTGTCTTTGTAGGGATTTTTGTCCTGTTCTATACACTAATACTTTGTCAAATGTGACTAGTTAAGTACTACCGAATAATACCTGTCCTTTCAGTTACTATATACAGAAGATTTTCCTCTTTGATTTAATGAAATTTTTGTTCTCTCTGCAACTGTTCAATACCTTAGAATCCCACTATACTTGAAGGTTTTGAAAGTCAATTATTAATTATTTCCTAAAGGTTTCTGTTAAATGTCAACGTTATTGGTAGAATTTTCTTTTAGTAAAAATTCTGAGTAAAATGCAGATGGAAGATTTTTTTTCTTGTACGATTTTAAAAATAATCTTTCAATACTTCTTATACTGAAAATTCTTTAGGCAACAATGTGATCTAGTCACAATGCAGAATTCTTAAACTATTACAACTTTGGAAGTTGTTTTTAAAACTTGGTTTCTAATCTTTAATTTAAAAAGCATTGTAGAAATCTATGTTATTGTATAGTCTTGAAAAAATCTATCGGTACTCAGCTTATAGAATCTATACTATGCTATTTTCAAATAAAAGCAAAGATTTTCCTTAAAAAAATAGAAAAAGGTTTCTTAGGCAAGACAGCTTTGCAACGGAAAAAGCTTTGTTCTGCTGTTTTGCAAAGAAAACTGCATGTCTCAGTGAAGAAGCAAAATGCTTGTTTATTAATTAAATTGCATATCTCAGAAACTGGTTTATTTGATTTTGTTATGGAATTATAAAACTCTGCAGCGGAGAAAGTGTGAGTCCAATACCTCTCTATTTGAAATAGATCAAATGATTTGTAAAGGGTAACCTCTAGCGGAACCTGGCAGATGATCTTGTTGTCGACACATTTGCTTGATCGTTAATCTACTATAACAAAACATCAATTTATAGACTGTCCTGGCCTTAAATTCTCTTTCAAGCACCCTATTTCCTTTCAAAAGATAAACTTTCCATAGGCCAGTGCTTATCTGCCTGGCTTCCGGGCCGACTGAGATTTAAGCTATACTGGCTTGGACAATGTATGCAGTTGAGCCTTGCTAACTTTTGTGAGTGCTCAGCAAGAACATAGGGGAAGTGCTGAATTTTTATCAGTAAGAGGAAAAGCTCAAAAGCAAAGATAATGAATCAGAAAAGGTAGCGTATTCGTTTAACTTAACTTGATGATAGTGGTTTGTTATAATTACTTAGAATAACATTTAGAAGTTAATGATACTTCTTTCCTACGTCCATAAAAAGGAAGAGAACATAGGGTATCTTACTGCTGTGTGTGGCTATTTGATCTTTTGTTAGAAGCATTTGTGCCTCCAATGTGTAATATTATTGTGTTGATTAGCAAAGGCAGATGAACCTCTGTGTTTTGGTTTTAATTTATATTGTGAATGGGATGGTGGTGGCATTTGTAAAGAAGACATCTGCTTCTATTGAAAGCATAATGCACAGACATAAAAGAAAGGACTTCAAGGTAGAATTTATTTTTCTTAATTGTTCCTCTTGCCCTTGACAAACATGCTTTTTCTCAAACATGATTTGAGTTGTTGTTCCCAAATGAGTTACAGCAGATACAGATGCTGTTATATGAAGTGCTTAATGTAGTTTGCAAAACAACTAACAATGAGATAACTGTGGAAGTTTTCTGTGCTGCTTTCAGATGCAGACGGTCTATTTTTGACCTGGAGACCAATATCAAGCCCTGGATTTTGTCAGGTCAGGGGGTGGGCACGGAAGGCTGTATCTCTCTCTCTCTCTTTTTTTTTTTTTTTTTTTCCCCTTTGTTGACAACATATCTTTATCCTTCCTGGGTCCTGGGGTGACTGTTTGATAGTGCTGGTATTTAAAACACCTAGATAGCAGAAGTCACGAACTTCTTTTTCTATTTTTAAGGATGCTCATTAAAGTTGCTAGCCAGGCTCAGCGAGCCACAGAGGTGTGGGACGAATCTGGGGGAGAACACTGCTCGTGAGAGCAGGAAACCACAGAAAAGCATGCTGCCTTCACCAGTGCTTTGTTAAACAGAGGTGTGTTAAAAGCCTAAATTAGTGTTACATAAGCATAAACAATTTGCAAGTATTATATATTTTATACACTTCATTTATTTATTGTTTTTATTTAATAGTTGTGCTTTCAGGAAAAGTGTGTTTTTCTGGTGCATTTAGGAAATTTTTAATTAAACTGATAATTTTTTTGCCTGTTTTTAAGGAGGGTCACTGCAATTACATAGTGTTTTATTTAAGGAAAAGTTATTCATGTGCAATTTTTTTTTAGGATTTACTGTTAGATAAGCAGCAAAAACTCAATTATACGGCTTCATAAAGGTAAGGAATTGAGGGAAGCTTCAAAATAGCGATTAGGAAGAGCACATCAAATTCTGTGCAAACCATTAGAACGCGTAAAGGAGTGCTTGGTCTGTGTTGGAGTCTGGTAGTAGCCGGATTGACTCACGTTATATTAAATAATTATTTTTTTTTAACCATTTAGTGCCTTCGCTTGACATTGCTCCCCTGCCCCAAATTCTTGGACCCTGCAGTGTTGAAAGAGCAAAGCAGTTTAACTGCAGAGTTCCTACTGTCTCTGTGTGTGGGTTAATAATAAAGAATTACATGACTAAGAAACTATGTTTTAATTGGCTCTATTTATATTGGGATTTAAAACCAGAACAAAATAATGTAAACAAACTGTAACTCTGTGAAAATTTAAGAAATCTGCATCTATAAATAATGGACAGTTTTCCAGAAGAAATTATGAGTATAGACTCAAAAGAAAAAAAAAATCTCATAAGAGGTTGTGGATAGCTTCTTATTGTTACAGTATCAGTATGGATAAATATTGGTGGTTTTGGAAAAATGGTAGTTTTTCCTCTGTTTTCAGTCTCTCTCATATCATAACAGCTCTTCCTTTACTGAAGGGGAGGGGGCAAAAGGAAAGAGAAGAAATAATTTATTCAATATAGGCATTTAACTGGTAAATGGTTCCCTATCTAAAGACACATTTCCAAAATTTAAGCAGGACTTTGAAGGAGGAAGTGAAAATGCATGAACTTATGTGTTAACAGAAAAATGAATGCTCTTTAGTGTATTCAGACTGTATAAAAATGTAATTATTAATAATCATTAAGTTGCCTCTGTCTCTTCAACTTAATCACACCGTGGAAAATATGTTACAGGAATATTTTCCTCATGGAAAGTTCAGTGGTTACTGAGGTTTTTTTATGCCATTTATTGGCATGCCTACTGACATGAACAATCATTGTGTCATCAGTAATAGTGGTGAATTATACCTGAAAAACAAAATTAAGGTGAAAAATAACATGTATTTGAACTTGCATTAGTGAAGCCTGGCAGAAGCTAGTATTTAACACCTTCTATATAATCTTATTAGGCAATGGATGCAAATCTCTGTATGAGGAGGAAATACTGCTTTGAACAACAGAAAACTGAAATTCTTTTGTCTTTCAATATAAATTCTTAATCGGAGAAAACATGGTCATCACAGTGTCAATTCACACAGTCCAGTAGCTCATTTACGAGGTCTTCCCTGGACGTCCTCAGTATGTTAACTGCTGTATGTCTAAATTTTCGTTTTCTGCAATATTAGTCTCATGGGGGTTTGTATGAACTGGTTTAAAATGTGCGGGAAGAGTTTTATGAAATTGGACTAATGATAAATCTGACTCAAAGTATTTCTGTAGTGAATGAAAACAAGAGCTACATGTTGGTAGTGAATAGGATTAAAAAGTTGTTAGACGAGCCAAACAGATATTCCTTGATATCGTACTTCTTATTTATATCGGTTTTAATAATTTCTCAGTTACAGTCTCAGGTGAAAAAACAGGAATTAAGTGAAAACCGTAGAATAAATTTGTAGCCTGATTATGCTCCTTTTTTTCCTGTAGTGACAAAGATCTTCTTAGTCCTTTAGGAAAATGTTAACAGTGTATCTTATTAATTACTATTATGATAAACTGTTTCTGTTGCAGACATCCCCATGAGTGCCTCTCCTGTATTAACTACATACGGTCCTACTTGTTCTGTTAACTAAAAAATCCAAATCACACAACTCAGTCGCTCCTCTCCTGGCAGTTTGTAATTCCAGCTACATAGATTTGTTAAATGCTTTTATAAAAATCATAAATCTAGCAGCATAGACTTCTCTGAAGCATTCTCTGATCCTGTGGATTTTAAGTGTAGATTAATCCCCAGTGACTCCCAGGACTAGATGTGTAACGTTTGAAAACGTTTGTAGTTGTGTAACCATGTGAAAATGTTTACCTGTTAAAATGTGTACAGTCTGTTTTTCAGTGGATTGTATGTGGTTTCTGGTTACAGATCTGTAGAATTGCCATATGGAAGTGTTTATCTTTTTTAGTGTCATTCACCTGTCTTGAAACTGTCACCAAAAAAGGCAAAAAGCTTAAAGGTGGGGAGGGGGAGAAGAAAAAAGAACTATAGTAAAGAATTGAGGTGCTTTGGTCCCAGCCAGATCCTCTCTACCTCTCCAGTTGGAGAGTTGGGATTTCTTCTTTAAGCCATTTATCTTCAAGGATTTAAACAGCAAAAATGTTCTATGTGGGTACTACAAATGGCTTAACATCTGCAACATACTGATATTTGCAATGTTAAAATTTGTAATGATGACTTTTTAAGTGTCCCAAACCCCAGTTTTCTGTCTCTTCATGAGGTAACAGGTCAGAGTATTAGAACTATGCTGAATATAATAGATTCCTTCAGTGATATTTTGCTGTCCTTTCACTTGGAGTTTGTTTTCTAAAGCAATGACCCATGTTTTTCTACTTCATTTTAACTGGAGTGAAGGCTATAAAATTTTCTTGTTAGTGGATATTACCGCTGATCTTAAATATGGTTTCAATATAATGTTTCTCAGTAAATGGAGTGGCAAAGAAAATCTAATCTTGTTGTTGATGCAGCATTGTCTGTCCGAAGACTGGAGTTGCTCAACTATGAGCTAAACTTCTCAGTGCTGGCAGCAACCTACTGCATACAGCACTGTAAGCAAACCTGTGAAGGAATTTAAGCTGCAAATTACTCAGTTGCACAATATATCAAATGTCACCATGATGGGACGTGAGGTTTATTTATCCTTTAAAAATACTCTGAAGCCATTGTTAGGGCACGCTGATAACATCAGGAAGGAATTATATTCCTTGGGAATAATTAGCTCTCGAACAGTTCTTTACAGGTATATTTTTACTCAGTGCATATACATTATAGGCATATAACTAAGAAAATCGTGCAGTTTTAGAAATCCTATTATACCAATAAATATATATAATCTTTTTAGCCCCAAAGAGCAGCAGGGAGGACGGACTGTTCCTTTCCAGGAACATGCAAATACATTTTATATTTCTTTCTGTCTCTTCATCATATATCACAGTGAGCTTGTACCAAAAATATTTAAGAGACTCCTTTTCAACTCTCTTCAGAATTGTACTTGCATGCAAAGTTGCCAGAGGCAGTTGGTTTGGAGTTTTCTGTTTGTTATTCGTTAGTCCTCCTGGAGCTTGAAAATTTCCTTTTTAGAATTAGCAGTTCTTTTTCAGAATCTTTGCTTGAAGAAATACATCAGGAAATCCCCCATGTGCTCTCTGGTATCTAAGCTAAATAGATGTTAATGTCCAGTATTAAGCTTTGGTAAACAGTCCATAGAATGAATAAATACTGAATTTCTCAATAAAGTGGCAAAAGAAAGAACAGGAATCTTGGCTTTGTTGAGCAGGAAAATAATCTCATTGTGTTCAGTTAGTGATTTCAATTCGAAAGCTGTAGCCCAATGAATTCTCATCGATGGATCTTAAATCTTAGAGCTGCTGCATTCATGTAAATTTGTTCCCTTGAAATTTTGAGAGAGAGAAAAACAAAACTAAAAATGACCTTAAAATAAACCAACTGACGAACCTATGGAGGTGTTGGTAACCTTGGCCACTGTCATCAAAAAGTGTCCCCTAAAGAGCCCATGGAATTAGTGATTTTTTCCTTCATAGCACAACTGGGACACAGAAACCCTGTTTTCTTTAGCGAGAATGCTTGGACGCCCTCCAATCGAGTGGGAACAAAGAGTTGTCTGTCAGGGTCCTGGGAGCCCCCACATCTGCTTTTTAAAACAGGATGTGGGGAAGGGTAAAAATCCTCTCCATCTGTGACGCTAACAGGGCTTTGAGAACACCTGGAATTACTAGACCCAGCATTTGAAGCTTATCGCTGGAGCTGATTTCTGATAGACTAAATGCCTTTATGGGCTGAGTTTCTGTGTTGTGTCGGAGCTTAGTGTTAGGGCAGATTTTCCACTGGAGAATCTGGACCCTAAAATCTGAACTCAGTCCTCCTGTAAAATAATTTCAACAAATAACTCCTGGGAGACTGTTTAGCCTGTTTTTAGCTTTTATTAAAAAACACAACAAAACAAAACCAAAACCAAAATAACAGCAGCAACAAAAAATGCTTTGAGTAATTTTTAGGTCATTTCACTATCCACTCAGAATTTCGTAAAAGCAAATGCACCAAATTTCTGCCTTTATTTTTGTTAATTGCTTTCTGTTTAAGTTGATTTCACTTGTGTGAATGCCCAAGAAAGCAGAGAACATTAAGCAGCCAGGTTGTTTAAGGGAAGTTCCTTCTGTACTTGAAAGAGTATTAAAAAGTAGCTGTGCATTTTCAGTAGACCCTGGAAGTATTTCCTGCAATCAATGCACAGTGAAAACAGCCCAAGTACTTCATATTATCAGTCAGCTTTTTACAGATTGTAATTCAACTGTTACTCAGATAATTGGCTAGCTAATAAAAAGACAAAGAAATATTTCGGTGGACAACTTGTAAAAGGAAAATTGTTCCTAGACTACTTCATATTAATTATTAATCTATCTCCATTTTCAACTAAAGATGCTGTTGGTGAATTCTGTCAACAATTTCAAATAAGTAGTGATCTTTAATTTGATTAAAGTTGTTTTAGGTCTCTCTGTATCACATCAAAAATATTTGTTGGGTTTCTATTATTTTGTTTGTTTCATTTGCTATGGGGAAACAGTAACAGGCTCCCATGTCCTGTCTCTAATACTTCTAAATTTCAGGAACAGCAAAAATAAAACTTGTCTGGGCAATTTATAAATGCTCTGGTTTCTATTTCAAAGATTGCTCATTTAAATCAGTGGCCTAATTATCTGCATATTAATAAGTGTAGAATTTCTTAATATAAAAATGAAGAATCTGGCTCAGAATACATGTTACAATATATTATAGAAAACAGTCATAAAAAAATGTGGTTACAGTCATCTTTATTTCTGCAATTTTAAAGTTTGCATGAAAACTCTGGAATTGAAAGGTTGTATATATACTCATAATTGTAATTATGTGTTCCTGAAACTAGTAGGTGAGTATGTTAATGACTGCTTTTTGTATACACTACTCCTCATTTATGATAGCTCATAACCTTAAAAGTTCCTCAAACTCGTGTTTGATGTTTTTGATACTGAAAAAAACCCCTGCCTATTCAGGAGGCTATGCAGTACAGAATGAGAGGCAACTGAGTGCATTAATAATTGTTATTTCATTTTTATGGTAAATCCCAAACGTTAAGGATGGTCATAGCTTTTTTTGGTCAGCTGAGTTTCTGCTGGTTTTATTGAGTACAAGTGTCAGTGATGTGCTCAGGTTTTTAAAATTTGATTGTTTGGGGAGTCATCTTCGGTTACTAAGAATGAATGTTCAATTTCATCTCTCATATAATTGTTGTCTTTAAAGATAATCTTTCAATTGCCTCAAACTAAAATAGAGTTAATGCATGAGCTGTGTCCGTTACATCCTTCCTAACAGAGAAGTCTGCGAAATACTGAAGCTGTAGCACTGGACATATCTACTTCATAAGTTAAAATAAAGATAACAATAAGATTGTTTGAAGGACTGCTTTTAAATTTAAGAAATAGAGAATATTTTAAATGGAAAAAACCTATGAAATTAGGTGGTGGGAGGAAAATCCTGGTGATTGAACATTTCTGTTAATCCAGCTCGCAGTTTGCCTTCACTCTTTCTTCTGACAGTCTTTACGCTGTGTAATCCTCCATAATCTAAAACTGGGCATGCACTGCTTGTTCTGTGAAATAAAATATCAGCTAGAGGGGAAAAAAAAGAGAAAGGGTAACAGTTTAAAAAAAAATGCAAGCCTGTATATAACTGAGGTTTTTCAAATTACTTGGGAGAAAGTATCATAGTCGCTCTAACTTTTAGAATAATGTTCCATTACTGCACTGCCAGCAATCTATTCAACATTTAAGAAATTTGTATTTCTGTATTGCTGTTCTGAGAGGTTGCACATACAGCTTGAAGCTGCTACGCTGTTGGTTTGTTGGAAAAAAAATACAATGACAATTTCCCTAGACGTTGGCTATTACAGTGGAAACATCTTATTTAAAAGCCATCTCATTCTTCGTGAATGCTCTAAAAGCAAATTGCTTATGTTAGAAACTTGCTTTTTAAAAATAGTTAACACCTGGCTTGAATTGACACTTTTTTATCCTTTTCAATCAAATATTTTCAAAGTAATTGTTTTAGTAGTTTTTAAGTATATTTCCGTATATTTCTAAGAGGCAGAGTATAACAAAAGTAGAGCAAAGATGAAGGACCATTGAATGGTGGTAAGAAAAAACAATCTCTTGAACAATGCATTTCATCAATATGCGAGAGTAGTTAAAATGTTACATAATTTCTATTTCTTTGAAGTTAATATATTCATAATAATGCTGGCAATTAAGTACATTTTCTTGAAATCCTCACTGAGCTCAGTAAGTAGTGTTCTGTGCTGTCCAGAGGGTACAGGGAACAAATGCAAAAGCATTTTGATGTCATAATTAAATGTCGCTATTCTAAAACAGTTGAACAATATGAGCTTTTCGTGTCAGTTGGACAATTCTTTGATGTGTTTGGCATTAGATTTTTGGGGGGATATATAAAAGGTGTACTACATAAATATTGTTAACTACCATTATTCCACATATTATAATACAGAAGTCAACTAATGATTATGTTTAACTATTACAGTGTTTTTAATGTTGCATTTTAAAATTGTAAAGGATAGAAACTTTGTTTTCCTTTGCATCCATTTAAATGTCTTGAAAGGAGCTTCATTTTCTTTTAATTGTATAGCTGTGCTTTTCCTTTATGGAGACGGTTTTTTTGTTCTAGCTTAGGGGAAAGTGTTCGTCATACAAAAATACCATAGCGTGTTACCCGTACCCTTTAAAATGAAATGGAAATACAGAGTCATCACATATATAATGAATTCCTTGCCTAGACACACACACATATCCTGCAATCTCTTCTTTCTTCCATATATGGTGATTTTTTTTTTTTTTGAGATGACTTTAGGAGGCTTGAACCTAGCTGGCTTTTTTGAAAAATAGAATTTGTATTATATTGCTATTGATTTTTACATTCAAACTAATTACCAGTGCTTTCTTTTCAAGTACTTTTAAGGGATACGCAAAACAAAAATACCTGGGAAATATCTGGTAACTCCTGTAAGATCTGTGAAGAGTAATGACTGGAATATAGAGGGGATGAAATTACAGACAATGCAATAACCTACCATTACACTGCAATAACTAATTAAAAATGTAATAACTAAGTAAAAGCGTGAGGACATTATCTTTCCCATGATATTTTGGCCAGGAACACTCTGTTGGTGCTAGGAAAAGAGCGGGTGGTTGCAGTAAACCCTCTGTATTACCCACCTGGCCATCAGAGTGTGGTGGGGGGCTCCGGGGGTAAGGACTGCTCGCTCCACGGTGGCACCACTGGTGAGGCTGCCAGCAGGACAGACGGACGGGCGTCCCACGACGCACAGGGCTGCCCGACAGCCTCGTAGCTGGAGCTCTCGCCCTCTGTATCGCTACGGCTTAGGTTGCATGGGGGCTGAGAGGTCTTGATGGCATTCCCATAGGCGCTGTGCACATCTAACAGGAGTGGTTGCCTCTACCTCAAAGACTTTGTTAAGGATTAGAGGGCTTTAGCAAGGATTGCGTGGTTTCGTTGCTCCGAGAGTTGGAAAATGCAGTTGTGGTTTATGCGGGTAGAGGTTACAGTCTTGTTTGAAAGATGAGCTACAAGAGGTTCCTGTAATACTGTGAATTAAATAATGCAAGTTGAAGCACAACAGAGATGATCATAAACACAGAGAGAATAAAGGAGAGGAATAACAACACTGACAAGTGAACTGGGCACGCAGACTAGTTCTGGGGGCACTCAGGTTGCCTTGAGACAATAGTAAACAATTTAATAGTAATTTGCCAATATATATTTGGCTACTGGTAAGGCTCAACCTTTTTCGTTTACATATTGTTTAAAAATAGAACATATTACTCTCTCTCATGTGAATGATCTGGAATACTCCCTGAGTGCAGTTTAAAAGATCAGTTTTATAATTTAAACCATAGAAAACACAGGTGCAGAGAACATAAATAAGATTGCACATGCTTGAGCCATTCCATATCATGAACTGCTTAATTATCCTTCTTTGCTTGTAACTGAATATAGTCAAACCAGTCTGTGTTTATGAACAGCAATGGGTGATATTTCTTACAAGATTCTTTGACGAGATTGCCATATTATCTGACACTGATGACCAAAAGTCATTTTCTTACCTCCTAGCCTGTCAAGAGCAGTAGACTTTTTTTTTTTCAGCTTGATGACAGATGAGACTAGCGTGCTGCACATGGGAATCTTCTTTGTGCTAAGGTGTAGATCAATGAGTTTTATAGCAGAGAGTTAGGAAGGCTTGCACCTTTTTATTTTACATTAGCATGAAGAGCATTGATGTGGGTCATTAATGATAATAGTCAACTCTAAGGAAAAGGCACCTGCCTGGATCCTTCAGCAGCATAGGGAAAGGCCGGTTATGTTCAGGCTACAGTTTTGAGTGTAAAGCCCTGTTGGTAGTATCTGAAGTTAGTCGGTTTTGGTAACTCCTGCACAGCAAATGGATAGGTCTGATTTGGATTCCTAGTGAATAAGCATCTGTATCACAAAGCCTGGTTATTAATCTCAGCAAAGGGAGGCTGCATTACTTTAACCTCTGGATGGAGTCACCGTTCTCCATTGTGTGGGAGTTACTTTAGTTTACTTTGTCCCTTCCTGGCTGTGTTGGTGCTATTTGGTGCATCAGTAGGATCCTGGTGGCCAGGCTAACTGTATTTCCCAGCAGACTGAGGACCTCTCTACTTCATTCTTTCTAGGCAACCAGGATTTATGTGTAGGTTTCAGTGGTCTTCTCAAGATGCTAAAACGGCTGCATTTTGTTCTGAGATGTTGTCCATCTCAGCCAGTCACAATTGGGCATTCTCTATGACTCATATAGCAAGTGTTAGAGAGACAGGAAATAAGAAAGAAGGATAAAACTCCTGTTGAAACCAGTGGGCTTCTGATGTCAGTGTCAGAATTAGTCAACTTGCTTATTAGTAATTAAAAGTGACATTTGAGAAATAATCCCCCTCAAAAACAGACCTGTCATCCCAAGCAAGAGGAGAAACATCATCTTGTCTGGAAGTTCACTACGTGGAAGTGACTACAGGCTTTTACATACTTTTTTCAATGTGGGGAGGAGCTAGGTTTATTCATGCCAGTGTTGTGCTGGAAAGAGGTTTCCAAAGAGGTCACCAAGCTGTTGGGAGAATTACTGTGACATCGCTGCAGTTAGTGGGTTTGTCACTTCGGGGCACTGGAGTGACAATGTGGCTGCTTGATCTCTTCCAGAAACCTTGGGGCTCCAAGAATGACTTTAAAGGTGATTATAGTATGTCATATCATTTACATAACTTACCTATCAGTAGCACTTCCCATATTGTCAAATGTGTGTGTTTATATATGTGCCTGCTGAAAGGATCGGGTTCAAAGGATAAAGTCTGGCAGTGATGTGGATGCAATCTGACCTTGTAGAAAGGTAAGTTCCGCCTCCTTGGCTGTACTGCTTTTCATAAAAGAAAAAGCAAATGCCTACATTAGCCATTTCTTCTTCCATTACACAGGCTATGCAGGGCTTTTTCTTGTAAGAAAAAGGATTAAATCTGGTTATATCCCTTGACTTTTGACAACAATCTGTTTTGGTTTTTTTGTTCATAAGCATCTTCTGTTGTTAAAGACTTGATTCATGATTAGGATAAACAGCTGGAATAACAAGGATTTGGGTCACTGTTGATAGTCCGCGATATCCGTAAGTGTGGCTTTTCACCAGGCTTCATGCCATATTAATCACAAAGTTTGAGTGCAGTAGTGGGACCTGTCTCCTTGCTGTCAGTCCCCACAGCCTGTGTGCTGGACGTATCAGCACAATGCCACTGGCAGATGCAAGAGTTGCAGTAAAAATGCACAGTTATGGTTTAAATGAAAAAGCTGTGGGAAAGGGAACACATTAATCCATTGCGGCTGTTTTTTCTTTTAAGTAGCCCTCTGTAATGAATTGCAAGCTTTTCCTGGACTTATCCTTTATATTTCTAGATTCCTTTCTTGAGTGGGGGATGGAGTGGAATAGAAATTGAACTGAAGCAAAAAAAAATAAAATTAAAAGACAGAAGCAACTAAAAATTAAATTAGGTCGTGCATGTGAAGAGAAATCCTCTCCCATATGGTCTCTTTCATGAACACGCTTCAGGAAATCCTGGTCTAGCAGAACATAAAATATGCACTATGCATATGAGTCCATTGTTTGTTTAGGTCGTGGTGTAGAGGTGATGTTTAGGAAGTGCTTTAAAGCCAGAAAAAAATGGATCCTGGAATTTGGGAAGAGCTAAGCTTGATGTGTGATTGGGTATGGGCTTGCTCTTCGAATATATACTAAATATTTGGTCATTTAACTCTTTGGGTTTGAGGTACATTCTTCCTACATAATCAGGAATTTAATGTCTGATCCTCTTTGTTTGATTTTTGCAATTTTAAGAACATTTCATGTATATTTACTCTGGCCAAAAAGGAGAGGATGTTGAATATTTTACAATTATTTTTTTTTTTAATTCAAAACTATTAATATGATTTTGAAAATCCTTGTTTCTCAGATGCCTGTTTTTCATTTTATGTCATCATTTTGCTATTTTTCCAGTTGTTACAATTTTTATATTCTACAAGGACTAGATATCCTAAGAAGGCAATCTCCTGTGCCATACAGATGTGGAGAAAAATCATGTCTTTTTTCTCTCCCCTTTCCCCTTCTCCCTTAGTTGTCAATCACTTTAGAGGTGCATGAGAACTTTATTCCTTACTTTTAAAAATACTGTGTCCCCTGCCCAGTGTGGCAGTGATGCAGGATGACTGCTGTTCCAGTGCAGTGTCACATACAGCTGTGTAGCGTCCCCATGGGGTTACGAGGGAGGGGTTTCAGTTCCTGCTCTCTGCAGACACCACAGCTGTTGTTGCGGTATGTGGCACAGCTAATTTGCCTGTTTGATGTTGATGTGGGTGTTGCTGCATGGGCTGGTGACAAGTGGCTGTGCACTGATGACATGGGTAGCAGGAATCTAAACTTTCTCTCCAGAAGTGCTGTTAAAATTGAATAAAAAGCCTGCTCAAAGATGGGGTAGAAGCAACAGAGCCTGCACACAAAGCTGAGCGCGGAGGTGGGCGCTGATCCAAGCCTAATGTATCTGCAAGCTGTGCCAGTTGCTTTTGGTCCTTGTTGGGACAGATGAAGCCATGGCAGAGCTCTGTGTTTTTACATCTAGACCCATTTCTTGCGCTCAAGCCAGTTTATTTTGAGCTGGCTTGAAAAAGCTCTATGCTGCACCATAGTGGGTGATGTATGCGAAGTCATATATTTTAGTGGTATCAGTTGCAAATTACTCTTCTGTCACATGGAAACCTTACAGGGGAAAAAAGATAAATAAAAGTAAATAGTGTAAAACTCTAGCTAAACTGTTGCTGGCTCTTAAATATTGGTCTCTTGCTTTCCAGAAATTTTGTGGAAGCTGGAAATAGTCTAGGAAAAGGTGGCCAGCTAAGGACACTTGGCTGACTTAAGTCATGGCTTATGTGGGTTCTGTTGTGTCAGTAATTTCATATCCTCCTAAGAGCTTGTTGATCTTCTTACAAGGGTTTGATGTGAACAAAGTCAGGGCAGAAGCTGATGCAAAATATGTATTACGCAGCCAAGTCATGCACAGCGAAATGGGTAAACCCACATGCATTTGTCCTGCAGGCGCCTGCTCATGGGTTAAGTGGTTTTTTTTGTCAGGTCTGTCGTGCTACTTATATATGCGTGATTGGTTTTGTTCACCTTCTGGTGGCTTTCCACCATTGAAAAATACATTGAAAAAGGGCAAATATTGTCTTAACAAGCTAATGCTCAGAAAACCTGTAGCAGAGATGGTGTTTTCCCTTTCTTCTTGTCTTTTTTTTTTTTATTTTAATGTCACTGAAGTACATTGTGAGCAGAATAACGTCAAGTTCAACACTCAAAGCAGGTTTTGTCCTTAGAGAAAAATGCCTCCCAGAGGAAAAATGCGCTGGCTAGCACTAGCTCTAATGCGGATGGGGCACCTAGTTCCCTCGTGAAGGAGAAATTGTAGCCATGTAAACAGGAGGAAATGCAGATGTTTTCCTTGTTCAGATCCGCTCCTCAGATAACGCTGTACTGTGCACCATGTGTGCACCGTGC
Source organism: Larus michahellis (assembly GCF_964199755.1). Lineage (NCBI taxonomy): Eukaryota > Metazoa > Chordata > Aves > Charadriiformes > Laridae > Larus > Larus michahellis. Next base: position 62,299,077 of record NC_133901.1, read on the forward strand.
CATGTAGATCCTACAATTCTCAGAGGAGCTTTTTTTAAACATAACGCTGCAGCATTCCAGAGCTGTGGCGACACAGATGCCCATCACAGCATTTCTCCTTCATGCGTCTTTTCTGGTGCTTTACCCGTGCCAGATACATAAGTATTTTGGGAATGAAGCTTTTCCAGACTAATTTTCCCTGCTGCTTATTTTCTCATGTAGATTTTATTCCTTTTTCTTGTGTGAGTTGTATTTGTTCATTGTTAGATAAGAGGTGCAATTTCTTGCTAGCAACCGAGGGACTGCCATCTGAAGTTTGATTAATGTTTGTGCAACTTTCTGCCCCCGTGCATTTTGAGATACAAAATGTGAAGCTCTTCTACTTCACAAGCTGATGAGTTACTTCTTGAGTGTTTAATTGTTCTGTTGCTTGTTGAAGCGAGATAGCCCAGATGCTTCCCCCCTACCAGAATAAGGGAGAAGTTTTCTTGACGTCAAGAAAAGAGACTCTTGTTTCTCTCAAGAAAAAAGCCTAATGTTTTGGTGGAGCAGTAAACCTTGATTCTGGCCTTTTGGCAGAGTGCTTTGCAAGCAGCGTACCTCATGGAAATGTCAGCTGTCATACCCGGAGATTGAGAGAAAAGATAATACCGTGTTTCTGAGACTATTTCAGCATAAAGGGAACAACTTCATCAGCTGGGGGAAAAAATCCTCATTCTGTTGAATTTTGGAAAATTAGCTTCAACTTAATTACTTAAAAACATTTTAAAGTACCTTTTGTTGCATCAGGCGAAGACAATATAGCAATTTTACACCAGCTGTCTTTTTGATAAATGTCCCTACATAGACCAGCAGAGGCTGTGACATTCCTATTACCCCCTCTTGATAATCTGAAAATCTTCTGTGATGGAGCATCTGCTCCAGGGCAGTAACATAGGAACGTCAGATAAATTCTGGGTTTCATTCCCTGGTGGATACACTAGCCAGCATGTACGGCAAGTCTGTGTGCGAAAAAGAGTTTACACCAAAACCTCATGGGACATCTTCCCTAGGAATCAGAAAATTAGCAATATATTAATGGCAATGCAGAAAGATATTGATGTCTGGAAGAAATGGGACTGACTCATGACATGATTACATTATCTAAGGAAATCTTATATTAATCTTCAGAAAGAGTATCGTAAGCCTACTGCTTAATCCCTGTATATTGTACCAGAGCCCAAGGTCCGCTGCACTTGAGCTGGAGAACTCCATTCCACTGGGTGTTCAGTTTTCTGAACAGTGGCTTTTCTTGGGCTGTCCTGAAATTTGGGGCTTCATTGCATGAGAGGTTTAACTTTCTACGTTTGGGGATCTTATGCTGTTGCATTTCCCAAAATGCAGCATCCCTCCACCATAGAAGCTTTTATTTCAGCAGATTTTACTGTTTTTTTTTTATATGAAGATGCGGGAATAGTACTGTTGTTCTGATCACACTCCAAAAGCAGCAGGATCTCTGCATATGCACCTGCATAGTGTGGGACCTCCTTCATCTTTACCAGAGCAAAACCAAAGGCTTGAAAATGAATTTGGGGGACAACAGAGGCAGGAATCTGATGTACAGGAGATACCTGTGCAAAGATCATACTGACAAAAGGGCTTTTAGTCTCTCAGACATCAGGAGAGCTGGGTAGTCCAAGGAGACATACAACAGCCAGTTGAACATCATTTTTAACCAGCCAGTTTCAGTTCTTTACTATTGGTCTTGTTGATGTGTTTTAGCATGTTCATCAGAGGGCTGTAAAGCTTTTAGCCTTCCTCTGAAGAATTGACCGTTGTTGACAAATGTGAAAGAAGATTTTTTCCATCAGTAAGTGAATGTTCGTTGTAATGAATGAGATTCATTATGCTGATTAAGTAGTAGTTGCACTGATCAGTAAGTTCTAACAAAATTAGCACAAAGTGCCCTTTTTTCCCCCCTTGATGAATGTGATCTCTGAAAGCATGTTACCACTCAATCTCTTATGAGTTACTTCTGCTTTTTTGTAAAGACATACCTCAAGGCGTCAGTGACATCTTGCTCTTGTTCACTGCTCCTGTGCTGTGTTAGTGTTCAGAAGCTCTCCAGAGCCCATGGCATTGCTCTTCAGCCGGTTGTTCAAGCGTGCTGGAATGCAAAGTGACCTTCGCTCTTAACTAATGCTATGGAGATCAGCGAAATGTAGCAGAATATCCCAGCAGAAAATCTGGCATCCTTAATTTCAATTACATGTATTTTTCTAAATCACTTGTGCAACCAGGCTGAACTCTGGGCTCCATGTGGCTCAACAGTGTAAGTTTATTCCAGAATTATGAACAAATCTTATTTTTCAAAGTTTCCTTCAGTTCAAGCTGGGTTGACAGGAACCTGGATTTTGAAGATATTTAACTGTATCAATAAGCAATTGACTACAACAGCCCAAAACTTAATTAACTTAAAATGTTTTTTAATAAACTTCAGACCTGGCACAAGACCTCCATAGCACAAAAGTATGTGAGAATGATGCATAATTATGCTGTTGCACAATCCGAAGTGCTTGCTATAATCTTCATAGAGAACTTCATAGAGAACTATAATCTTCATAGAAGAGGGAGACAGTAAGCTGCTATAATGTATTTATTGTCCTAGCTACTCATACGTGCAAACATCACATTATTTTAAGAGTTGCATTTGTATGTGAATATATGTAATAAATAATTTCTCCCACGTTCCATTCCAGGAGAAGATTATTCTAATATGCTGGATTTGGCACAGAACATGGAATCATTTAGAAGATAAAGCCAGTGCAGAATGTGTCAGCTTGCTTTTTTAAGCAGTGTCCCGTTATGAAAAAACACAGCCTATACTGTGCCATCTGAGCTAATGGGCTTTTTGCTTGCAAGCATTTCAGATATAAAATTTCTGACTGGTCATTTTTTCCTCTCAAATGATCCAAGGGGGAGCTTCCTTCTTGAAAGAGGCACTGCCTCTCTATCCATCGCTGCACGGCAGCTGAGATCTTTGAGTTGCTTTGGACCTTTTTCTCAGGAGGATGAGGTTGGAGGAGCTCTCTGCAGAGAAGCTGCAGTTCTGGATGGCTTCAGAAGCACGTGCCTGTGTTCCCAGGGCATCTGGGCATCCAGCTGCAGAGCCAGGAGCTGAGCCGGTGCTTCAGATTCCTGCTTCCACAAATGCGAGATTCAGTCATGCGTTGCCCAGCCCTTTGCTGAGGAGTCAGCAGACCAGCCCTGATAGCCCCACCCGCAGCCAGCTCTTGCAGGGCTTGCCAGATTTGCTGCTTGGTGGTGGAGAACCGGAAACTGAACCTTGGAGACTGAAGCCTACAGTAGTCTGGCAGGAAACCCCAGGAGACCCACGAGCGTTGTCATGCCCAGTAATTTTGCACAGAATATTTTGATTGCAAATGAATTAAGGACTCAGAGGTCACAGACAACACTTTTAAAGGCATGAGCGTGTGATTAAAAGACTTGATTATTTTCCATGGAAATAAATAGAAATCTTTCTTTTGGCTTCAGCGAGTTTTGGAATAACATCAGGACAGTTGTTTTTAATTGCCCTGAGTATCCTAAGGAATGAAGTTGAGGAAGTCATGGCAATTATTTACATAGTAGATACTAATTCACTTTATAAAATTATTTACAATAGTATTCATCTAAGCATGACAAGTGATACAGGCTAAGGTTGGCTTCTCTGGACATTAAATGCTGAACAATTGCATCCACCCAAATAGTAAATGAGAATTCATCAAGAATAGCTTACATGGTGAGCTGGAGTTCATTAGGAACAAGGTGACCGTTCTGTTTTGGAACTCAGGTTTCAGATTTGTTTTCTGTGCTTAGAGAATGGATTCCAGGTGAGGCTCTGTACCCGGTTTAGATGCAAGATGATCTTGCTTTATTTAACATGAATTCGTTATGAAGAGAAGAAAACCAGGAATCTAACTGTTTTGTCTTCAGAAGCTCAAATTCTGTTCATTAGGCTTATGAAGAAAAGACCAAAGTTGTTTTTTTTTTTCTTGTGGTAATTTGTCGTAGAGAAATGTTGCATTGTTCCCAATCCAAGCAATCCAAAATCCAAATTATAACCTTCATGTGTCTTTATTTGTTGGCCATCAACTTTATCTATTGACTGTAAAGGGAACTAAGGGTGACTATGAATCTAGGCTGCTTGTATTTGTAGTGTGGTGGGCAAATACAAGAATGCAGTATTTCCAGGGAGAATTACCTTGATTTGAAAAAACATGCAATTCCTTCCTCCATCCTTTGTATTTTTATTAGAATTGAATCATAGAGCAGCTTTTCTGGGCTGAAATGCAGTCACAGTTTAATAGAGAAAAAAAGACCCACCAGAGAGCAATTTAGCCCTGACCCTGTAAATCACTACCTGTGATCAAATTCTTGTGTTTGCCCAAACCTGTTGAATTAAGATCTTGTTCCCCTTTGCACCTTCCCTCAGCCTCCTACCCAAGGCAGTCAGCAAGGGAGAGGTGGGCCAGGAGACGTTTTTAGGAAGTTCTTAATGAGTTTGCAGTAGGGACATAGAGAGATGATGACAGGCAGCAGGAAACTAATACAAGCATAACAGGTAATAACGGTAGTAGAGGAGATATTTGAAAATACTGTGCAAAATAAATGGCTTTGCATTTCGTATCTGAATATTTCACAGGGATTTGCAATTACCTGCAGGGTTAATTTGAGGTGAAATAATACTGAAACTGGTAACATGTGAAGTGGTAGATATTCAGTAACACATCCAGTTCTCAGATCTCGGTTCTTGACTTCTTTCTGCTACCTTCTGCAGATGAGCTTTTTTTGTTTTTCAGATAATTTATCTGCTGTCTCTGGGAGGTTTCCTGGGGGGTTTTGGCTCTGCGTGTCTAATTGGCACTTCCCACTTGAAGACCTGAGCAGCATGGAAAGCTTGTAGATCTGAGGTCAGCAATTCCCCTGTATGTTCCTGTAGGCACAAGGATTAAAAGACATACTTTAGAGACACTACAAAGGTCACTGCAGCAGTGTTTGCTCAGGAGCTTTATGACTGATAGAGAAGGGTTAAATTTATTTGCCTGTTGGAGAGTAATAAACAGTTGTCACTGATAATAAATTATTTAAACTGCAGGTGGTCTTTGGTAATGACAAATGCAGACTTTATGACCTATGTTCAAGCTAGTAAACACTTTGGTGCATATCTGTGCTAGCTGGGCTAAAAATAGCCCCTAACCACAGTGAAATCTACTTCAAGGATTTCTGTACTTAAATAACATTTGTGTTTTACTGTCTGCACCGCAAGACAGAATGACTAAGAGGGAAAGATCAAAATAGGTAAAATCATTATGGAAAATAAGAAAAGTCTAGGAGAGGAGTGATTACAGCAGCTGTGTATGAAGGCTGATGGGTAACACTATAAAGATTTGTTTATATTTGTATCTTAAAAGTATGGCAGTGCTAGAAGCAAGGAAGCAATTTCTCTGTAACATCTGTAAAATCTCAATCAGCAAGACTGCCATTTGCTTTAAATTGTTTCTCACTGTTTAGATTATTTTTATGCTGCAGGATAATTTTTTTTATGTGATCATCATTCCAATTAACTATTAGAAATCTCAGAACTTCTGCATATGGTTATTAGTTGTAGCTGCAAGACAGAGAAATGCAACAAGCCTTAGTATAGGCAAGCAGTCCTCATTTCCTGGGAAGTTTCTCAAAGTTGGAGTTATCTGCCTTCTGCATTGTTTCAAGCCATATCTAGAAAAGCTTGAATGAGCAATGAACACCTTTGCTTCAGAGCACTGTTTATTTAACCTGTGGCGGGCTTACTTGAAGTCGTGTGGGTACACCTCCTGTTAGTTAAGCATGCATGGTAACTCGATTTGTTTAAGAAAATAATGGTGTCATGGTCCTGCTTATGGTGGATTCACTTAATTTCTGTGCTTCCCCTCTCTTTGCTCACCTGTAAAACATACATTACACTCTATAGTTGACAATCCCAAACTTTAAAACATAATTAAGCAAAATTACTAAAGCACCTTGAAATTCTTGAATAAAGAAAAGACTTTGCAGATGATTGAAATACCAAGGGTTCATTTTGGGGAGGCAAGACCAGCAATACGGATCTTTAATGTGGGAAATCCAGATTGAGGTGATTATTCGATCTCTTATGATGTTGCAAGACAGAGAGGAGCAGGACAGCAAGAAGTTAGTTCTGTGTACATCTTCATAGTACCTACCAGTTTTGCTGCGGCTGCTGGGCACTGAGGGAAGATGAAGTATTTTGCCTGGAATCTATTTTATTATTTCACTGGAAAGTACTATCTCCATGCAAGCAAGGATGTTTGCGGAAGGGGTGGGCTCCAGTTGCATCTTTCTTCAGCAACACACTGAGGCTGTTGCTCATCCCATGGTGGGAGTGGGAAAGAAGAAAGAAAGATTCTAAAACTCAGCATGGGGAAGTGCTGAGACTATTTCCGAACAGCACACTGAAGTGTTTGACCTAACAGACAGGTATGTCTACTCGCAGCTCCTTATTCTGAAGGCTCTCTAGCTTCTAGACTGACACTGTGCTCATTCCCGTGCTCAGAAGTGCATCCATGCCATGAACGGTATAGGATGCCAATAGTTGTTGCCAGGTGTGTGGTCCAATGCCCTGTGGATCTCAGTAATCCACGCCTGCCTTTATCCGCGGAGCTAAATCATTATATTATAAAAGCAGAAGACAGAATAAATGTTAGTTTGTATAGAGTTAATTTAATTTAATTTAATTCGGGTCACATATGCTTCACTATGCCTTGTTCTGAAAGCATGTATGCACATCTGCTCCAACAAGGACTTGAAAGACAGGTTGCGGGAATAAAATCATTCCTGTGCTTTTATCTCTGCAGGGTCAGGCTCTAGGTGTTGAACTATTCACAAATAGGTTTAAAATAACCCAAAGGTAAGAGGGGAGGTATACTGTTTCAATTCTAAGGTTGGATCGAGAGAATTTTTGATAAGGGTTACTTATACTAAATTACAGCGCTCAGCATAATTTCTCTTCCTGTAACTACTTTGAATAGGGGAATGGAGAGAAAGAAAAAGGTTCCTTACATTCTTTCTTGGATTTATGCTTTTTTCAGTGTACCAAATTAGCTTCTTTGCTATGCTCTGCAGCTTGTAACAATCACCTGCTGCCCTTCTTGTGGGAATGTGCAATCCAGTTCTGCTAGGTCTGTCTTGACTTCTGGGAAGCTAAAAACAGCTTGCCCATCCACACATAAATGTTACACGCTGTGAATTGCCCAGAGGCAAGTGAATCCCTTTTTGCATCTGTTTCTGTGAAAGGTTTGATGTTCCAGGTTATTTATATCCTGCAGTTTTTGCCAAATATATGATGTAATTTCCTAACTTGCAGTCTCATGACTACTTGCTGATGGTATTCCATTTCACAAATAGCATGAATGAAATACAAACTTCATACACCTAAAAGAAAACTTGTCTCGTCTGCTTCTCCCACCTGTTGTCTCTGTACCCATAGACGATGCTGCTGCCATTGCAGACTTTAGAGATCATGTGGTGAACTGCTCCTCCAAGGACAGTTCTTGTAAATATCAGGCTGTAAGAAATAAAAAATACCTTTTCTATTTTGTGCTTATATATATGTTGTAGATTCAGGGTTTGGTTACATCCCAAGACGCTGGCGTACATAATTTTATCCATTTCCATATGTATTTCTCTTTGTCCAATGGCCTCGCGTTTCTTGAATTGGTGGGGTCAGGCAATTTTAAATCCACTGCCCTTGTAAAAACAATAATTTTATGGTTTATAGCTGTGTGGCGTGTGCACAGTAGGCTAAGCTGATTGGTAACACCAGGGTTTCCCGTGAAGCTGGTGGGATTGACAGCCACAGCTTGATGATGAAGACAGATGGAAATCTGCTGTGTCTGCAGGCGGTCATGCCCAGCAGGTTTTAAGGCTGCAGCTATGTGAACACCAGTCACACAGCGAAGTCAAGGCCCCACGCCCCTGGTCCCTGGAACCGGTGGGATAGGGAGGAATGAAAACAGCTTTCCTTAAATGCCTGTTATTGTTAGGCTTCCTGGCTTGCCGCTCTGGAGAGCTAATGTAAGATGCTGATATTAAGACAAGCCGCAATTAGTGCAGCAATCGCATTGAGGTGAGGCGCAAAGTCTAGTTATATTTCTCCTTCTTTCTCCAGGCAAGATCTAACCTACATCTACTTCACTTCTCTTGTTGATGTGTTTGCCAAGTACGTGTCAGGAAAAATTGCTGTTGTTTGACATTTCTTGTCTGGGACGATTGTTACCTCCTCCCATGAGCTGGACCAGGGCAGGCGGCAGCGGGGGTTAGTCAGGGGTTGTATGTGGTGGTGTATTGTGGTTGTCTCTTTTGAGGCACTGGGACCTGAATGCCACTTTTAATCAACATGAAGAAAGTTTCCCTTATTCCTCTATGTCTTTTAAGACTGATAACCAGAAGTGACACTTTTTCTCCAGCCAAGAATAGGAAAAATTTTTTCATACCCATCTCTCATCTGCAAGAAAATATTTAAAATATGTTCAAGATGTCTCTAGGTGTGTCTGAGGTATTGTTCTTCTTAGTTCTGATCTATAACCAAAAGGTCAGGAGAAAGGAAGAAAAATATGCATCAGTTTATAAACTGTTTCCTTATAAGCCAACAAAATTAATCCTGATAGTAGAGCAGGAGCACAACTTTGGGCACGTTCCAGGCAGCTGCAGAGCTCTCTGTGTGCAGCACCCTGTACCTCAGAAGCTGGAAAGCAAAGCCTGTCTGGACGTTATAAGAAGCCAATAGGAAGGCAATGAATTAACATCTGATTTATGAGACTGTGTGCTATCACAAAGTCAAACATACAAACTGAGTTCAGCTTGCTGTGAACAAATTGATCCCCTTTTGCAAAAGATGTGAGAGAGAAATTGCTCACAGAGCACTGATGGGCTGTGGAATACCAGCAGGAGGGAACTGATATTCTCAGTGATTTTAAGAAATGTGTATTGCTCAAACCTTGGGGAACTATTTGTGTGACAAGGGTCATAAAACTCATGGGATACTTCAACGGCTGAACCAGTGCCAAGTCAGGTTATCTCGACTGAACAGTGGCTTTTAGCACTAGAGGCAACTCTTGCAAGGAAGCTCACCCAGCCCTGATGGAGGCAAATGTACATCTGCCTAGGCTAGGGCTCTGTCATCATGCTTTCTGGTCCTTGCCTTGCTATATGGTGCCCATTCATTCCTCTTGCTTTCAATTGCACTGCTTGTTCATGTGTGTCTGGTGCAATGCAGTTTGCTATGGGTTATACTCTGTAACTTCCCTCTCTGCTCAGGTGGTCCTCCATACTCTTAGGAAGGACGAGCATAAAAAAAGAAACAATGCTGTATGTTACAGTATTAAAGAATTGAGAAGTAACTCATATCCACTGAGTTTTGACTGCATAAGGATTAATTTGATAGCCAAGTTCTGGAAAAGAATCTGTTAAATAAAACCAGAGACCGGTGGGAACTAATCGGCTATATGGCAATGTGTGGGAGGAGAAAGAAAACAGATATTGAATATTTAAAAATGGGCCATTCAATATACTAGAGATCTGATGCAGCCAATAGTAGCACACTTAACATTGCTAAAAACAGATAATAATCTTTTAATACAAAAAACACAGCACACAACATCAGCTGAATCCATTTCAGACGTCACAAACAGGGATGCAGATGAATTGATCAAGGGAGTGAGATTTGGTGGTTGCCTAGGGACCAGTGAACATGACCTACTTCCCGTCGAAGAGGCATATGCTGTTTTGTACGGCTAACACGCTGATTTGGTGTTTCGGAAAGGTTGAATTTCATAACTCTGGGGAAAATCTTAGAGCAAAGTTGATTGAGAAGAAAAAATTAGAAGTGTATAAATTAAGTTGGGATTTTGTTAAGAAGTACTTGCAAAATATCTACTGCACACCTCCCACTCAATAACTGAAAAACCAACAGGGGTGTTCTGGCTGGGAAGTTAAAAGAATAAATTCCATGGTTGATGAAAGAATTTACATGTTTCAGGAGAATGACGCTAGAAAGGATAAAGACTGTAGAAGGGCTAGAATTGATGCAAAAAAAAGGCAGAATACCTCACTTTGAATAAATACCTCACTTTCTAATAAATACTTCATTTTCTATTTGGAAAGGAGCAGGATAACCTAGTTGTATTGAGGCTGATACAGTACTCTGAAGTCAATATTTAATGAGGGGATGGTAATGTTTATCCTAGTAGAACTGCACTAAAAATCAACCTCTCTGGTTATCTGCACCAAAGAATCACAGAAGTTGGATACAGACATTCCCTGAGATTTTTGTCCTGAGAGTTTAAAAAATCATGGAATATAGGAATAACTCCAGACTGGTGAAGAAGGGCTAACTATTGAAAAATGATGACTGGGGTGGTCTGTGTAGCTGTAGTGTGGTTAGTCTGATACAAGTAAGGGACAACAGTACAGGAATTTTTAAGGTGAATACAATTGACAAAGACTAAAACAACAAAAGCTTAGAGGATATAAGTATAATATTTCAGTCAGCATAATCTTCTATTATAAGGAGTCTGATGAATATTTTTTTCATTAAGATTTTTAGGTTTGTTTCCTAAAGGTAGATAAATAGATAATAAGATTTCATGTTTGCAAGGTATTTTACTTCATAGCTCCCAGTCTTTTGATTTTTAGGAAAAAAATACGTTATCAGTACTCCTAACTGGATTAAAAAACCCAAAAGTTAAAGAAATGCCTGGGAACCATTGGCAGTAGTAAATTTCCTTCAAATAGGGATCTTTTCAGTGTGATAACATAGAGACTTGGGAACAGTCTTATTCAGCACTTTCACCAACAGCTTGGAGTAAACCTAGATGCTGTTCACTACAGGCATAAAGATTACTGCAGTTTTAAATAACAGTAGGACTGTAACCTCAGTTTGTGTAGCAAGCTGGGTCCTTGTTAACACGTTTTAATGCCAAATCCATAGTAGTAAGTTCAGAAATGGATATTTAAATTGTAATAAAATTCCATTTTAATAGTAAAGGTAATTAGCCACTGCAACATATCAAAAGGAGACAAACCCAGTCAATTCTCCCTTTTTTTGACTAACTTAGATCAAGACTGTGGTGTTTTGCAGGAACTCTTGCTTTCAGGCAAACGCATGTTCCCGGGATGGCTGGGTGAATCATCCCAGGCTGTGGCACACAGGGTAATTCAGGGTGACCCAGTGGCGTGTCGACCTTGAACTTTATAAAACTCTGATTTTGTGCAGCATTATCAGAGGAGTGGGAAAGATGAGGCAGAGGGTCATGATTGAACCAAAGCTTGCAAAAGGAGGAAAAGCTTGAACAAGTAGTTTCCAGGTAGAGACAGGAAACTTGAATTGCATTTATCCAGCAGGGAGGCAGTGAAAGGATTAGAAAGGGAGAAGAAGTAAAAATTGGTATAAATCACTCATCATCCCCAACTGCTTTGCTTCCTCCTCTACTTTGATTTCTGGCTTATGAGCAAAGATTTTTTCTAAAATCATGGTGTTGTTCCTTTTAGAGTTATGGGAACAGCTTGATCATCAGTAGTCAGCACTGAGTACTGGCTCTTCGTGCCGTGGCATCATATCCTTTTGTGTTGCCCATACCCATGTTGGAACTAAAACCAAGACAGGTTGGGGATGACCCCTATTTATCTGTCTCGCTAGAGCAAAACAAGCACTGGGTGAGGAATTCTGAGATATTTGACGGTTCAGGTATGCCAGTCTCCAGGCTCTCAGACAGGGGCTAACTTGCGGTGATTTGTTGTTGCCATAAATAGGGTTGTCCATACTCTAGCAAACTGCCTGCGATGGGGTGTAATCACAAAGGTCACAAGTCTGTGAGTCTGTCTGGATCTTGTGTGTTTGCTGTTGCAGTATTGGAGACATGTCTATAGTTTCCTCTCAGGCCAAACATCTTTAGGTTCTGTAAGGGCATTTGTATTGGACAAGTGGACGTCACATGAACACTGTATACGACTCAGCTGTCATATGTTGTCTTTGATATGAGGAGGCTCATAACTTAATGGAGTGTGAAGAGATGCTTATCTAACTCATTTTGCTCATGCTGAAAGATTAGCTCCTCTAAAGTGAGAGTGTGTACATGTCACCGCTAGGATTTTTGCTTTCTTTTAGTGAACACTTTATCCTACAGTAAGGGTGGAGCAAATGCTGCTCTGGAGTAAATGTGTAAATATAATATCATACTACAGAGCTTCATCGACTTGTAGTGACCGAGGTCTAAATCCACCAAAGAATTTCAGTATTGCTTATATTGGAAGCAGCAGAAGTGGTTATTTGAGTTATTCCACTGGCTTAAACCCGTCAATAGCCCATTGAATGTTAAACACATGCTTCAGTGGCCTGGAAGAATTAGTGGGTAAGCAAATAACAACACAATTTTTAATTGTTTTTTATTAAAATGTATTACAGCTTTTTCTTTAGCAAGTTTTCAGCTTTAATCATGGGTGATAATGCCACCTTAAAGATACTGTAATGTCTTGTGAGGGGATTTTATAAAAATTTGACAATGAAATCTCAAGTTTGTGGGACTATTAGGATGTTCAATTCAGTGTTTGGGATGGGAGATATATGTTTGTAAGCTGTGAAACATCAGATTACATATAGTTCCTCTGTGCTTCACCTGAAGCAACGTTGAGCCAAATGAGAGTCTTGGGCTGAACTTGCTCCAGTGGTGTACAGGAGCCTGTGCTTTTGTTGGGGATGTAGAAGTTGTGAAGCAGTGTGAAGCCAGTGGGCTTTGCCCAGGGGCCAGGAAGTGACGTGTTTGCTATTGGTAGACCAAACAGGTAAGTTCTAATTCAGAGCTCTGAGACCTTTCACAGGTACAACCTCCATGTTCTTTTTAGGCTTCTTGAAAACACTGAGATCTTTTGCACACCCCACTTTTTAATAAGGACTTAGTTTGTAAGCTTCAAGCAAGCTTTTCCTCTTTATTCTTTTGACAATACTATGGACATTTAAAAGAAGAAAAGAAAGCGTGAGTATCTACCACAGTGGTAATGAGTTGCTTAGACCATAAATTGGGCAGGCTTAGATGATGAGGGTGCAAGTCCCGTGACCTTCAGAGAACATCACAATTTTACAAAGCATTGCCCCTCAAATGGGTGAAGCTATCTATGAGGACCAAGGTAGCCAGTGCAATGTGGTAGCTACACCAAGTCATAAAAATAATTTTGAGAGTGTAGTCTTCTTAATGTATTTTGTGTATGTTTGTATTATATCATAGAATTGTAGAATGGTTTGGATTGGAAGGGACATTAAAGATCATCAAGTTCCAACACCCTTGCTATGGGCAGGGACACCTTCCACTAGACCAGGTTACTTAAAGCCCCATCCAGCCTGGCCTTGAACACTTCCAGGGATGGGGTGCCTACCACCTCTCTGGGCAACCTGTTCCAGTGTCTCACCGCCCTCACAGTGAAGAATTTCTTCATAATACCTAATGTAAATCTCCCCTCTTTCAGTTTAAAACCGTTACCCCTCGTCCTATCACTACACTCCCTGATAAAGCGTTCCTCCCCATCTTTCCTGTAGCCCCTTTAGGTACTGGAAGTGGCTATAAGGTCTCCCCAGAGTCCTCTCTTCTCCAGGCTGAATAGCCCCAACTCTCTCAACCTGTCTTCATAGGAAGGTGCTCCAGCCCTCTCATCATCTTCGTGGCCTTCCTCTGGACTTCCTCCAACAGGTCCATGTTCTTCTTATGTTAGGAGCTCCAGAGCTGGATGCAGTACTCCAGGTGGGTTCTCATGACAGTGGAGTAGAGGGGCAGAATCGGCTCCTTCGACCTGCCGGCCACACTTCTTTTGATGGAATCCGGGATGTGGTTGGCTTTGTGGTCTGAGTGCACATTACCGGCTCACGTTGAGCTTCTCATCAACGAACACCCCCAAGTCCTTCCACTCACGGCTGCTTTCATTTTCTGTAGTTGTTTATATTACATAAAGACATCCATGTATATGTGCATATTTCATCACAGGGACTTTTCATTTTCATTAGATTTCTACAGTTTCTAAGAGGTATTTGTCCTAACTTCAATTGCTTATTTTTGTGTACATTGAAAAGTATTAAGAAAAAAACCCCATCTTAAAATAACTTCCAGTATTTAAAACTTTGTCTATATAGAACATTTCTAGAGTTCACTTTATCTGCACGCATAGCACTGATACCAACTTTAAGTGGGTTCAGCCCTTTCACCGCTCCAAAGATAGACTTGTTACGACAACCATAGCAGTTGTTGCCCTGGCTGATAGCAGGTGGGTTGTCAAAATGTACAGTTTTTCCCTGCCACTTAATAATTTCCTCTTAACTTTTTTCCTGGGTTTAAGCAAATCAAACTTGACCAGGTAGTACATTGCATCCAGCTCATCTGCATGGCAGCTAATAGTCTAGTATTCATAGATAGCTTTTTCTTTCCCTTCTGTTTCTGCAGTAAATGGCTGCTAGGCCTCCCTGATGGGTCTTTTAAAAAGTAGAAAAGGTCAAATACGTGTACAGAGTACTTCAAAATTACAAGAGAAATGAATCTACAACATTATTCAGTTGAAGAGAAGTTGTATTGTTTGTAAGCACTTTCACTCACTGCATGCGAGTCCCACGCTGGAACAGAGAGGGCACAAGGGGACTATTGTTTGCGAGTCCTGGCATAAATCTCTGTCCCTGTGCTGCCCCAGCACCCTGGAGCAATGCAGAGGCGACTGCAATGCTGCAGGCAAAATGCATCTTGCAAGAAATCCAACTGCTGCTCATGAGAAACAGAACTGCAGTAGCGGTTTGTTCGTATAAATGAAGTGTGGTCAGAAGACATTTCAGTTGGGGTTTTGAGTCCTGATGATTTCACACTTCCACACTGCCCTGTGCGGATGCCAGGATACTGGTCTTGAATGCTGGCCCAAAATTCCCAGAGAGCCAGTGCTCAAGAGCTGGATGCAAGTTACGAGGTTTCTGCAGATGGCTGCAAGGTGGTTTTTAAGGCAGTTTTGGGAATGTGACAGCTGGCATCAAACTTATTTTGGAATGCAGTCCATCAGAAAGATGTCATATAAAGCAGATTTCTGTGTGCTATTACAAGTTAGTACAATATTAATCTGGTTTAATTAGTATCGTGCAATGTAAAGAGAGATTATTCTGTGGTTTCTCATTGCTTCTTATGAAGGTGTCTGAAACACAACAAGGCATAACAGTATGTTTGGAGATGAGCTTCATTCATGTGCTGGATAGTGTGTGAAGAGAAGGCACTGAAAGGGCTGGCTTCCTGGCGTGAATGGTACAATTTCACTGGAATTATGGCCACTTAACCAACAGTAAACTTCATCAAAAAGCTGGTCTAGCAAACCTTTGTTCATTTTGGGCCTGATCGCAGGGCCAGGCAGGGAACTGGAAATACTTCTACCAGTCAGCGTTCTGGGTCAAACCCTCTATGAAAATGGTTTTCTTAACTCAATTTTTATGGCTTCATGTGTCCTGTAAATTACTAGGAGCTGACATCCATCGGTGTAAAATGATGTAGTAAATGTACCTTTTGAGAACTGGGACATGGGGCCGTTTAAAGTTTGAAGCAGCATCTTTGGTAGAAGAGGTTAAATGATGAGCGTTTCAGAACGTTAAGTGAGATTCAGAGCTTTGCAAAGGCTTGGCAGGAAGAGGATGCTTTTCTGTGGCAGAAAATCTAAATAGAGATAAAATTGTGTGTCCCAAAGTGTTGTCCAAATCACATGCTGCAGCTTGCTTCTCTTTCTGGCGATGCTATTTGACATACTGTCAGCAACACCAAGTATGTTTTTTCCCTTCCTCACCCCGTATGTGTCAACACATTTACAGCCGTGATTAAGAATCCTGTGTTTTATGCTTCATACGTTTTTGGATTATATTACACTGAAATAAGCCAATCTTCATCTGATAGTGCTAAATTGAGTGTACATCCCGTTGCTTTTCTGTAATAAAAGAGCTCTGAGAATGAATGATGTATGAAATAATAGAATCATACGTACGCACACCTAGCGAAAAGGTCGATGAGAAAGATGAAGAGGAGTGTAGCTGAGCAGGATTTTAGTCCTACAGTATGTTGAAAAATGTCATGAATGTCTTCACAAATTCTTTCAATTCTGGAGGGAGGCCGGAGGGTCTCTAACGTGACAAGTGAAGATTTACTGCCATCTATCGTGCAGCCGAACACTGGTTACGCATAACACATTTAAAAACAAAAATATAAATCAGGTTAATGTTTTGAAGGGGGATATGGGTTAGGATTTAAGTTATTATCCCAAACGGACAGTGAGGTTTGAAGTTCTGCTCCAGCAATGGCAGGGCAATGGCGCAGGGCAGAAGCCAGTCCATTATCTTTCGGACTGTTTGCGTGACCAAGCGGCCGGGTACAACCCTGGGCTCTCCCACACGGGGTTACAGCTACAGATGCCAGGGGGTTCTGTAAAGATGTCGTCCTTCAAGGGCTAGAAGAACCCACAGCTGTTTGTAATGGATCTGACTTTTATTATCTTCCTAAGGTAGGTAATTAATCTTAAAAAACCTACTATGGCTGGTATCTCTTAGCAGATTTTTTACTAAATAGACTCCCAGAGGTAGGGATTCCTTAAAATTCCTGCGTGTTTGTTAAAGTAAAAGGCAGAACACTGAGTCGGAAATAGTCAGAAAGTGTCTCAATGCCGTGGCAGGGACGGGAAACCTAGAAAGTAGATTCTTGTTAGTTACTGCCCTCCTACATGTAACGAGGAGCCTTTTGAACTTCTCTCATGCAAGTTTTGCCATGATATGTGACTTATTACTGCAACATAAATCTCTACTTAGTACATAACTGATCTGGGCTTCCGAGCACTCGCATCCTGCAACTGGGGTGACAGGTCCCTTCATGCGGGCCAGGAACACAGATTACTGAACTCCTGTGCCTTCCCAGCCCAGCTGCCTCCCTCCTTAAATCTGCCTCCTGTCAATGCAGGACATTTAATATCTAGAAAAAACCCATAGGTTTATATTCTTGGAGTGGAAGGGCAAGAATCGTTTAGGGAAGAATCAGGAAGGCTTCTTCTACCTTTTGCTTCTTGCAAGATTGTAGTTTCCTCCAAAAAATTCGTATATGTAGGCTTGCAAATGACTCGGTGTGGCGCCTTGCAGCATTTTGGCAGACTGAGGAGTTTTAATTTTCTGCTGTTTAATATTCTTCTGCTATATAAGATCTGTGTTTCTGGTCTCATTACAACTGTGTACTACTACAGTTCTATTGCATCTGGTTATGTCTTTTACTGTAAAGGTGCAGTAAATTCTGATAGTAATAATGCTATTTATGTCAGGAAGGAAAACAAACAGTGCTGGCATTAGAGGAATACTTTTTCACACTTCCAAGACACTGGTACAGAGGCGTGAAATTTCTTATTAATTTCTCTGAAAAAAATTGCATCTCTCTCCTCTTCCCCTTTCTACCACGTTGTGTAATCATCTGTTTATCATCATTTATCTAGCAGTTTGCTACCATTAGAGAAGATTTCCACAAGGATAAAAATGTCTGGTTTCTAACTGAGGCTGTTCCCATGGAGAGTGTTCGATGTCCAGAGTGTGGTATGATGCGGGTGTGCTCTTTGTAGTCCGGGAAAAATTAGTCACCGAAACTCTGATGGATACTTGTGTGCACATATCAGTTGTTAGTTTAATTTCTCCTAATTCATTATCATATTTCTTGATAGATCACTCCTGAGGCCTGTATATAAAGCATATTTAAAAAAAAAATCCCACTGTTGCAAGGAAACAGATCCTGGGAGACTAATGAAGGATTCACATCGTCATGAAGGATGGTGTGGAAAAATAGATTTTCTGGCTTGCTTTTAAAGAGGTCTGCTCAGCTTTATCATATTTAAGGCTTTTCGTTGCAGTATTGCAGTTCAGTGTGAAATTATACAGTAACTATTATTAATACAGTTTGCTCCTAGTCTTTCAAAGGAACATCTCAGGGTGCCTACTGTAAATGAGTTCCTAAGATAATAGTAGGGCTCATGCGTTTTCAGGTTATAAGTGAACAAGATGTACTAGAAATACCGCTGTATAATTTGTGCTGGACTACTTAAAATTGTGCTACTTAAAACTGATGGATATTTTTAATGGCATTTTGGGGTTTTACATTTGAAACACAGCATGCGGAATTCATTCATTTGCGGGGAGGGATCTTACAGCATCTGCCCATCTTTTCTCCCTGGCTGTGCACCCTGCTGCTCTAAAACCTGCGGTTCCCCGGAGCACATTGGGGTTGCAAGATCCAGATGTAGAAGAGGGACAAGGATTCTTTCCCCATTGGAATTTGGCTTTTTGGCAGGCGCTATAGGCAGACAGGTGTGGACAACTTTGGAGCTGGCTTTAGGTCTGTCACTTGATAGGGCTGCTAATGAGCTGGTTTATGCTTCCTTGCTGTAGTGGATGATGTTGTAATTCCGAGGATGGTCTCGGGTTTCCTTTTGGGAGTATTGTCCATGGCTCCTCAAGAGATCTCTGCACAGAATCTTTCATGGAGCTGTAGTTAAAGTCTTTTCTGATGCTCACATATAGTTATTCTTTTAATAAATTGGAGTGCCCACCCAGATGCTGGTATGCTCAAGCATAATGCACTGAATTACTTTCTTCATGCCTGATGGGAGGGAATTCCACAGCGTAATTGGCTGCACCAAACACTGAGCAGGACCAGAGCGCGGGGCAACACTGTGTCTTGCAAATGGCAAAATGCCCCTTTAGAGTGTGAGAGTGTGTAATGAGCCTGTCTGAACATTTACCAGTGTGAATATATGGGAGGTTTAGAATCGCAGCCAGTGCCTGTATTTGAAAACAAGCTAGGGGAGCATTTTAAGCTAGGGGAGCAGCTGGGACTTGGTCAGTTTATACAGTGACCTTGTTTTGCAGTTTATTTTGAATATGTGTTTGAGAAGCAGATTAAAATGAGGTCTTTCTTTACGTAAATATATTTTTAATTATAATGAAAAATGTTATTCTGTCACCGTGGTGTGACATGTTGATGTGCAAATTTTAGACTAAGTCTTCTATTGTAAATGCATTGAGGCTCCCACATGAACATTAACAGCATCTTCTCGGATCTCAAATATGTTACAGCAAATTCCCAATGGAGGCTGAGTCTGTCCTGATGAGATCAATATTTTATCTTTGGCCAAGATGAATGGTAGATCAAGAAAACAGCCCGCAGTGCTTTCTGTATTTACCTTTACTTTCCAGTAAGTTGAAAGCCATGACAAAACATATTGGACGTTAACTATTTCTTCTTTTTGATTTCTCAGAGTTTGAAAACCTGACCAATTATGTGTCATCTGTGAAATGCGGCTTTAGAAATAAAGCCAAGATTAAGTTGAGGGAAATATTTTTATAACTGTTTTTCTTAGTTTTTCTACCATTTTTCGCTCTTACATGACGGTATTTTAAAAGGAGATGCCCAGCTACTTTCAAAGCAATAAACAGTGGTGTTCTGTTTGTAATCCTTTACTTTGGGACAAAGAAAAACAATCAATGAAAAGTTTAAAAGTTTTGATGTCTTTTTTAGAGCATACAAATACGGGTTACAAAGTTTTTATGTGAGTAAATAGTTTTCAGCTGGAAAAAAAGAAAGATCCAGTTTATTTGAAATATCCCCAAATCTGTCTGTATTTCTAACAGGTTTCCCCAGGTGTCTTCTGTGGGTTTGTTCTTAAGCATACGGAAAGCTGTTGTGAACGTCTCATGTGCTCTTTCAAATGAAGTTATTGTGTTCAGAGATGTATCGTTCCTGCATGTGGTTGTCTGCATCTACAGGAAGGTGTAAGCGGATTCTCTTCCAATTACAACCTAAGGCCAGCAATATGTAAAGGTGATCACACAGAAGGATCTGACTTCGGTGTGCATCCTTCTTTTGACATATAGTAGTATTTTAAAATGGTGTATGAAATATTTTAAGTATCTCTGAGTAGTTCCCCACTGCTCTGCTTCTCTGTGATTATTTGGCCGCTTGCTTCTAGACACGGGGGAGAACTATCAGAAGAGGGGATTTGAAGATGGAGGGAAAAGGGCCCTTAGATTTTAGTACAAGAGGGCATTGCATGCCTGAGGAGGAAGGAGGGATAAGTGAACAAGTGGGCCCCAACGCTGATAAAGTGGGAAGGAAAAGAGCATTGCCAGCGCTGTGAAGAGTTTGAAGGTGAGGACTAAGAACATAGCCTTCATGCCCTAGAACCTACAGGACCATTCGAAGAGGAGGAACATATGTGCATGAGCTCTGTCATGGGTTGAAGGGGTGGGGGCCATGCAAATGTTATGAAGGGGTGCGTTGATTGAGACAGGAGATGCATGTTGAAGTTCTAGCTGTAACCTGAAAGGAAAAAACATGGATAGAGAAGCAGCAAAATTTGACCACCAGATTCTGGAGGGGAGAAGAGAGGACCCATAAGGTTAGCAGGGTGGAAAAGAGGACAAGGAGACAAGAGGAGGACCAAGAGCAGGTGAAGCCACAAAAGATACCTTGTCAGAGAAGAGATGGCCAGAAGTGTGAGAATCTGCCAGGAGGTCAGGGGAGATGCACCAGCAGTTTGGTCTTGTCTGGATATTTGTTGAAACTATTTTCAGGTCAGTTTGGGAATATGCAAATTGACCTGATATCGTTTTCTACCTGTTTTCTCTTGTACTGCTTATTTATCTCTTGCACAATATGGATCAGTTCATTGGTCCTTCACTCAATCCAGAGAAAGACACGAAGAAAGCAAGTGCATGGGCTCATTCCTCTTCTTCCTCTTTCTGCTCTTTCCTTCTTTTTCTTAATACTCTGAAAAAGCTTCATTACAGAGCGAGACTGAGGTGCCTTTTGGGTTTGTTACATTCTGAAGCCAGACGTCCCCATCTAGTGGTTGTTCCACCTTCACTAACCGAGTACCAGTTTGAGGAGAAGGATGTCTTGCACACATGCAGTAAGACTGGTTGTAGCCCCCCTGTTATCTTAGTATTTTCCTTGTGGATGACTTAAACTGTTGTGAGTACAGAACAAAGTACTTAATTTTTTTTTCCAAAAAGAAAATTTTTTTCATGTTTATAATTTGCTTGTGGAAAATAATTTGCTGCTGTATTGAAGGGAATTATTTTACTATTGTTTCCGACACAGCAAATGCACACAAAAATGTTTGGTGTTTGGCTGCGAGTCAGGAGCAGTTCAAGGCTGGTTTTTGTCTGAGATCTGTCCTCGTGCGGGCCGTAGTGTAGCTGTACGTACCTCCCTGGCTGTGAGGGAAATAGCGCCGACAAACATGGTCAGGCTTTTACAGCCTAAGATGGGGAGAGGTTTTTAGGACCGCTTGGGAGTGGAGAGGGAAATAAGAAGGGTAACCCCCCTGTTATGCAAAGGCCAACTCAAGGAGTGCGCCAGGTTGGTGATGGCAACCCCCCGGCTTCTTCCTTGCAGGAAGCTTTACAGTGCTTTCTCCACCATGGGGTCCCCTCCACCCGTAGGGAAACAAATCTGCCATGGACCTGACTGCAGGAATGGAGCCAGAGTTTTCTATTTCTCCTCTATCTTGGCCTTCTAATTCCTTTCACTTTCCTTTTTGTCTTCTTGAAGGACCTTTTGCTTTCTCTACGAAGATACATATTCAGAGATCACGGAATCACGGAATCTTCAGAGTTGGAAGGGACCTCTAGAGATCATCTAGTCCAACTCCCCTGCTAGAGCAGGATTGCCTAAAGCACATCCCTCAGGGCTGCATCCAGGCGGGTCTTGAAAATCTCCAGAGAAGGGGACTCCACAACCTCCCTGGGCAGCCTGTTCCAGTGCTCTGTCACCCTCACTGTAAAGAAGTTTTTCCGTGTATTTGAACGGAACTTCCTATGTTCTAGCTTGTGCCCATTGCCCCTCATCCTGTCGCTGGGAACCATTGAAAAGAGCCTGGCTCCGTCCTCCTTAAACCCACCCTTTAGATACTTGTAAACATTAATCAGGTCCCCCCTCAACCTTCTCTTCTCCAGGCTAAAGAGTCCCAGCTCTTTCAGCCTTTCCTCATAAGGGAGATGCTCCAGTCCCATAATCATCTTGGTTGCCCTTCGCTGGACTTGCTCCAGTAGTTCCCTGTCCCTCTTGAACTGGGGAGCCCAAAACTGGACACAGTACTCCAGTTGTGGCCTCACCAGTGCAGAGTAGAGGGGGAGAATGACCTCCCTCGACCTACTGGCCACAGTCTTTCCTATGCAGCCCAGGATGCCATTGGCCTTCTTGGCGACAAGGGCACATTGTTGCCTCATGGATAATTTGCTGTCTACTAGGACCCCCAGGTCCTTCTCCTCAGAGCTGCTTCCCAGCATGTCTGCCCCTAACATATACTGGTGTTTGGCATTCTTGCTTCCCAGGTGGAGGACCTTGCACTTGCTTTTGTTGAACCTCATTTGGTTCTTCTCTGCCCAGCTCTCCAGCCTGTCCAGGTCACGCTGGATGGCAGCACGGCCCTCTGGAGTGTCGGCCACCCCTCCCAGCTTGGTATCATCAGCAAACTTGCTGAGGATACACTCTGTCCCCTCATCTAGGTCATTAATTAATATATTGAACAAAATTGGACCAAGTATTGACCCCTGAGATAAGTTATCATAAGATAACTTGTTGGATCTTTCTCCCTCCTATGAATTAAAAACTCTTGAGGGCCAGTTGGTATTTGCTTTATGTAGGTAGGACTAAAGCGTAGCCAGGTTTACAGCTGCCTGCAGAGTTTTTTAGGGGTATTATCCACACAGCTTCCCCTGTCTGGTACCCAGCGCCTGTCACAGCACCTGGGAATAAGTATTTTCTTACAGTGTAAACTGAGTACTGAGTTTCTCCCTCTGAAAATCTGGGTTGGTTCTTAAATGTCTGGGAAAAAACGTGCCAGGAGGTAGCTCCTGTTACTGATCAGGGACTGGGGTGCAAGGGGAAAGAGAAAGTGTCTGTTTGTCCCTCCTTCTGCGGTGGGGGAACGTCTTCAGAAGTGTCTGGCTGAGTACTGGGAGCAGGAGCTGGTGTCCATGTGAGTTGAATTGCTCACCTGTGTTTATTGCTGGAGGCGATAGTAAGACTATTCATCTGAAATTCCCAAAACTTGTCGCGTTTTCACCTTCCTCAAATTAGTATTTTTAATGTTTATTTTATAAGTAACTTTTCATAAGATCTCTTTAGTGGAAGTGTCATACCCAGGCACTTTCTGTTCCCATAGCAGAAGCAGAACTGGTTCCACATTGCGTCTGGTTTTTTTGTTTGTTTGGTTGGTTGGTTTTTGTTGTTTGTGGGTTTTTTTGTTTGTGTTTTTTTTTTCTGTTTTGTTTTTGTTTTATTTTTTAATTTTTTTAAAGCTGTGAATGACGAAAAAGCCATTGGGTGGCAGCATCAGCCAGCGAGCATCTCAATTAGTTGCTGAGCTAAATGCCAAAGTCTAGGTAGGAATGATTAGAAATTACAAGTTTCTTTCGATGGAAAAACTGCATTGGTTTGTATTTAAAGAGGCTATGTTTAACTTCACACCATGTATGTTTTGAAAATCTTTTAAAAAACAGTTATAACTAATGAAAAGATATAATGCATTATAACAGGTTTGTAGTTGCAGGTAGAGCTTTTGAACCTGAAGTTCTTCTTTTCTGTGCATAAGTTTAACCAGAAAGTGAGAGGGCTCCCTCTGATTTTGTGATCCAAATGGAGTGAAATGCCGAAAACTTACCTCAAACAAAAGTCCCACCAATAAGAAAATAATGAACTTAGTAATTATGTAAGATTTAGGAAGGTACTTACTAACTATGTCTGCAATTGCTACCAAGACAAGTGAGTTTTTTTGAAGGACTTTGCAATAAAGAGTCAGCTGGTGTCATTGCTTTGTTGTTGTTAAAGGAATTATTCTGATGCCCAGAGCATCAGAGCAGCATTTGGAGGCGTTTTAACCAGGATGATGACCTTTTTGCTCTAATTTCTTAAAAAGCAGAAGTCTTAAATTGTAATCTCAATTTTTTTATTTTTTTTTTAAAGTCCCTATGAATGTAGAACAAAATTAATCACATGCTAAGGATAAGAGAAAATGCCATGCAGAATCTCTAGACTGCACTGTGCGCCTTTAGGGTGGGCTTGCACAGGGGCTTAGGTGCTATTTGAGCTTGGTGTTCCCGAGCTGTACACACACATCAGGGTAGCAGCATCTGGCCTTCACATCATGCATTTATTTTCATTTTCCTTTTATTCACTTTGCAATTAATACAAAGCTCACATATGTGTTCAGCTTCACGATTGGAAAACAGTATTTGTGACGACCCACTTTAATTCTACATTCGCAAGCAGCAGACTTTAAATATCAACATATTTGTAATGATGTAAAACTTGCAAAACTGACTAAGAGTGCACACTTTAGGCTCTATTTCTAGATAAAGTTGTGTTTTCTGTAATAGGAATCATAGTTATTTTTGTCATGGTATATGGTGTCAGCTCAATTATAGGCATTTTCACAGAACTACTGTTCTTTACGTTCAGGTTGTTAACTCCTAGCACTTTCTTCTAGGTTCAAGCTGGCAAGACTATGAAAGCCACAGGCAAATTTTAACTGGTTTGTAATATCCTTCACTTCACAAACCCCACCCAAACAGGAACATTTTGTGTGGTACCAAATAAAACCCCACGATCATATTGTTCACATCTTGCTTTCAAATGCACCAGATAATGCCACTTGTTTAAGCTTAGTCACGTCTGGGGGAATGTCAGAAATCTGCATCACATGAGCTGCTCCTCAGATTTCCCAGCCTGTATCAGCATGTTTTCCTGGGGAGAAGCAGAGTGGAGACGCTATTAAAATGTCTCATCCTATATGTTCATATTGATATTTAAATCTCAGGGTTATTCCAGTGATTTTCATGCAAGATTTCACATTTACATTCAGCTGCTTTATGTGAAAATACTTTAGTATCTTTCTTTTCTTAAGGTGTATATATCAGATGGAAGAACATATATTCTAACTAACCGCCCTGCTTGCATTCTTGTTGACATTTTCATTTTCTGCTCAGCCCCTAGACTTACCACCTTAGGAAAGCTTTGACCCTGCCTTTAGCTTAATTTTAAACACTTCTATCCTCTCCACTGCATGATTAGTTTATAGACCTGGTGTTGCTTTTCCTCTTTCCCTCCTTGGAGATCAGACGGCCAAGAGGGCCATTGGCACATCCTCGCTCATGCTTTGGGCCAGTAGCCTTCTCCAGAGCAAACATAGTATAGAATCATAGAATCATAGAATCATTATGGTTGGAAGAGACCTTTAAGATCATCCAGTCCAACCGTTAACCTAGCACTGCCAAGTTACTACTAAACCATGTCCCTCAGCACTACATTGACACATCTTTTAAATACCTCCAGGAATGGCAACTCAGCCACTTCCCCAGGAAGCATGCGATGGACAAGGGAAGCACCCGATACAATCTGGCTTTGTTCCCTACTATCTCCTGCTGCTGAAAAGCGCACCACATACAGAACCTGGAGATGCTCCAAACTGGATTGTTGAGCCTTTCCTCCTCAGCATCACTTTCGTATGTTCAAGTGCCACTGTACTCACCTCGACAGCTGTGCAAACCCTACAGAGAATGAGAGATGAGTAACCAAAAAGGCTGGCAGCACTGAAGTGTTAGGCTGTCTTATGCCTGGCTGTCAGGAGAGTTTTATTCAGGACAAAATCTGCTCAGTGTGTCTGACTCTGCCCCTGAGGAAGGTGCTGGCTCTGTTCCCAGGGACTCTGATCCTGTTTCAGAGGAGTTGAGTCCGGAATTGATTGGCATTGCTTCCCAAGGCCTCGAGGGGGTGCTTGGTCCGTCCTGTCCCTCCAGTCGCTCCCCCATGATGCATATGGAGCTGGACGCCCCGCATGTGCCCATATAGGGGAGGGTGTAACTTGTTGACATCGGCTAATGCAGCCAGGCATGCAAATGGGCAGCAGAGTGTGATGCTCACATGTAGTGTGGCAGATGGCACTTGGGATTGGCTGGCTCCATCCCACCCCCAAAAACTGACGCACAAGACAGGGAAAGAGCATTTTTTGCGTACCTTTGCGTGCTCCTGACAAAACTACTGAAGAGCTGGGCTGTGGTAACTCCATGTATTGAGCCACATTCATTCGTAGAGGAGAAAATTAATGAATCTTTCCTGTGCTGCACATTAATGGCAGCTCTGCAATACTTTTAATTTTACAAAATCTGTGCCTTGCATTACGTGAAAATAGCTGAGCAGGACAAGAAGTCTTGCAGTAAATACCATCCTGTATTGGTGAAAGCCCAGCTGACCGTGTCCTTCTTTTCCAGATGTATGGCCAAATGGGACAAAACCCAACTAAATGCTTGGTTACTGAGTTTTCATTGATGACATCTAGGTAGCCCTCTTTAAATTTTCCATATGCTAAAGCTGGACTGGGCAGCAGAGCTGCTTGTGTGTATTGTTCTCTTCCAAACTCCAGTGATGAACAGAGGCTTTGCCTTCAGTAGACAAATCAGGCTGCAAAAGCATCTGAAGGTATTACTGACGCAGAGGCCACAGGGCAGCTCACAGCCACAAGACCTGACTTGAAGGCTTACTAAATCTGATGAGAGAAAGAAACTTCAAGACTGATCTGTTGTGCTGGAGAATTTTACGTAATCCAATTATGTAATTCAAAAACAAGGCAGCTGTGAAAACTGCTCAAGATCTCTTTATAATGGTAGTGGATAGTGATATGGTTTAGTGATGGTTTCTGTCAGTGTTACGTTGATGTTTGGATTCGATGATCTGTGAAGTCCCTTCAAACCTAGACAATTCTATGATTCTGTAATTGTGCTTAATGCTTACACCATGTTCAGCTGCTGTCCCATCCACCGGATTGTTTCCATGTGTGATAATGAACCACTGCATTCACTGTGGACTACAATACAAAACACAGTAGGAATGACGGAACAGTAGGAAAAACATCATTAAAGCGGGTAACTGTTCTCTGCCTGTAGATGGGAACCAGCCAGCAGTAGTGCGGAAGGCCAGCACACATTGGTAACTGAGGATTTACCGGTCCTCTTTAAAATCTAACAATTTTCTCTGCTAAATCATATTTTCCACAGAGCTAAACTACTTTTGTTAAAGTATTTGATTAGGGCAGTAGTTGAACCGGCTACAGAACAAGCGTGGATGGTGGACACATGAGCAAATCCTGTATGCGTCCTTCTGGGCATTTGGAGGTTCGCGTTCGCTCAGCTCAGCTCAGTAGAGGTTTTCTGGACTAGAGAGGACCGTGAAACAATCGAGTCTGACCTTAGGTGTAACACAGATGTCTCATCCCGTGACACTCAGAGGGTGCACTGACCCTCCCAAAAGCAGGTTTTACACTTCATCCCAGCAGCTCTGATGCCAGGGAGGAGGAATGACCCTGACCCTGTCAGCAGCACTGTGCTGTACTCTGGGTAGTTTACATTGGCAGTTAGATTTGATGCTGCCAGTCTCTGAAGCCTTACTCTCTGCAGACATTTGAGCAACTAAAAATGTAAGTTAGAAATAATGATACATGCCTGTTTGAATATCTAACAGCAGTTGCACCCATAATCCCAGAAGACTATGATAAGGTTTGTCGCTATTTCTTGATGTCATGTTAGAAAGTATTTATGAACTTTGAATGGGTTTGCTAGGGCTTGTCCAAAAATGTCAATGTCCTGGCACCTAAAAATTTTGCGATTACAATTCTTTGGAATATTTCTGGTCTTTAATTTGTTAGTTGAGATATAGACATGTAAGACAGATGTTCAGTTTCCCTCTGTAGATGAGGTTGTCTGATTC
The DNA here is from genome assembly GCF_964199755.1 of Larus michahellis. NCBI lineage: Eukaryota > Metazoa > Chordata > Aves > Charadriiformes > Laridae > Larus > Larus michahellis. The sequence goes on from NC_133901.1 coordinate 62,326,934, forward strand.
CAGTCCCAGTAAGAAAGCTGGTTTGCTGTCCTGGCCAAATCAGGCTGTAATTCTGGCGGCAAAAAGAATTTTAACTGGATTTTTTTAATCATTTGTTTGAATGTTACTATACGGAGCAGGATGAAAGCTCAGGAGGAGTGACTGGCTGCGAGTAAAAGCAGAAGAAATGCATGTGAAGTTTTCTGCATGAACTGTGAAGACAGCTTCTTTATCTCTTCTTACTTGAGGGAAGAAAACACTGCTGTTTTATTGCATATATCATTATAAAAATTGAGACAAATATAGCAAACTCCTTTAAAAGAACGTATTTGATTGTTATACTGAAATTCTTACATCAGATCGATCCACAATTCTGTCTGTCTGACAGTGTCTCATTAGAGTATTACAGAAAGCATGACTGTAAAGCTCATTTTTGTGGAACACGGAGATAAGCTTCTTCCATCCCCCGCCCTGTACATGGTGGTTTATGCCAGGAGATTTTCAGGCTCATGTTCCGTCCAGATATCAGGATGTGTTGTTTATTCAATAATCTTTTCAGAGTGGGGATGCTCCCGTATCTGGAGATCTCAGTCCATTTTTTTTAATTCTGCTGTTTAAATATTCAGGTTGATCCATCACATCCCTGCTTGGCTTGCACTGGTGCATCTGACTTTTCAGGATGTTTTCCAAATGATGTACTGATGTTTTTTGTAACAGTAATACTGTGATCCAGAAGCTCCGGAAATAGGGGCAGAATCTGAAATTTTTTGTGCTTGCTGTAACAGAGATTTTTAAATGCATTAAGAGATATCAGAGTCCAGAGATTATGCTAAGCAATTTATATAAAAAAAGTGACCTCTGAATTAGAAAGTCATACCTAAACAATCCCCAAGTAGAGTGTTAGGAAAATTTCCTGAAAAGCAGGACTTACTGCTACTCATCAGATATATTATTGCCTTTGACCCCATGATTTCTCTCCATGTGTGCCAGCTGCTCAGTTAAAATTTGTTCTCAGCTGCATTACTTCTTTTGCTTTCTTTTTTCTTTTTGGTGATACAAGTGGTCTGGACGATGATTTTTTTTTTTTTTTTTTCTTTTCTTACCTCCACTAATATTCAAAGGCTCCCAGTGAGCGTTTCTAGTCTCACCAGCCCCTGGAAGCATCATACTGCCTTAGCAGAGGGTGTCAGGCGGTTGTGAGACCTTACGTGTGCCTACAAGGTGGGTATCGAGACTAGCGTGTTGTTCCTATTTGAAAACAATGAAAAGGCTCCCAGCTGAAATTTAACCAGTTGGGAGGCTTCACCATCTCTCTCTCAAGTGGATTCACTTTCAAAAGTAATATTTATTTTTGATCACTTCTAATTGGATAGCAAAAAAGACTGGAAAAGCACTTTATAGTGAATGTTAACTGATTTATTCTGAATGGTAGGTCTTTCCTTGGGGGGCGGGGGGGGGCGGGAAGAACTAGCTGCTCGTTTCTTTTTTATTATTATTATTATTTTTTTATTTTTTCTTCCCCAGCTCAGCAGATAGATGAAGCGAGGACATGCCACCAGGATGACATTTGTCAGATTGCCTGGAACGTTGTTTTGGGGCAAGTTCTTTCCCCGGGTGTGAAGTGAAACGCGAGCATCTGATGACAGATGAAAATGCAGGTTAGGGAAAACTGTAGAGCTGAGAGAGTGAATCTTTTCCCTCTCCAGAGAGATCAGCGAGCATACAGCCTGTGTGCTAGCGAGCGTTTTCTGAAATCAAACCGCCCGTGTTGCTCACTTTGCTTTCCTTTGTCATTGGCCTGCTCCGACGCGGTGGAAAAAATGCAAGTCCATCTGCTGACACAGTCCAGTTGGCTGTCCCTACCCGTGCCGCTGATTGGGCCGGCAGCTGCAGGCAGGGAGGAACCTGCAGCCTTCAGTCATGAGCCATATGCGGGGAGTGGTGGGGATTAGCTCCGCTCCTGGCCGGAAAGGTCTCAACGCCGTTCCCAGGCTGAACTCGCCATATGTGTTTCACGTGATCATCCTGAGGGTGACATGAAATGGAGAGTTCAGATTCAAGTGAAAGTTGGTTTGCGTTTCTTCATCCTGTTTAATGTAATGCAGATGCAGAGGAGAGTGTGAGGTCGTCTGTGCCGGGGGGAGATGCAACAGGCTGTAGAAAAACCCCATAGGTTTTACTAATTCCTTCTCCTTCCCCAGAATTTTCTGCTGTTTCCTGATGGGAGTTGCATGTGTGAAGGAACACCCTTGGACCACCTGTTAGGTGCCTTTCTCCTTTCAGTCACAGTCTTTGCCATCTTTAAGATAGGGCTTTTTTTATTTGGAGAAAAGCCAGAAACTTGAACAGTAGTTTTCTCCTTTGGAGAGATGGGGAGAGCACTCTGAGGTGGCACGGGGAGAAATAAAAAAGACGAGAAAGAAAATTAGAAAATGTGGATGGATACCCCTCCAGGCTCCACTTTGAGCAAGTGTGAAGTATTGCAGAATCACAATTTATTTTTTTAAAGGCAAGAGGTACATATTCACAGGCCGATTTAGTGTGTGGTTTGCCTTAGTGCAAAGTAATTTAGGAAACAGCATCTTCCATAGAAGGATCACGTCACATATAGAATGCCACTGCTACTGGAAAAGGTTTCCAGACTAATGCTGTTAATTGCAAAAAGAAAGTTTAACAAGCTCTTGCTGCGTCCCAGCAGGTTAGTAGAGTCGCCAGCTAAACAGCTGTAAGGAGAGTGGTCTCATGGGCTTAAGGGGCTAATGTACCCTAGGTAAAAATGGGAATATTTGGCTTATTTTGATCTTTGGATACAGGAGAACAGCTTATTTAGTTCGTATTGATGTATACCCTGTGGTATGTTAGAAGCAGGAACAGGAAAATAGCATTTCTTGTGTCTATGTTAATTTTTGAGTTATGTGACATATGGGAAAGATCAGTAATTTTGACATCCAGATGTAAAGTATAAAATATTTTGGTTTAGGAAGGTGCAAAACTTGGTCTTGAAAAGCTTTGATTTAACAAGGATGGATTGGCAATGAGGAGAGACCTGCTGAGGTAACTCGTCAAATACCACATTAAGGAGGTGCAGGTTTTTCATTGCCTCTTGCCCTTGCTTTAGAGTCCCAGCAGAGCCTGTGGTGCAGGTCACCATTCCTATACATTTGGGGCAGTGGGTTAGCACTGGATGATGAATTTCCTTTCTGTTGACCATTTCTGAGCAGGCAGATAGCTGACTTGAGCCCTAATAACAACAGTGTCTTTCCTCAAAACCTCAACTGTCCTTGGGAGGCAGTGGGTCTGAACACAGAAATTGCTCAGGGGTTAAAAGATGATGTATTTAAGTGTGCCTTTTAAGAAATTGTTAAAATTTTAGCTGGGTAATGCTTGTGCCTTCTGGAGCAAAGGCTCTCTTTGTAAAGGCAGTCCCTCTCGGTGTTCGTTAGCGTGACGCTTTTTTTCCACAGTTCACCTAATCAGACTGTGACCCTCTCCCTGCCAGGATCTTGTGGCATTGCACTGTGCAGAAACACAGTTTTGGTGCTGATACATGAAGAGACCGAGAACATATGGCATAAACATCAACCGATATTGTTTGCCATCCACACTTGCTGCGTGTAATGCAACAAGACCGGCTCCCACCGGCCACGTGATCCGCCTTCCAGTCCTCCATTTGGGGTGGGTTGGTGGTTGTTTTTTTTTTTTCATTCCTAAAGTTGTGACTTTCTGGAAGGAAGCTTGTAAATAGTCGGGGCGCAGACAGCAGGTAGAATGTCAGTGGGATGTTACCGGGAGGCATGTGCACAACGCTGACATCGGCTCCTGGCCGCGCTTCCTCCGCACCAGCTCCCTGCTCCTGGCAGCCCTATATGTGGCGAGAAGGTAGGATCGCGTCATGTCACTCGCGTTCTCCTACCGCCGCGCTGAAACGTCCGTCTCCTCCGTCTCTAGCAAGGAGGGGACGCTAATCTGCCAAGCGGAGTATCTTATCGATCTTTAAAATTTAATTTTAAAGTACAGCTCTTTCTGTAGCGAAGGGAAAAGGGCAGGCGTGCGCAGCTCTGGTGGTAACAGCTAACTGGGATTTCAAATTAATCATACGATCTGGTTTGTGCTTTAGCTTCGTATAGTGCTCAGCTTTTTTTGTAATACCAGGGCTTTTATACTTTAAAAGACATTCCGTACCAAATTGTATCCTATTGATTTGCCATGGTTAACTACCCTGTAATAAGCCTCATAGTCTGTGTGAGTAGACACAAAGCAGAATTATATTAATGTCATTTACAACCAGTGGGCACAGAATGATTTGCAAAACGCGAAAGAAGTCAAAATGCCAAAATATTTCAAAGACGGTTGAATTTGGAAGTGCTTTCATTAGGCTATGAATAGAATTCCTTGGAATAAATTTAAAAAAAAAAAAGAGAATCAGAGCAACATTATTAATTTTAGTTTGGTTTGGGTTTTTTTATAATAACTGATACTTTATACTTCAAGACAGCTTTTGATTTTCAGAAGCAAAGTCTGGGAAATAAATAAGGTAATTTTAAAGAAAATAATTATATATATTTTTAAAAAACCCAATAGCGGTCACAACTTTCTTAGACATCTTTTCACACAGAAAACTGAATTAGAGTCGCAGGGTGTTTTGAAATTAAAAGGGACATCAGTAATGCAAGGTGTAACATCAACTACACAGGCCAGTGGAATAAATTACAACCTGTTTTCCCTTAGCCGTATAAGCTACTTAGTCATATGGACTACAGCTACTGAGCAGAGCATGTGCCTTATTGTAAAAATGGACAAAAATTAAGTAGGGAAATAATGCACTGCTTAACCAAAAAGTGGTGACTTGCCGTCTGCATTGACATTTTTGTCAGCAGGACTGGGCAAATGCCCAGCTGAGTGTCGTGGATGGGTTAATATCTTCACACTTTTTCCTTCCTCACAGCTGCCACATGCAATGCTCTGAAACCTGATATTTTTCATCAAAAACTGCATCTTATTTTCCGTCTTAGTATACTAATCAATTTTACCATGCAGAGCTTGGAGCATATTAACTGTCAGTTACTCCTAATTAATACTGAAGGCAGACAAAAAGGGAGAATAAAATAATTGACGTTATTTAATATAAAATGCCTCACCCAATTTTGTTTCCTTTGTGGAAAATTCTTTTGGTCCCTGTTCAAGATTTAAGTACCAGCCTGTTTTATGTTTTGTTTCACAAGGTTGATTGAATGGCAGTTTATTATTCAAGACAATAAATTAAACTTCTCAAAGCCAAGGAGTTCCAGCAGTTCTGGCACAGACAGTTTTCTGCCAGAAGGAACACGTTCAGGTCTGATTCATACCAACTGTTGCTCTTTAACATAAGAAAAATAAATAAAACCTCCCGTGTATCTTTCAAGATTCACATTAAAATTTCTTTAGCATAGAAATTGGGATGCATTAAAGAAAAAAGTGAGCAACATTCGTTGCAAAATAGAGAATGAAAGCTTCTAGGCCAAAATATACTGTGTATTACTTCCATGTAACAGTAGGAATATTATGGCCTAGTATTAAAGGCCGATTTCAAAGAGATCATGAAAACAGAGCAATCTGCTTTGATGTTTTCTGTTTAAATTAAATAGAACTGAAAAGGGATACAGGATTGTTGCTCGTGCTACAGTGAAATCAGGAAAGGCTTTGCAGCACGCTTCAGTAACAGCTGAATTAGATTTGGGCTTCATAAGGTTCGTGTATAATTTATGTATACCAGTAATGTGTGTGGGTATGTAAACAACAGGAATTTATAACATTTATGTGCTTTTAAAATATACATGAACGGAAAACTGAAAAATTGGCCTAACTATATAGTTATGTAATATTTCTTAGGAAATCCGCAGAGGTTCTGGTTTTCTAATCAGAAATCTGATTAAAAAAATAGGATAAGCTTTTTTTTTTTTTTTAATTTATTACATTAAATCACCTACTTTTAAATATTAGTGGTAAAGAGAAAGCAAACATACTGGCCACTTTAGAGAGGAGCTATTCCAGCATTTCTTCTTGCGCACTCTTGCGCTGTGGAGGCTGGTAACACATAGATTTAAACAGCTTGTAGAGGAGCTGGTGATACTGCATTAATTATGGAATGATTGTGATGCTCCTGGGTGACTTTTAGGCGCAAGCTGTTGTGTTTTGGCTGACTGAGGGTACAAACAGAAGAGCCCAGGTTTGTGTACGATTTCCGTAGCCTGTGCCATTATCATTATGAATGCTGACCAGTGTTCTCCTAGAGACTTAATTTATTAATAGGCTTTTTCATTAAACTTTTCAAATATATCATCGGGACTAACATTTAAAAATGAATGGATAAAAAAGTTGAGTTTAATATTTTTGGCTTTTTCCACACATGGCAATCCTTTCTTTGAGCACAAATACTTAGAAACAAAAATCCTTCTTAGTACTTTACCCTTTCAACAGTTATATGTCATTTTCCTGTCTACAAACTGAAGATGTTACCTTTGTAAAAGGGCTTTTATATTGTCTTACATTACTGTGAAATAGAAATGGTTTATTCAAATGAGTAATTATCTGCCTACCACTTTACGTTTCCTACTTTCAGCACACAAATGAAAATGGCTGTGCCTCCAGGCAGTGCGCGATATTGATACACTCAAACTTATTATTTTTGTAGTGGTTAACAATACCATGTGGAAAACACATTAGCAGAAGGTGCAGTGAGATATGACTGTAATATCTTTTCTAGTAAGTACTATATGCCAAGGATTATTTTTCAGTTGGGCATTTGTCTGTGTGCTCACGTAAAAAGCCTTTGAAGAGTTTCTGACTTGGGGGTTTTTTTGGTTGTTTTTTTTTTTTTTAAAGGATACATTTTCTTTTTTTTCCTTAAATTATAATAAGCTTTCCAGATCATTTCTCCCCAGATTTCTTTTATTTTCGAGGGAAGGCTCGGCGCTGCGAGCACTGAACCACGCGGCAGACGCGGTCCCCGAAGCAGGGTACATTTGCTGGAGCCGCTCGCCCCGTTTCTGACAGTGTTACCTGGCTCTGCCCATGCTAATCCCTGTCCCGGCCTCTTTGCTCACCCTATGGATTTACATTACCATCCACACCACCTTTTCCCCTGCTCTTCCCCTCCCAAACGGCTTCCTGTTCACCGGGGCTGTGCCCTTCGCTGCCCGGGGCAGGAGCAGGAGGGGGCTTGGGGCACGGCGGCACCGTCGTCTGCACAGTGTCCACGGCTGTTGGGGCGGTGAGGGTATTGGGGACCCCCAACACCCCTTCTTAGAGGAGCCCTGCTGGGATGCCGGTTGGCAGGGATGATCTGGCCTGGGGACTTCGCACCGTGAAGGGTATTTGAAGCCTAGATGATAAGAGCGGTGCAGGAAGGGTGCTGGGGAGGCAGGCGTGGGCAGCATGGCACTGCCAGACCATCGCGGCATGCCCTGAAAGCTCCATAAAGCTGAGACACGATTCCTCTACTACTTTTGATTTTGCAACGTGTTATGGAGGGCACTGATCTGGTGCTATAGCTATTTCTGACAGTTTTTAGCATATATTAATAATGCAGTTTTTAAAATACATTTCTTTAACTTCAGTAAATAAAGAATTATGTTTCCTTGAGAAGCACTTGCTGATAGATCATTGCAATATAGTAAAGGAATTTGTACGGTTGCCTATTGAAATTTAAAATGTAGACCAGTGTGCGCACCGATCCTGAGAGGCATTTTTGACATACTGTGGCACATCATCAAAACCAAACATTTAAATGTCAGAGGAAAAAACTATAACTTTCACACTTCTGAAAATCGTACCTCTAACCTTGGTTTTAGGTGGTACTTTTGCTAGACTATGTCCCTTACTTGAAAGGAGTTGAACTTTGCCTAATTAAATATGGAGAGAGGTGTTGCATGGGGGAAAGCAGAAATAAGCCCAGTATACAATCTGGAATTCCAGGCAATGTAAGAAACATATTTCCAGGGTAAAATGTATACTGACTCACCGTGGGAGGAGGTGTGATGGCCAGTGCAGTCTTCAGTGGTACCTGGTTTTGTTGTTCTCACACTGGAAGGGCAAATTGTTGTCTATGGCGCTGGATTCATCATTTGAAAGCAGCCAACTCAAATAACAAATGTTGCTGTAAAGAAATGAGAACAGATAGTTGATTTTAAACACCAATCCAAAACAGCTCTTCCAGAACTATAGAGCAAGAGTTGTTAATAAAAAATCAGTCTCACCAGATATGATCCACCCTTTTATTCTTGCCACTACAAAGAGGACAGTTGATTTTTTTAGCAGAAGTGACTGGGAGGAAAGAGTGTGGTCTCTTCAGCATGCAAAGGAGAGCTGTGAGGTGGATAAGATGTCCTTGAACTACTGGTGTGTGGAGAGAAAATGGAAAGGTGCATCGCAGTTCCCTTCTTGGGAACAGTCTTTAGTCTATTTGACACTTTCATTGATGACTTGGGTGAATAAAGCATCCGTTAAATCTGCAGCTAGTGCCAAGAGGAGAGGATTTACAAGTGCTCTGGAGGCCGCGTGGGAATCCAGAGTAATCCTGACAAACCGGATCTGACATAACCTGGATGCAATATTGATGAGGACAACATGAAATGGCGATTTGATAAATCCATTGGACAGTCAAAAGGAGAAAGGACTGAGCTAGCCTTTCCTCCGTGGGAAGTCAGACCAGCTGAGCTCCAGAGATCTCTTCCAACCAACGTCTCTGGGCAATAGCTCTTCAGAAAAGGGGCTGGGTGTAACAGGGGACCACAGGGCTCTGCTGTTATGAAGAAAAGCAATTGTGCTGGGCATCATGAACAAATGCAACACACTGTGTTTGCCCCTTTATCTTGTCCCTTTGCCGGTGGAAATTGCGTGACTTCTCTGCATAGAGACAAAGGCAGAGAACATTTTGGCTGAAAGTTTAAAATAAGCAAAAAGGACTCTCAGCAGGAGGCAGGCACTTAACTCCTATCAGCTTTGTAAACCTGGAGTTTAGCAGCTCTGCGATAACATTTTACATTTCATCTTCCAGCAGACTGTTAGGTTGGATGATTGTCCAGATAATAGAGTTTACCATTGCCAAACAGATGCAAAACTTACTTGGCAAAGCACGTGTATACATTGGCTGATGTTTTATTTTACTCCCTCGATAGTATAATGGAGGGCTTTAGAAATCGTTATTTGGGATAAGAAGGGTTTTACTTGCAGCTTAGAAACGTATTAAAGTAGCTTAAGGTTTTTAGTGCTCCCCATCATTAGCTGAACTTACTGTGAAACCTGATCTCTTTTTTTATCAATTCTAACTAGAACTCAGCAAACAAAGTTCAAGGGCAGATGATTTCAGAACTTAAATTACAAAGGTGGAAGGGGTTTCTCCTTTCAACAGACTCCACAAGCTTTTCTGACCAAGAAAGTAATTTCACTAAAACTCAAAGAAAATGCTTCTTGGGGAGCTGAAGAGAAAGAGAACAGTGATTTAGTGTTGCCCAGATGCAGTTTAGAGTACAGGAAAAAAGTTCCCTTGTGCATTTTTTAACCAATGTACCAGTCTTTGTTGACGTAAATGCTGGGTTTATTCCACAAGCAAATATGAACGTAACCCCAAAATGTATTCTTAATGGGATAACCAAAACAGCATAACATAAAATATCATTATAATAATTAATTATTCTAATAATTGTTGCGATTGCTGAACTGTGTCTTCTCCTACCAGAGTTTGAAGTACGGCTTTGCAGTTCCCTTGAATTCAAGAGGCTGAATTCTGTCCTCACATACAAACATGTAATCTCGCTGAAGTACTGTCAAATGGTGCATTTTAATTTGAAGACTAGACTTACCCCTAATATCTTATCAACTTCATTTATATAACAATTGATTTGTTTATTTTTAAGTTGTTTTTTTTTTTTTTTAATTTGCTCTTTTAGTACAGCAGCAATTGTTTTGGATGAGTTTAGAGAAGACAGCCCCATGTGTTTTGAATAAATGATACATTACAGAGAAGGGATGTTTACACTTCTGCATAACAGAATATAATGGATTCTGTGCTTGGATAATTAGGAAATGGTTTTCTTTGACGTATTCAAGAGTCCTGAATTAAAAATTTAAAGTTGCCTAACTGTTAGAAAATTGATTCAGAAACAGCTTTAATGGATGAAAAGACAGCATGCTCTTGCAAATATGGTCTCAAATCTAATACAGTGCTAATGCAGAGTAGTCATATGTCTAGGATACGTGGGTATCTTAATATCCTTGGCCATTTTAATTCTGAAATCATGACAGTAATACAGACAGCTAGGAAAAAAGGTGCACATTTTGAACAAAAAATATTAAAAATTTATCTTTCAAAGATTTTGACAGGTAGATGTAATTATATCTGAAGGCAAATGTATCGTAGGGGAGGGAATGCAAAAATCTTAGAAGACCTGCAAGATTTATGGAAAAAGCAAGAAAACAAATTCTGCAGTGCTATGAATTAGACTTTTTTTTCTTAAAGTATTCAAATTCACACCCTATGCAGTATTTCAAATATTTGTGAGTATAAATACTTCCTAAATAACCCGTTGCAACTAAATCCTTAATTTTGTCATTTGAAAATCAAGCTCCAGGTTGCCAGTCTGTTCTAATAGACATGTTTTGTGTTCAGCCTTTTCATCACTCTTGTAGATGGGATTACTTAAATAATCCAGCCGTGTAGATACTTTACCTCCGACACTGTGTGTTGCTCGCTGTTCTTGGATGTTGAAAGCATAATAAGGATTACAGGGGTGGCAGATGGGCTGAATTGATTTATAGCAATATAGCTGTGCCACTGTTTGCAATCTCATTGTGAGTATTACAATAGTTGACGCACATCTTGAACTCCTGTCTCACAGAGCTGTGCGAAAACTTGCCTAGTTTGTGGATTTCTTTGTGGAAACTGTATGGCAGTGCTCCTGCCTGCCGTTATTTTAGTAAAGACAGACCATTTCTGGCTTTCCTAGTTGTGCAAATAGAGTGCTGGTGTGGCCCAGCTGTACAACTAATATTAAATAAATAAATGAAGAGGACAACTTCTGTTTACTTTTTACATCGCTGACCTTATAATCGGGAATGTTTTGCGCAGGATAGAGCTAACTTTGGCTGACGCACGCTAATTCCCTGGGCTCTCAATGGCGAATGAGAGTTTCATTCAGCTGCTTTGAATCATCTTGCAGCAGAGACCCCCCATGAGCAGGCGGGGGCTGCGCTTTGGTAACCTGAGGACGAGCTGGGGTGGGAGGTGTGTGTGTAGTAGTGGTGAACGGCCCCCACAAAATGCCTTAGCTGAGTGCTATCTTCACTTTGTGTTTGGAGTTTCCAACAGTTTAGTAAATCTGTAGCAGGAGTATTTGCAAAATTATGTTATCAAGTACATAAATATTATGATTGTAGAACAGAAAGAGGGAAAGAAATTTTCAAAGCTGTGCATGCCAGTCCCGTGTGTCTCTTTATGTTCTGTATTTCATGGTAGAACAGAAATCCTCAAATTTGGGTGTCACTCTAAAAGATGCTTTCTACATAGCTCTTCCCCCAACCTCCCATCTGCGTATCTGCTTTTCCCACTGACCCATGAACATGACCTTCCTTCTTTGCCTTGATTAGATGATAAAATATTCTGTTTCTGCTGTGGGGGGATAAAGTGTGCAACCCGAAACACCCTGAAATCTGGAAATTCATAACAGACAGCTGTATTTCGAAGCTGTGGCCATTCCCAGACCTACTGGTGCATGGGAGCAACCCTCCTCACTAATTCTGTCCCTCTGCGTGTGGCTTGGAGGCTGCGGCTTCTCCTTGTGACATTTGTTTTTCTGCAGGTAAGGCGGCTCCCTGCAGCTCCCCAGTTTTCCTCACTGCTGGCCTGCAGGCTGGGGATGAAGCTGGCAGGCACAGGGAGCAGAGCGCTGCCCAGCTCCACGGCACGGCCCAAAAGTTGTTGACCTGAGCTGGCCGGAGGCTGCCCACCACGCAGCCATGCAGGGTACTCCTGCCCTTGCCTTCCCCACGCCCAGCTGCAGAGTCCAGAAATTATTCCAGAGCTGGGGTGCAGCAAGTGCCCCAGGCATGCCCAGCTCGGGGGTGTTCTGGCAGGACACTACTTATGTGCTGGGGGGGTTTCTAAGAGAGTGCTCCAAAGTTGGTCACAATATGAGGAGGCTGAGGGAGCTTCAGGGCTTGTGGCCGTGTCAAGTGAGATGATTTCACTGGAGAGAGGGAGCCCATGCCCGCGTCCAGCAGGTAGCCACGAGAGCTGGGAAGCGGCTGCAGCTGTCGGGATGTGCACGCTGCTGCACAGGCTTGCAGCATGGTGAGATTAGATTGCTGGGAACAGGAGTCATCTGTGGCTCCTGAGCCGGAAAACATAGTATGCTGGCTTCTGGCTTTTCTTTTTATTTTAAGACCACCAGGCAATTCTTATTTGCATGCTCTATAAAACTTTTAAAAAGAGTTTTACAGTTTACTTAGCGTACAAAAGGTATAACCAGCTGTAAAATGAAACAATTGTCAGGACTGTGGCAAGTCCCACACAGCACATCACAAGCCAGGACGCTCCAGACGCTGGTGGCACAGTACAGCCTGGGCACAGGGTTGTGCCATGTGCCCTGGCGGTGACAACAGTGTGTGTGCCAGTGTGGCATCCTCTGCTCGCTGAAGCCCTTACACCCCACAGGGCTCCTTGGAAGCTTTTATGGGTCCTCAGGCTCTCATGGGCTGAGATTTCTGAGTGCCTCTGTGTTGTTTTGGCTGCACTTGTGCCCCGAATCTCATCCGTAATCAAATTTAAAGCAAACTGCACTATAAGTGCAAGTCAGAGAGTAAGCGATGGAAACCACACGGGAAAACAAAAGGCACCTCAGCTCTGAAGCGCACTGGTGTCAGCTTGTGCTGGCAGGGAGTCTCGTCAGTACATAATGATACACTTATCCAAATGGCGTTTTGTATTTTGGGAGACAGATGTGCCTTGCAGTTGCTAGTGGAAGTTAAACGTTAAATATGAAACCCATTCATTTTCTCTTAGTCATACTTTGGATTTAAGCAGATGTTTTGCTAATTTGTGGTTTTCAAATGTAGCATGCTGACAAGACATTTATCATTAACTACAACTTCATCCATGCAGTTTAGCAAATTGGCCAATTATTAACAGTGAGGGTTGCGTGGCGGTTGATGCATAGCTCCTGCTGCTTTGAAAGGCCTAAATTGAAACTCAATACATTTTTACAATATAAATTAATTGAGCTTTGGACCACATCCCTGTTATTCGAATGCTCTCTGCTCTCATTTTCAGAATGAACAGCCATTTGTAATGCGCTGAGTAGTTGTGCTGTCTGTGAGCAGAGGCTCCTGGTGGTGGAAAAAGCGATGGCTAACATTTTTCTGGTGGAGGCATGAAAATGGCTGCTGCCAAGCGTAGGCAGCATGACTTACGGAGGGAGCGTGGCCATGGGACGGTGTACGTACATGCGGACCAGGCTGGCTCTGCCACAGATGATGCGGGAGGCATCCTGGAAGGGTGCAGGGCAGGTGGTAAAAGCAGGGTGGGAGCAGCTGCCTGGAAGCTAGTGCTGCCTAATACTTTCCATTATAACATTTCTCTTGCTTTTAACTTTTTTAGACCTTACCCGTTTTGATTTTTTTTTTCCTGGTTTATGTTTGCAGGGTTTGACAGGGTTGGGGGAGAAAGCGGTGGTGGTGGTGCTGTGAACTGGTGAGATGTCTTAAAGGTGCTTCCCAAGGCCAAGCACCACCACCACCACATGCCTTAAAGTATCACCTCCTATTTTCCCAGCTCTGGAATTCAAGCAGGCAATTTAGTCATTGTTTATTCATGCCATGTAGAAGACTTGAAGGAGAACATTCAATGCACCTTTAATTTCTAGAAAGTATAAAGATCTTGATTTTCACCAGCTGTCACTGCAGAAATTTTGCTTTATGTTCCAGCTGAACAGGGAAAATTCTTCAGGACAGTTTGTTCCTAGTTGCTCCAGCTTCTGGCAAATCATTCGCTTTTTATCCTCCTCTACATTTGCATCTGCACAAAGAGAAACTACTTTGTTACAGAACTGTCTGCCATGCAGATTAATTAAATGAGAACTGTAAACAGTTAAAATAAATACAAGTGGTGTATTTCATCTTGCTTTATGCAGCCAGATGTGCTGGGTGCGAAGTACCTACGGGGCTGGCTTTACAGTCCCATTTGATGTCCTTTTCTCCACATCCCCTTCCTCTGTGGAAAAGGGAATAATGGTCAGGAGCAGCGATGTCTCAGCAGGGAGGCTGGAGGTTGCACAAAGTGCAGAGAAGAGAAATAACATAGATTTGGGAATGGTGTGGGAGGGCTTGTGTTGCCTCTGTTCCTGGTCTGCATTAGAGGCATGAGTCCTATGGGTACTTAAAATGAGCTGAAGGCCTGGTCCAGAGCATTGGTGAGGGATGCAATGGGGGTTTTAAAGAGAGATTTTTGGCATAGTTGTCTCTCTCGTAGCTTTCTGATTGAAGGGGATGCGCCAGCGGATGTGTAAGGGAAGATGATGGGTTAATGGCTGTATTGTCACTCACCACCTTGCTTTCCTTGGCTTTAGATAAGCTAAATCTATGGAAGTGGCCTTGTATCACATGCCAGGCTTTAGTGCAGGTAGATGTCGGGCAAATTCGGCTAACCCAGATCCTGATCCTTTGCAGCGCTGCCAAGCTCCTGGAGAAGAGTCCGTTCTCCGTCGGTGCCCCGAGCCCCCTGCTCCCCTCGCCGGCCAGCCTGCAGCTGGCGCAGCTCCAGGCGCAGCTCACCCTCCATAGGCTGAAGTTGGCTCAGACCGCTGTCACCAACAACCCGGCCGCCGCCACCGTCCTCAACCAGGTGCTCTCCAAAGTGGCCATGTCCCAGCCGCTCTTCAACCAGCTGAGGCACCCCACCGTGATGAACGCCCCGCAGGGACACGCTGCAGGGCCGCCGCAGGGGCCCGGCATCACTGGTGCAAGGTTCCCCTCTGGCGGCATTGCCTTTCCTGCCCAGAGCCCGGCCTTAGCCACGCCAGGGGGCAGCCTGGGGCCCGCCCAGGCCCCCAACGCCATCGTCATGAGTCCCTTTGGAAGTGTCATGGCTCCCACCTCTGGCCAGCAGCCCGTGGTGGTGGGCCTCAACAAGGCGGGCGCCTCCACCTCCGCTGCCGCCGCTGCGGGGGGATTTTACGAGTACAACAAGCAAAACGCTGCCGCCACCGCCCCTCAGGCGTACGCCTCCGAGGGGGACCAGCCCAGCCAGCATGGCTTCCTCGCCGGCGGGGCCCACGCTGCCTCAGCAGCAGCGGGGCCATGTTTTGAGGGTCACTTTGGGGCTCCCAGCCAGCTGCAGCATGAGGCAGCAGCCGCCACCTTCTCCAAGGAGGCCTATGGGGCAGCGGTGGCAGCCCATCACGGGGCGGCACGGGCCTTCCCTGGTGACCCGAGCGCAGGCTCCCATCCGAAAGGAGATCCCGGCCCCGTCCTGCATGGCAGCGGTACAAGCAACAGTTGGGAAAATATCCCTAATTTCCCCAGCCAAAACAAGCCTGACCTTGCGCCCGGCGACAGCCTGTGGCCGTCAGCAAGTCAGCAGCAGTATGAAATAAGAAACGAGCTCTACAACCCCGAAGAGCCGACACCTGACACAAAGTTCAGCACGGCCGCCCCCCCCGCCTTCGGCCGCCTCAACCACAGCAAGCAGAGCTTCGGCAGCCCTCGCATGAGGCAGAAGGAGGAGCGGAGCGGCGGCGGCGCGTCCGACCTGCCCGCCCGCTCCCTGCCGCCCCACCAGCTGGGCGACCTCCGCAGCGCGGCCCCCCTCCACTTCCCCCACGTCTGCGCCCTCTGTGACAAGAAGATCTTCGATCTGAAGGTGAGTGGTTTTAAGGCACCTCTTGGGCACGGTTCGGACCCGTGAACAGGGTGCTTGGTGGTTGATCTGGCCACCGGCTCCTGCCACCCCATCGCCGTCAGCATCCATCACCGCAGAGATGGCCCGAGAGAAGCAGAGACAAAGGGCCACAGTTTTGCTTAGGGTGTTGTACATCTGTTTCATGGCAATTCGTGGGGTTTCAGGATCTGGTTTTGTTCCGCATCTCACTGTGAAAAGCAGCGATACACAGCGTGAGAAACGCGAGGTCTGGGCTGGGGTTGCGGCTCATCTCCTGGGCCCAAAGGGAGGGGAGGAGGAGCTTGAAGCTGATCCCCCGCTTCTCAAGCTGGTGTTGTAAGCACACATCTGCGGTTTCATCTGCCTCTCCCTTTCTCTTTGCGTTTCTGATCCCAAAGGCTTCCCCCTAACAGCCGTGTGGAACCAGCTTGCTTAAACGCAACAGCACATTTTGATAAAATGATTTTAATAATTCCTCTGTTGGGATCTCTTCTTCCTTCTAGTAGCTCTAAGGAAAATTTAGGACTCAGGGTCCCCAGCAACTTTGGCCTGGAAGCAAGAAGCTGCCCAGCACGTGTGGTGCAGACCACGTTCCCACTTCTCAGTTCATACTGCCAAGGGACCTCCAAATTCAACCTCACCCTCGAGAAGCAGCTTTGCAATTGCCTAGAGAGCCTGTGTGCTAGATCATGTTGTATAGGTCAGGTCTGGAGAAGGCCATTTATGTGGCCCTCTGAGCCCCACAGCCATTCGTGGGCCCTGGCTGAGGTTGTTCTGGCCTCCTGGTGAGCCCTGCTCAACAAGTCCTCACCACCTTTTCCATCGCATCACAGGACCAGCACCTAACTGCAAAGGCATGTGTTTTCACGCTGATGGGGGCCTGACAAAAACCTTACAACAGTGTTTATACAGGAAGGAAGATGTCCAGCAAATTAAATAGTACCTGATACTTATACACCCAGCAGCTTTGGGATATTTGAATATATTTGCTCTTTCATGTTTCCCTTTTACTCTTTGAGTAGCTGCTTGCAAAAGGGATTGCTGTGGTTACTGCAGCCACAGGGCTGGTCTGAAGTAGCCCCCATCTAGGGCATGCTGTGCATTTCTTTTTTTCATTCAACATCTTAAAGGGGCAGGGAAAATACCGTTACAGTGAGTTTTGGTTGATCTGTTTGTTGGTGTTTAATACACTGCCTCATTTGGATCATAGAAGTGTAAATGGCTAAATGTACTTTGACAATTTTTGCTAATCTGTTGAAATTGAGTAAGCGCTGCCCTGGCTGCCCTGTGTGCTGAGCACCTTCTTTGTGGATGTTGCAGGAGTTGAGGGTGCTCAGCGCCTTGCAGGATGAGCTCTTCAGCTAGAGTGAAGTAAATTAGTAGAAGTATACTGGATTTAAAAACTAATACAGAGAAGCTCTCCTTTGATAAAGTAACTGATAATTTAACCTACAAGTAACGAATCAGTAAATGCATTGGATGGAAGGTGCACTTGGCTCCAGCATCACACACTTTGATCTTCAGCATCTCAGTATTGTTTTTAGAATAAGGTAAACTGAATGGAGAAGCAATCTCTTGTAAATTTGTCTCAGGATTTTTCCTGTGCTCATTATCTCTTTGTTTCAACGTAGGACTGGGATCAGCACATTAAGGGAAGTCTTCACATCCAAAAATGTATGGCTTTTTCAGATAAGTAAGTATTATTTTAGAGACACTCTTCCAACTGAATTTCTAACAGAGCATCCCTTACTTCAGTGGCTTTACACCGGGAATTTACTGTATAATAATTAAGCTTTAGTATTTATGGCACATTGTGCATGCTCCTAAAGTTCTTTTCTTTCTTTTCCAGCACTGGTATCCGGTGTGTGTTAAGCTCAGCAGATGGAACATTGCATTTATCACCAAATAATGCAGCAGTTTTCAATCCATCTAGTATCGAAGGTGAATGGTTGTATGTGCAATAGTTAAAAACACTTTCTTTTAATTGAAAGGGAAGTCAGTCTCTGGGGAAAAGTGGACATTTTAAATGAAATGCGGTACAAGTTTCCAAGGAAAACTTTTTAGAAGTTGTGCACAGAAAGGCTAAAAGTCAATACTATGCCTTTCAAAGTATGATTTGATTTTTCATTCAAACAATGACTTGTTTTCACAGTACAAATAGTGTATAATTTGTGTAGAGACTATGAAATTAATTATTATGTAAATGGGGCATTGCTTACTGAGCACACTAATACAATTACTATGAGTCAAGATTTTCATGAAATGTGTGTAATCCATTATTTAGATTATCCACCAAATGTTGGCTCATCTTTTATCACTACATCGGCAAGATCCTTTGGCCAGCCAGGTTCTACATTTTCTTCTGCTCCATCAGGGGTAAGAGTGAGTACCTAAGCAAATTGATCTCCATGTCGAGATTCTTGTAGAAGCCACTGCTGCTTACTGGAATTAAAACTGTGAAGCCTTCCTTTTAAACAATAGTCTGAATATTCAGTCTGTTATTTCAGCTTCCCTGCAGCTCTTTTATGTTTTTGATTTTGGCCAAATCAGAACTTGATTGTTTTTTTTCCCAATGCTAAAAGTTGTTTGCTTGTTAGAGAGGTTTGGGGAGGGGGGTAAATGGTTTTGTGTGTCTCTCATTGTCTTTTTTCCCCCATTTTCTGAGTCTTTTTGACACAGGAAGGTCAGCGTCAGCTTGGAATGAAGATTTGGATTAGTTTTCACTTTGAGTGTCGCTCCCAGTAAGCAGCCTGCCATGTCTCCAGTTATTTATTTGTAGCAATTGCTCTCAGCCTCTCCCATGCTGGATACCTTCTCCCAGGTAGCAATGGTGGCAAAGATAGTGGCTGCTGCTTTGCTAACGGTTACTCACCTGGGGGTCCCAGATCAATTCATTATACTGGACTAAATTTTCTTAGTTTATTTTAGTGTACTATTTATATGATCTGCCGCCACTGGTAACCTTTTAGCAAATTCGCTTTGGTGTACAGCATTCTATGGTTTAGGTTTATTAGCGCCCCCAACCTTGCATTCAACACAGGTCCCCATTTGTATTGCTGTAATGCGCACTTGAATTCCTAGCCCAATAATCAAAAAATGCCAGAAAAAAGAAAAGGATAACATTAAAAGTGGTTCTTACACTGACAAAGCAGAAAGATTTTAAGAGGGAAAAAAAAAAAGAAAAACAAGCAAAAAGGCAAATAAAAGCAAATCATATATATAATGGAAATACAAAGTCGTTAGGGTTAAAATGAAGCTTGACATATATTGGAAAGCTACAATTAAAGCTGGAGACATTAAGGAGTCATGTTAGGACTTTCATAGAATAGCAGCAGTAATCCAGGGGTTCGAGTTTTCACCTTGTTAGCTTTTGTGTATATATCTGGATGTGGTCTCAAACACTCTGGAAAGACAAGCTGAGTTGTGTCCCCTTGCCGCTCCAGTTCGCATCAGGCCTTGCTTACAGAAACATCACCCAGATTTGTTTAATCCAACCAATTTTCTACTGTGTGGTTCTGCTGTGACAGAGGTTATTTGAAGGGGTTTTAGTTTCTGCCTGTCACAGACACTGTGTGTGCAGGGGAGCAAAGAGCAGAGCTGCTGATGACGGCTGCCTCCAAGGTCAGAGGTGGAGTAGCAGCGGGTGCGGAGGAACGTTCCTTTTCATCATGTCTGTCAACCTCGCAACAAATGAAATTACTGCTAATGCCAGTATCATTTCTCCTTAGAATCTGTCACTATTTATCATTTAAGCTGACTGCAGAAGTCCTCCTTCTGAATGACCTGCAGTACTATGAGAGAGAAAAGAAACAATAACTTTGATTTTCCGGTCACTATAAATCCTCTTTTTCTTCAGAAGCTCATCGGGTGGACAGGGAGCTATATTAGAGGTGTTAAGATTGAGTTTGCCAGCTGTCATTCACCCGCAACCCAGGTGGCTTATAATTTATTACACCTTTGCACGGTAGTATTCACTTTCAGCTAAGCTGCTGCCATTTAACTGAGCAGTGGGAGATTATACTTGACCCTGCATGTAATCATAAACAAAGTGTTCGGATTTCTGGAAGAGCTTGCTCTGTGCTAGCCATCCACAAATAACTCATCCCTCTTCAAAAGGCAAATGCCGTGCTACAAGTCTTCACTCAGGCATGGAGAGCCATTAGCACTGGAGGGATGGGACTATCAGTTTCTTATTATCTTTAGAAAAGATTCATGTGAAGCTCAAGAAAGGGATAAAGAATTTGAAAAGCAAAAAACAAACAAACAAAAAAAGAAAAAAAAAAACCCGTAATAAAAAATAACCAAATTGGATTGGTGAAATAATATGGCAAATGGTATGAGATGCATTTCACTGCTGTGTATCAAATTATTTTTGTAGTAGTTGTCCAGCTGCATTGGTAAATCCCTGTAGAGATCGGTTGCAAAGAAAGTTAACTTTAGAGTCTTATTGAAAATTACATTCAACACTTGACACACAACAGCTTCTCTAACTTCCAGACTGTGGATATGGAAAGTGTATATTTCTTTTCTGGCTGTGATTTACAGCTCTATTTAATGAATGGATACAATTTAACTTCAGTCAGCTGACAAAATTATTGCTGGGTACAGCCCGTTGACTTCTGGTATGAGTATGTGACCACTTCGTAATCATGAATTACAGCAGATTTATGGCGTAGCATTTTAGTTTAAGCTATTGCCAATTGTGGGGAGGTGGTAACATCTTACAGTCATTTGATTTAATGTACTGCTGAGCGCGTGTGTCCAGACTGTATGTCCCAGAGACTCTTAACATACCACCTCTTAACAGATCTAACAAAACAAACAGAAGGTACCAGGTGACCTGGGGTGTTCCTACACTGGGACTGCACTTGCTGTCAGGAAGATTTCCTTTTCCCCTGATAGCTGTAGTTGTATTCTTCTGTCATGCACTCCGTGCTGCCTTGCCAGATGCACGCAGCCATCTCTTCCTTTTCTATTCAAATGGAATTGAGTTGCTTCATCTTTTTCAGGATCAGGTCTTTGTTATTTTTCTGCTAAAGAAAATATCTTACTTCTGGACTTCGGCACTTCTTTGACTTACCTTATTCACCTGGGCAGGCTCTGTAAGATGCAAGCTAAATAGCAGACCACTGTATAATGCAGGGTCTTGCTGCAGCAAAAATACACCAATGGTTAAGTGGTGAAGCCTGGAGGGAAGGTAATGGGATGAAGGTGTAAATAAGATAACATTAGCTCTATAACTTGTGAACTTGCTGACAAGCCAAACATTTGTGATGGCTCTGGTGAACTTGATCCCACAAGATTACGTGATTTGCATCTTCCCTTGAATGGCACAATTTTAACTGAAGGTAGAGTTACCTCTTCAGTAAAATCCTAACAGCAGAGGTCATAAACAGGGAAGTAGTCTGGAAAGACTTAATCCTGTGTGAGCAATGTTTCGCGTGTCATTAGCTGGGGTAAATTATGTTCTTCTCCAAGTATATCCCGAAGCCTCTTTGCACAAGGAGTGTAGAGCCTGTTTGCCACGTCAGGGAGATGGGCAGCTCTTTGGGAACTGCCCCAACACTCCAAAATAGACTTCCACCCTTGGGAAGCGACTATCGCACAGGCACCACGTGCCTGTGCCAACCCAATTTGGGAGCCCTGCCTGTCTGCTTGTCCAGTGGTCACTATGTCCCCAGGGGAAAAGTCCCTCCTACTGCGTGTTGTTGCAATGAGAGTGGAAAGTAGTAGGTTTTCCAACCTGAGGTACAGCTGTGTGTCCTTTCACAAGTTAAATGGGGTCACTTTTACCCCTGGCCCAGTCTGGTCCACTGGGGCAGAAGGAGGATTTAAGTTCAGCCTCTGCTATCCTGAACACCTCTGTAGCCATCTAAACTGATTTCTAACATCCATAAATTCAGCAGGGAATGCAGCGAGCATCTGTTTCAATTTCCAGGCACCACCAGCACCACATAAATGGGCGTTTATGGAATACTTGAAAATACTAATTTTTTGTGCATTGCTTGCAAATTATCGGCTGAGGGCCTTTTACTCAGCAATAGTGTGTGGTGCCTTCATGTGCCGGGAAGGCACAGAGCCCCCAGTGGGACAGACAGACACGGATGGGGTGAGGAAGGCTGTCTGACTTGGCAGAGGAGCCACAGGGATAGTGGCTGGTGTACTAGGTGGGTACTGGTCCTGCAGGGACCTCATCAGGAGGGGCTGAGACCTCCCTATGGTAGGGGCAGCCTCCTTCTCCAAACACGGAGGGGCCTCCAAACTCTCGCTGGCGCTGAGTACGGTGCAGCGGCCTGTGCCCGTGGCAGCCCAGCCCTCTGCTGTGACATGCCAGGGAGCTGAAGCCCTGGAGTCCATAAGATTTGAGGTGGCAGGTTAGCTTTTGCAGCAATATTGTTAGTCCTGTTCAAATAAGAGCATCTCGTCTAGAAATCCTCTCTGTGCTTTCTAATGTCCAGGGATGGAGACTCCATTGAAAGCTGCACTGCAGTTAAACATTTCCCTTCCCTTTTGTGTTTCTAAACCAGGATGTTAAAATATAAGGTTTTACAGAAGAATAATTGTCCTTAATAACAGGTATGCAGAACAGAACATTTCATTTTTTGCAAAAATGTAAGGTCTTATCCAGTGGATGGATTATCTAAGATTAAAACATTGTTTTGAGTTGTTTTTTTCCCCAGTTTCCCCAGAGGAAATCTACACTGGGTCGAGTTGTTCACATCTGCAACCTCCCGGAGGGAAGCTGCACAGAGAATGATGTCATTAACCTGGGCCTCCCGTTTGGGAAGGTCACCAACTATATCCTCATGAAATCCACTAATCAGGTACTGTGCATTTTGAGTCACTGGTATTGACGTCTATTGGCATAAAGACATATTGACGTGAAGACAGAATCTTTGGGGAAAATCTCTTTCCTTTTTTTTTTTTTTTTTTTTTGATAGAAACGTAAACGTATGAAGCCTGCTCTTAAAGTAAAAAAAAAATATTGGTGTTTGCAGAATGAGGGGATGGCATAAGTATGACCACTGCCTCACAGTTCTTATTAAAAAACCCCTGAAATCTCAATGAAGAAGTGTTGTAAAACTGTTCTTTTAAGACTTATCATAATAATTTTTAAAAAGTTAGTAACTTCTTCTGTCAGCCATTTGTTAGGGTTACTTTCAGACTTCTCTTGTTCTGTTTGGACGGGTTTTATTGCTTCTTACTCATACTCGTAGAGCTGAACTGGGCATTGAAGATTGACTTCACTCTAGCTTGGTTCGGCTGTCCTACATTGTTTGCCGAACTGTTGTTACAGCAGAGGCAGATCCCGCAGTGGTGTAATTACAGTCACAGCCTGGTGGCAGAGCCCCCAGCCATGGCTGCGCTGGGTGATCTGGCACACACATGCTAAAGGAAGGCTCTGCCCTTACAGGGGGCACTGACACCTCACTCACTCCCTTTTAATCTGCACCGAATTGTAGTAGAGCTCTTTCTTCAAGGTAGCTTAAGTCTACCTGAAGTAGCTTAAGTCTACCAGTGGTGGTAGACTGCAGCAGACAGTACAGATGGAGGTAGAATCCATGCCAGTCCGCAATGTTTGAGATTGCAGTGTTTCAAAATGCAGTCATTACACAGCTGTGAATATATTCTTTGACCAGTTAAACTGCAGTCACATCGAATGCAATTTTCATGTAAATGAAAGTGCTAGCTAACATTGTTCAGGTTTTTTAAACTCGTTTTTGGCTTTGTTCTGGCTGCCCGTGGTCTGATGTTCTGCTTTTCTCTGGATCCCTTGCAATTGTGCAAGACACAGCTGACAATCTTGGGAGCAGTGCATGCTGCGGTGCCGTTCTGCATACTGTCAGCAGCTGACCGTGGTGTAGAAGCACCAGTGAGGAAGTGAGGGAAAGGTGATGTTTTCGTATATCAAGAAAGATTAAATTCCAGTCATTTAGT
The DNA here is from genome assembly GCF_964199755.1 of Larus michahellis. NCBI lineage: Eukaryota > Metazoa > Chordata > Aves > Charadriiformes > Laridae > Larus > Larus michahellis. Next base: position 62,350,758 of record NC_133901.1, read on the forward strand.
TTTTAACTAAACTGGCTTCTAAAGTTTTGCATATCAGCTTTACTAGCTGGGTTGAAACCATTATTTGCAGTTAAAAGGCATCTGAGCAATGGACTGAGTGTTACTATTTCAGCTCCAGGGCTGCAAAGCTACCCAGTTCTGTACTATGAAGACATTTTGCATGAGAAGAATCCAAGTGAAAAAGTGAAAAATATTGTGCTGCGTCTTCTCTCTTATACTTTGTATTTTTATTTATGTAGTAGATTTTAAGACTCTCCCCATTTGTGCTAGGCCTTTCTGGAAATGGCTTACAGTGAAGCAGCACAAGCCATGGTGCAGTACTACAAAGAAAAACCTGCTATGATAAATGATGACAAGTTACTTATTAGGATGTCTAAAAGATACAAGGAATTGCAGCTGAAGGTAAGATAGTCATTCCTGATCACATTTCCTGAGTTTCCATGGCATGTCCTGGAGAATACATCTAAAAATCTTTGCTGATTACTGATTTCTAATTAATGCTTTAATATTATGGAAAAAGAAATTAAGAAAGATAAATTAATGAATGTATGTTAATGATGTTTTATACTTAGCTGCTTGCTCTTGTTCTAAATTTTAGCTCTTGGAAAAGATGCCATTTTCTTTCATCCTCTGATACCATTATTTCAAAAATCCCTTCTGAGCTTCCTTCTGAGTGGGCTCCCCACATTGCTTGGTCTAACAAAGGTCTAAACCACAGCCATGTGTAAGATACAACATGTCAGCAAAAATAAGACAGTCCTATTCCTATTAAAAAAAATAAGACAGTCCTATTCTTTTAGTGAGGCATTAAGCCTGAAGCAATGCTTTTCACTGCTTCAATCTTTATACCAAGCAGTGATGGCAGGGCTAAACATCACACTGATTTCTTTTTCTTTCTTTCTTGTGAATGACCTAAATTAAAAAGCAAGATTTTTTTTATTTTTTACATAGAGTCAGAACAGAGCAATAGTCTTTAGACTTTGTGTAGCATATGGGAACACCTGAGTGATGTCCAAAAATCAGTGTTCTTGTGAGCGTATTTATGGAAGCTTGTGTACTGCTACGTGTAATGCTAAGAGAGTATTTTTTTTTCACGGAGATTTGGACTGGAACTGGCAATGCAGAGATGAAGAGCTTCATATTGTATTATCTAACACAGCACTAAGTTATTTTATAAAATAACTCTGTAATATTCCAAGTTAAGAGGTTAAGGGACCTTTTACGAGCCTTCAGGTAAAACAAGTAACTCGGATGGTTTGGTTTGACCTTTGGGAAAGTCTCTTTCTCTCCTGTACGTGTATAATAGTTTAAGGAGACTTAAGGGAGTTGCCAAAAAGTCCATAAGCCAGGGCAGTCTTTCTTAGTGTGGTATGGTGAGGGGTTCTCATGTAAGGTGGCAGAGACTGGGCATCTTAACATAGAGGCAGAACGTGAATTACCCAGGAGAGTGTGTGAGTTTGCCTAGACTGCACAAAGATTTTCAGCCTTTCCAGTGGCAGTTTTTCAGGTCATGGAATTATTTTTCTTTGCATGAGCAAACACCCTTTCTCTTTGTTAAAAACAAACAAACAAACAAAAGTGCAACATGGAAGGAGGAATATGCATGACCTATTTACATGCTGCTCCAAGTTCCTGCATGATTATGTTGCTCAGCTGTGCATGCTCCAAGTGTTTGACGAATTGCATGCACTCTAGCCTGGAGTAGTGCATCTTTTGTAAATGATCTTGAATCTCAAGTAATCAGCACTTCCTGTACGTGTCTTCCTTGCACTTACCTTTTCTGAAGCTCTTGTGGCTAAACATGGTCTCTTAGAGCTGTACTCCAGAATGAGCTAACCTCTAAGATGAGGAGAAGGCAGTTCATTCCTAGAGGGTCAGAAATAAGCTGCTGCACTTATTTAATTCAGATATTAGAAAAATTATCTGGTTTGTTTCCTTTTATATCCAATTCTTAGAAATACTCTGTAGTGAATGTGTATCAGGGAAGGACAAGCTAGTCTTCAAAGCCTGTTACAGCAGCCAACTGTGAAGAGACAGTGCTACAACGTAATGGAGCAAATTTTCCGTTTGCATCATTTTACTGCTTTGATAGTGTTGTTGAGATACCAGCTGCAGAAAAGACTGTAACCACAACTGAAACCAAATATTTCTCAGTAGTAGTATAATTAAATGCTGTGTGGATGCTGTTTCTTGAAGAACAAATCACCTATACTAGCTTGGAGAGTAGTGCAGCATGCTAAACAGTGTATTTGTCTTATTTAGAAACCAGGCAAGAACGTGGCTGCTATCATCCAGGACATCCACTCGCAGAGGGAGAGGGACCTGCTGCGTGAAGTGGACAGGTAAAGTTTTTCCATTGATTGGAATTGAGACCTGGATAAGTCCGTAAACCTACAGGCAGAAAAAGCATTACCTGTGTGCTTCCCTCTGTTCTCTCATTTGCTTTCTTAATTTGGATTTCACTTCAAATCACTGTAAAAATGTAAGTGGGTTCAATAGTAGGCGCAGGGCCTGTGTAATGAGATCAGATTAAAACTGTGCATGTTATGAAAATAACTGATGATGATGACTCAGAAAATATGCCTGGCATGTGAAGAACACACAAATGAAGCCATTCCCTTCTCCTCCCCCTTGAGTGAAAAGTGCAAAGGCTGGGAGCGCTGTGAGACCTAGAGGGAAGGAGATGGTTCACATTACAATGTATTTGGGTATATTTCTGATCTGCCTGGCTTCTGGACCTTCCAGTAAAAATGGAGAGGAATCAGTCCTAAAACATCTTTTATAAACAGGTGACCTTTGTCACTTTTGTCTCAGCAATACCCTAGATAAGTGAGTATTAAGGGTACAGACATTAGAGTCATTGTAGAGGTATTAACGTATTACAAGCTTTTAATGCTGAAGGCCTATGAGATGCTTTTAAGAATGAATGACTGTATTCTTGACAGATCTGTGGGGATTTAGTTAAGCTCTATGGATATGACACTGCCTTTTCTCCTGTTCACTGTGTTTGCAGCTGTGCGTTGCATGTCTGTGAAAGGCCTGGGGTCTCAGGTTCGCAGTCCCCAGGGCAGTCCCCGTGTGTTTCCAGTGCACAAGAATTTGGTAGACCACAGTGGGTCAGCCAGTTACAGCTGCCTTTTCCCTCTGCAGCAGGTATGGCACGGAGAGGCCTCGCTCTCGCAGCCCCATAAGCCGCTCCCTGTCGCCCCGATCCCACACTCCCAGCTTTACTTCCTGCAGTTCACCCCACAGCCCGATGGGAACCAGCAGGACCGACTGGGGAAATGGGAGAGAGTCATGGGATCAATCCCCATATTCTCGACGGGAAGAGGAAAGAGACAGCAGAGAATGGCGAGAGAATGGGGATGAGAAGAGGGACAGGACTGACACATGGGTACACGAGAGGAAACATTATTCCCGACAGCTGGACAAGTTTGATTTGGATGAACGGATTGAAGGAGGCAGAGGGCACAGAGAAAAATATTTAAGGAGTGGTTCCCCTGGCTCCCTTCATCCTTTATCTGGCTACAAGAGCAGGGAAGATGACTATTACCGAAAAACCTCTAAGTCAAAATCTGACAAGTTTCAGAGGCAGCTGCAGGATTTACCTGGGAGATCTAAGAGAAAGGAAGAGGCAAAGTCAAGGGAACGCAGGCATTCTTACAGCGAGGACACTGCCAGGGAGGAGGCAGCTGAACAGAAGCACGGCAAAGCATCTGAGGGCTCCAGACAAAAACAAAGTGATAAGAATAAGGTAAAGAAAGCTGAAAAAGACCAAGAGGAAGATGCAGCTGCTGAAGGCAGTGATGTGAAGGAAACCAAAGCTCCCGAGAATGAGGTAAATAGAGATCTCAAACTGTATATAAGAAGAAGGTAAATGCTGAAGTAATATATTTTCTTAAATATTTTAGATCAGTTGTTGTGGGTGTGGTGCTGGTAACATGCAAAGTTTTGCCATGTTAAAATCGCGGAATATAGTCCTGGAAGAGATCTTGGGAGGTCATCTTGTCTGCATCTTTGCCCAGATCGTGCAGATCTATTACACTGTTACGGTGTTGAGTACATGGATGTTGTCTTTCTACGTCAAGCACAGAACCTCTGGGTAACCAGTGAGGAAAAGGGGACAGACAACTCCCAAGAAAACCAAGTGACAGTCTGCTGTTTGCAGACTGTGCAGAGGCAATTGCCCTACTGCCCTCTGTTCTAAATCTGGGCAGAATACTCCATAGCTGCTCTCTCTGCATCCATCACCTCCTTCCACTTCCTGTGATGTGGATTAAGTTATCTGGGAATTAAGTGGTATTTTACATGGATGTGTAGTATTTGTAGGACAATGCAGGGAATTGGTTGCTATACTGCTGAAGTGGGGAGTGAACTTTTAATGAGGAACATTTTATTTTTGGTCAACTCAACAGAGCAGTTAGTTTCTATTAATCATATGTCCCTACCCTCAGCTGTGTCAGGGATAATTTCACACCGCTCCCTTCAAAGTGCTGTGAGGAATCTCTTCCCATGGCAGAACTGCTGTATCGGCTCACCTGTAAAATTATGGGGTCTCTGGAGAAATAGTCCCAGTTGGTAAAGTGGCAGCGTTTGTGGGTTTGATTCTCCACTGGAAAAAGTGGAGGGGGAACCGATCAATCTGCCTCATTCACTCAGTCCCAGTACAGCCCATGCTCGTATCCCCATCCTACAGGGATCTTGTTACTGGCTTTTGGCCATGGTGCCTCCCCCAGTCCCCCCTGGTGATCCACTGCCGCCATCCACCCCCAGGGATGCTGGCACAGGAGGCTGCAGAGCTGCTTTGCTGACCAGGGGTCCATCTCTAGCTTGTGACTTTGTGCTGCTGGGGCCATCTTTGGTTGTTTTTAGTTGACCTTGTGTTCATTCTCATGCCGGGGCAAGGTTGGTGGAAATCTCTAGATCCTGTAACTCAGCTAGTCCCTGTAACAGGCAGCGGCACTACCTCATGGCATAGATATGTGTGTCTGTACCACCTTTTGTCATCTTTCTCCTTTGGCTGGTATTTCACTGTGATGGATGGTTCCTTGGGAGGAGATGTCAGAGCGAAATGTCAGACAGCATCCTAAATCACCAGTGTTGCACACTCCTCTGCATGTTTTTCAAGTTACTTTAAAGTTACTTTGTTAAAGGCACACCACTCCAGGGACTACTGCTAATAATTTATCTTAAAAGGAAGAAATAGGTTTGAATGTCTTGAACTCACACTTTCGCTTCACCCCTCTTTTACCAAGTGCCAGGTAGTACTGTGGTTTTGTTGTTCCAAAGTACGAACTGTGCAAGCAGTTGCATTCTCAACTGAGCCCACATCAATAAACAAAACAGTTGAGGTCTTTTCCAGAGTTTTAACAATGCTGCTCTCCTTACCATGTCTGAGCCAACATAACAGATGTGGGTAGAGAACAGAGGAGTGGAGGCTGGAAATTTTTACGAATTCACATTCTCCCCCACCTGCCTTCTAGCCAGTTCTATGATGTGAATTACATCTCTCTAATTTTGTTTCCATTTCTTTTTCTTAATTCTTATTTGTGCAGCTTTGCTAGTGGAATCCAATTCTTGGGTCTTTTCCCACAGCTCAGTTGACTTGCACAAACTGTAGAAATAAAGAATGTGACCTTGTGGTGACTTTGTTTCCCTCAACCCAGAATAGAAACATAATAGAGCACCACTGTGTGTTGCCATACGTGTATATGTTGTATTTATTTTAGCTTGGAAAAGAGGAGCAAGTTCCAGAGAAGAGCTCACCTTCAGCTAATAAACAAGGAAAAGAATCTGGAGAGATTCTGGAAAACACAAGAAAAGAGAAGGTTGGTGACACGTTGTTGGTGCAGCTTCCACGACAAAATGAGTGAAAATGCAGGTTTGGTAGCACATTCTCCCAACTGAAATATTAAACACCCATAGAAAGACATGCAAAGGGTTGTAGAAGGGGGTTGTCTAAATTAACTTGCCGTATCTTGACCTCTGCAATAAGGGATAGCTTTTCCTGAATTCTTCAGACCTCTTTTTTTAGTTGCTCTTTGCCCATGTACATTGCTTCACATGCATAGCCCTTGGCACTGGCAACTGTGAGTAACGTATGCTCAAGTAACTTTGTGCGCCATGCCCAAAAATAGGTGCGGTCAGTTAGTGGAGAAGGAGGGGACTAATGATGAAAACTTTTCAGAACATAGGCCTTAGATGGACTAGAGATAGTAGCCTCTTCTGATTGTTTCTGGTTTTAATTAAATAATGTCTTTACAGCACCCCTACTGTGGCGTCGCAGTTGCGGACAGCAATGTCCTTGGAATTCCTCCAGCTTCATATCTGTAGGGTCATGGGTTGATGGTCAGATATGGAAGCTGTTGATATCTGTTGCTGTAGAAAACTGATCTCCTGGCAAGAACAGTGTCAACTCCCGGCGTTTTCATGCTGTTTTAGGATTCTAGGAGGGGAAGTATGAGAATAGCCAAATAGGAGGAGAATACAGATTATTAATAGATTATGTGTACACGATGAGTCTGGGAGTTGAAATCTAAGCTGCAAGTGTGCCTTAAAAGTAACATATACCTTATAATTCTAATACTTCTGAAAGCCAGTATTAGCGTCTGAATCCTGTAGGTCCTAGCTGCATGTATGAGGTATTTCAGATTATGTACCTTGGAGTATAACTGTAAAACTGATTTTTCTTAAGGTCTAGGCCAATTTCTACCAACACAGTCCCTGGCAGAGGGCTCTTGCTGGTGGAAGGAAATGACTACGGAAGGTAGCCATGTTTTCTCAGTCACCGTAGGAATTTAAAGGACCTAGTCCAGTAAAGTGAAAGCCACTAGACTGGGGTTCAGTGTGTTCTCATTGTGCTGCCTATTTCTTGCCACCCTGGGATGGAGGTAGAGGAAGGGGAGATGTTAGTTTCCTTGGGGATCACATAGTAGCGTCAGCTGCACAATAAAGTATAACAGGTTGTGCCTTGTTCTACTTATTGCAGAAAAGCAAGAAGCAGGAGACTGGAGAGACTGTAATCCCCAAGGCAGTTACAGGATCTCCACAAAGTGAGGTTTATGTGACAATTAAAAAGAGATTGCTTATCCCTGTGCATAAGTTTTAAAATCACAACACCAAGGCTTATCGTTCTTTGAAATTAAAATACAAGAGGGGTTAGGCATGGCCAGATCAAAGTTATTCCTGGTTACTGATGTTCAAAGACCATTTTTAAAAAGTGATGATCTATAAATCACTGATTTCTCAAATGTTTTACATCTTTGCAACAGGACCGAGACTGGGAGAGTGGAAGTGAGATAGAAGGTGAGACCTGGTATCCTGCTAACATGGAGGAATTAGTGACGGTAGATGAAGTGGGAGAAGACGATTTAATTATGGAGCCGGATATAACTGAGCTTGAAGAAATAGTACCAGTTGATCAAAAAAATAAAACTACTTCAGAAATGTGTCCCTGTATGTCAGCCATGCTAGAACTGAAAAACGATCACAGCCACTTAACCAGGAGTGAAGACAAATTTGCCCATAAAGCTTTAGAAACAAACTTTAGATCAGCAAAGGGCAGTGTAGCTTCTAGCGGCTGTCAGGATGACGAGGAGGATGATGATAACGATGATGCTGTAACTGAAGCATCAAGCCTAAATCTGGACCCTGAGCAGAAGCCAGAGGAATTGCGAGAAGACCAATCTGCTAAGGAGTCTGATTCCCAGCAGAAGGAAGGAAAAATTGATAAGAGCTCTGACACTCGTTTAGAGCCCGAAGATCACCATATACCTTCTGTTCATCTGAAAGAAGAGACTCTCCAGCTCCCTGACACATTTATAGATGATTACAAACAGATGGGATCACAAGGAGCTGAGAGCAGAGAAGTTATGGAAATGCTTGTTAAAAACGCTAGTGAAGAAACAAGACACGGAAGCCAAGAGTGTCCAGAGGCCAAGGGTAACTACTGGGTTTTTTTCTTTTCAGCCCGCAGGGAGCCTTGCATGTTTTCTCTGACAGTAGACTGAAATTTATTGCTAACAGGAATAAATGTTGCTAATAGTATCAAGACTTGTCCTTGGAGCAGTTCAGTAAAAGAACCCCAGTGCCTTTCGCCAAGCTAAACCATTAGAGGCTCTTAGCTGAATAGTGTAAAGGAAATATGATAAGCAACTTGCAAGCTTTCTGAAAGGCATAAGCTGCTATAATTGTCATGTCAAGGTTCACATGAGTTTAGCTGAACTCTTTCAGTGCCCTGCTAAATTTATTTTGAATTGTCAATGAAATGAGTGACAGTTTCTGAAGGTCAGCAGAAGAGTGTCTGTAGTGTCTGGCTGGCTCTTGGACAAGGTGGATATTCTTACACAGTGTACTGAAGCATTAGTAACATGGAAGTCATCCCTAGATTGTTACTTCTCAGTCCCTGTTCATACAAATATGTGCCTTTTGTCAGGGCTTACCTTATCATGTCCTGTTATCTACTGCATGCTGCCTTTAATATAACGGCTGGGACATCCTGTGAGATAATGCTAATAAACGTAATCATAGCTGCCTATTAATATTTTAGGTGTCAGGAGAAAAAAGATCTTGACCGTCTGAAAGCAAGTTCCGTTCCTTGTCACACTTTCAAATGAAACTTGAGCGAATGGGCTGTGTATAATGAGGGGAAGTGGAAAACAATATAGAACATGTTGGCCAGGAATGCTCTTTTTTGTTGTTACTGGAGCTTCTGTGATGGAGAAGGGTTTGTAAACAGAAGTTGCTGGAAGATTTTGGAGGGTGCAATTTCCAACCAGAAAATGCTGGAACATTTAATGTGAATGTCTGATTTTGAACTACCTTCTTCCTCCAGGACAGATTTGAAACTTGCTCAGTTTTCAATACTTACCTGTTTGGCCTGAAGAGATGCCTTGCCAGGCTTTGCATATTCGGAGATGACACTGCCATGCAAAAGCCCTGGGCCTGGGGATGGCAAGGTTGGCTCCCCTGGGCTGCCCACTTCATGGGCAGCCAGATGACAAAAACTTGGGTATCCCAAGAGCATAATTACTTTGGTGTTTTCAGCATCTCAGTTTCCAACTTGCCAGCAGGGAGCCTGGAAGCTCCAGGGAACCTTGTGCTTCCCAGGTTTCTGCGGTGGACTTGATATCTGAGATCTGCAGTGCAAGGCTCTAGGCTCTCTGCAAATGCAGCTGCCAGCTCAGAAGCCCAGAAATCAATTTAAATGGGACTTAAGTTGCCACAAAGGCCCTGGGTGTCTTAAGAAGAGCTAACTGAAGCTTGCAGGTTCTCCAGGATCTCTGCTGCAGATTTGGAAACCTGGGATAGGCTTAAAGTTAACTTGAAAGCCAACCAGTCAGGATTTTATATTATTTTCTTTTAAATCACATAATAGACGTATTTAAAACAATGAAGAAAAATTCATTCTCATAGCCAGAAATTGCAGATCTTTGAACTACAGACTTGAAAGGCAGGAAGGGTTTTGTTTGAGCAAAAATATATTTGTTTTATGAGAAAATATATCCCTTATCTAGGTGAAATTTGCAATGCAATAGAAATTTTGTCAGGGTAAGGGAACTAGTTCTTTGATGTAAGAACTGAAGAACCGAAGAATGGGAATCAGACCAGTTTATCTGTAGTTCTGCTGCTCTGTGATAATAAATTTCTCTTTTTTTAAATAAAAGCAATTCACGTGTTGGGAAGGGGGAGCACCTGTTCTTTTGGCTGGCTTTATCTGCCTCAGCAAATCAACCACTGTTTTACACACCTTGAATCTCCTGCCCATGTCCACTAATATCAGTCAGCAGGGACCAACCATCCTATCCCTACTGGCCAAGAACCAAAATGTGCAAGTGGCCAAGAGCCATAAAGCAGAAACTATCCCTTGGAGAGCTGAGGATGGGAGAAGAGTGGCTCCAGGGAGAAGATGACAACGATGCTGCAGGGGTCCTACCAGAGGAAGGTTCGCTCTGCCCACTCAGCTCCTTAGGCACTTTGGGGATTTGCTCTCAGCAGGTCCTGCTGGCCCCGTCTCTCGCAGCAGCCTCTCTGTTAGCCCAGCTCCATCACTGGTCAGGCAATACCATACGTGGTTATGGGGCTGCAGTGGGACTGTGCTTGTGCCACAGGCATGTATAATGTCATAGATCTATTTAGAGATTAAAATATGAAAATAAAAACCATAATGAATGTGAAATTAGAAATAGAAAAATGGTCTACTGGGAGAAATAAAGGTGACTGCACACTGTAGCAGAGCTGTTGGAGTTGCACTGAGTAGGCCTCTGATTTGAATGGAAAAGCATTTTTTCCAGATTTTACTTCATTTATAGATCCACCCAGAAAGTGTTCCCAAGAAGTTTACAAATGTCTCTTTAAAGTAGTAAACTGTTTTCATTCAATACATTTATTCATTTGTTAAGCAAATTCTAGGTACCTGGAAATGAGATCCCTGGAATACCCGGAGGTAGAGTCTAAAAGAAGGCACTCTCCACCAGGCTGGGAACAAGAGGACGTCTTCACCGAACTCAGCATTCCCCTGGGTACGTTCAGACGCCGAGGCCGCTCTCGGCCTGCGATGCCGCCCACTGCAATACCTAGAGCTTACAACAAGATGTCACTTTAAGGCTATTTGCTATATTTATTTTTCAGAACAGATGTGAGGAGAGCGAAGGAACAGGGTATATGACAGAGGGGTAGCTGTTGAAAGAAATGGCCTTTTGATTATAAATCATTGCTAATTTCATTCCAGATGAATGGCAAAAGATAGCTGTTACTGTCTCTGATGCGATTAAATAAGTTCCCTCGGACTATATATGAAATGTATATGAAAATACTTAGTAATTTAAAAGTCTTTGTCATAAAAGTATTCAGTATAAGGAAAAGTATTGGTTTCACTGATCATGAGTAAAACAGCTGGAAGAAGTACATCCTAAAGAGCAATCTATGTAACTTAAGCATGAATTTAGTATGAATAAGTACTATTGCTGTTCTAGCCCTTGTGGTTACACAGTGAACTTTCCAGTCAATATTATGTGCAAGATGGTACATTTTTAAATATGTATAACATCTAAGAGAGAAGTGGAAGGTGTATTTGCAATGCACAGGATTTTAAGCTGCAGCTCAGTATTGCAAAATTAGGGAAATCAGAGAAGTGAATCCAGGATTCAGTCTTCATATCTATGTCATTTAACTAAACAGCAACTTTTTTCTTTGAAAACAAGTTTATTGTGGAGGGGAAGGGTTTCAACTGACACTTTAATGTAATTCAGAACTTCTCAATAGGTGTGGAATTTGTGGTGCCTAGAACTGGGTTTTACTGCAAGCTCTGTGGACTCTTCTACACAAATGAAGAGACAGCAAAGACAAGTCACTGCAGAAGTACTGTCCACTACAAAAATCTTCAGGTAAAAACACACTTGAAATGAGCTAACAACTAGCTCATGGGGTGGATTGTACGATAGATGATGCAACAAAAAATCAGTTTTTATTCTGCAGACATAATTGAGATGAAGTGAAATTTAGATAAGCAACACATTTCAGTAGTTCCAAATGTTAGCATGCTAATATCTCATTCCCAGATCCTTGAAATCAACTTCTGGATCATAAATAAAATGGGGCCAGGTGAGAACTTGATCTTCTCATCTACATTTGGTCCTTATTACTAGCACAGCATGCAACTCAGATCTTTAATTCTCTGTTCTTGAGGGTCCCAGACGTTTCTATCACTGGGAATGAGCCCAGCAGCAGCCTTTCTTATTTCTTAATTTCAAGATCATTAAACGTGCCACTTTTTTAATAATGTTGCCAGACTTATTTTTGCATTAGCGTGAATTTCTGCAGCGTGTTTCAGCACGCAGTGCTTTGTGACGCACAGGCTCTCCGAGGCATTTCCTGTGACCCGCTGAAATCACCTCCCTGTGCTGTGCAGAACACCGCTATTGAATAATTTCTGTGAGAATATACAGAAGCATGTAATGACTTGTATGGTTTCCATAAGAATATATCATAAGCATATTAGCACTTGATATTGGCATGTAGAGACCATGGGTGCTTGCAGTTCAAGCAAGAGACCCCACCTTTATCACTTTTCAGACACAATGTTGATAGTATCAGTCTTGACAGCATGAGCTTTAACTGCCCTGTGCTGAGGACTCCTCAGAGGAGCAAAAGTCATGAAAACCAAAGCAAAGCTGCTCCTTCTTTCTCTGTTCCTTCCCTCTGCCCATAGTGAATGCTGGAGCTCTGCTTCTCTTCAAGTAATAGCTATCTTTCCCTAGCTGCCTAGTAGGCATTGGCTTTTCTAGTGGCACTCGGAATCAAATAATTTCTCTAGGAGAATTTTCTTATTGAGTTTCCTGAAGTTACATAGCTGTAATCATAGAAAGGCCTCTAGCTTTCAAAGCCTGGGCCTGCAGAGCTGTTACGCTTGCTAATAATGGATCCTCCAAACGTAAGCTTGAAAAACAGGTGCCCAGTTTGCCTGCCTTTTTTTGCTTCATAGAAAAAAATCCAGAGGGATTCACCAGCGGTGGCACCACTCAGCGCAGGCTGTGTATCCCATGCGAGGCTGTCCCAGAGAAACTCGTGCTAAAGCAAGGATTGCAACTCCAGCCTCTGCCCCTGGTCCCATGGGAAGAAGAGGGATTTTTTTTTTTTTTAATTCTCTTATTTGGTAAAGTCATAGAAAAAACGGTCCAACTAAAGCTGAGTCAGTGTGAAAAAAACCCTCTTTTTCTCCCTGTTAAGACATTTCCCATGAGCACTATGGTAGATATCTAACACTGACTTGAGATAAAAGAACAAAGACCACAAAAGCTGTTAAAATTAAGTCTGTCAAATATGGTAAGGAAAACAGACTGTTCTGTCGAGCTGTACCTCTTATCTTACTAAATGGAGGAAGTAAATGTCTCATCCAGCTTTTGCCCACTCAAGTGGAAACTCAGCAAATGTTAAATAATTGTTCTGTATTACTAGAACCCTTTCAGTTGCAATAATGCTTATTTATGCACTCTGCAAGAAATGTCAGTCTTCTCCTATGATGATGCAATTTAATGAGTGTATCCACCAGCATAAGAACTATGGACTCTAATTTTTACTGTATGCGAAGCTATGGTTCTGTTGCTGCAGACTGTCTGTCATCTTGCCTACACGACAAATACCATTGTCCAATGACAATGACATTGTTCCAAATGCTCTCATGGGTATTTTATAGTTGATTTGTTACTTGTCATTTTTCACATGATCTCCTTGAAGCCAAATCCAAAATATATGTTCAGTGTTTGTGTTTGAACACAAAACTAAACAGTTTGTTTACCAATTTTCTTCCAAAAGCCTTGCTTAGATGATGAAGATTCTGTCTTGAAATAGTCAGCTTCATCTGAGTATGGTGTCCCTTGAAGTACAGTTGAAAAAAATTCAACTACTTCTTTGTCAGCCTTGCAGACTTTTTGTAATTTTCCATTCTCTTCAGCTTAATAAATTATTTTCCCAGGTGGCACTTATATTTACAGATCCACTGCATTTTCTATGTCCAAAAAATCCATCATTTGGCCATCCCTCCCACCACTACCACAAAAAGCTGTCAGATTCATCTGGTATAAGCTACCTTGGCAACTCAGTGCAGCATTTTACCCTGTTTTCCACTGGCTTTATGCAGTATTCATCAAAACTTGTATTTAAATGAAAAAAAATCTTTTCCTTGACTGTCATTTTGCTATAAATTAATCTGAATGCCTGGTCTGTGAACTTCAAAACTGGTGTTTGTGGTACTCATGGTAGCTGACAACGTCAGCTAAAGATGGTGGATAATCCTCAGTCTTATTTTGGTCATAGAAAAACAAAAATGCATGGGTTATCTGATCCAATGACAAGCGTTAGTGGTTTATTACAGTTCATGGTGTACGGATCACTTCTCCCAGCCTTTATGAGCCCTCTATCTCTGTCTACTACTGCAACATTTACTCTGGCTTTCTGCCACATGGAATTTTGTACCCAGGGATCAAGACTGAGAGTTGTATAATTTCCACAGCCAAATCTCTTATGTTCAGAGTAACAAGGGTGCAGTCGTCATTATGTCAAAGCTATGCCCATTCATTACCATTACTGAGTCCCCTTCAGATGTATCTCCTACATCCAAAATTTGTATTTACGTGAGACAACCTGGCAGACCTAACACAGCCCTTAGTTGTTTTGCACCCATTTCTTATTTCACCTCTTCCCCATGGATACCAAAGAGTAAATTGTACTCTCGGGGAATCCTGCAAGTAGGTAAAATTTGCAGCGCTGTGAGATGGTCTTTTCAAAACAAATCAGCATGAATAATCAGCTAGAAAATAGAGTTTTATGATCCTGATAATGTGCAGGTCAGTTATTCTTGCATGTGGTATATGTATAAGTCATTAACAAGAACATCTCTGCATTAATACGTGAGAATTTCCCATGTGTCTCTCTACACTAGCTGCTGCTGAAGAAGCTTCTTTCCATCCATTTCTGGGTCTGTTGACCTCAAATAAACACTTTGAGCACCTCCATTTCTAGGTCTGTTGACCTCGAATAAACACTTTGAGCACCATTTTCAGACCCACACCGGTTCATTGTCCATTTTGTGTGCAGCTCTGCCAACCCAGAGCACTGCCAAAAGGCTGAAAGCCTCACTGGCCATGTCTGTATTTTTAAATCACACTGAGTACTCTAAAGCACTGAAAGGCTTTATCTTAGAGAAACACAATAAGTGTAAGTACTCTAGCCAGACTGCTAAATTGTGTTAATTATTACTGAGTTTGATTATTCCCTTAAAACAAATTTTCTTGTGCGAAAGGTACGTCTCTGAACTGGACGTGCTGAAAAGGTAATATATATGCTTTAAATTGTTACTTAGAAACAGCATTTATTCTCTGACACAGCAGTCTTATGCTAGCATAATTCAGTTGACTCAATGGAGTTAGTTCCTGCTCTGTAGCATCTGGGAGTAGAGAGTCTGCAAGGAGAAAAAGTGAGGTCTGGTTACACAGACTGATGGGGAGTCATGGTCCTCCTGGTTCTGTTACCAGTTCCCCTTGTGGCACAGAGTAAATCACTGAACTTCTGACGCTCTCCATGTATTAAGGTAGTTTGCCTGGCACAGCTATATTTCCTGGCTTGAATTTCCACCAAAATGGGGCTTCTATGTGTTTTCTTCCCTTCTGAGACGCTGGGAGAGTGTGAGAGCTCTGAAAAGGCATAAAGCATCCCACGTTGAATATTTTCAGTTTTGGTTAACGGTGCTTTGTTTTTGATGTGATTGCAGAAGTATCTATCCCAGCTTGCAGAAGAGAGCCTGAAAATGAAGGAAGGCGGCAGCCATCTGCCTCAGGATGACACTGGCATTGTTCCTCACTTTGCGAAGAAAACGTTATGATGCAGATGAACTGGAAGAGCTATAATGAGTGAACGCTGTTACTTCTTTTTTTTTTTTTTATTTCTATGATATAACTGTCAATTTGCACTGTATAGAGGAGGGGAAATAAAGAGCATGTTCCATGCATCTATGCCCAGAGTGCCATTAAAAACCAAAATGCCTGAAACTGTTTCCCACGGTGAAGCAATGCTGGCATATCTGTAAGAAGTGGAGCAATTCTTTCTCACACTCTGCGTGCTGGGAGTGGTTTCCTAGATTAAATCAGAATTCTCAGGGATTCTTAAAGTTTTTATTCTGATGTAACACATCAGGTCAGGCGGAGTATTTAGAAGCACTCAGCATCCTCCAGTGGACGCTGGGAGGAAAGGAGATGTGACTATAAATAGGCTTTAATGTTGCTTAAAATATCTTCAGCCATTTCACTCATTGCCCCAGTTAGAAGTAGGATTTGTTTAGGACATCTAAAGCCATTGTGCTAAAGCTAGTCAGTAGATGGCATAATATAAACCCCATCAGCATCCACCTCCATGTGTCTTAGAGCTTGGTGAAATGATAAAATGTTTGTGTTGTTAAGCACTGACTGTGTTGTACGAATGCAGAGGGAGCCACAGTCTGTCCCAGGGACCTCAGAGCCTGAACCCAGCACAGCAAGAGCAATTCGAATGCACGTGCTGACAGCCACCCTGCTCTGGTGTTCAGCATTTTCCATGGTGTGGCCAGGATGTTCTCCAGGTACCGTTGTGCTCGAAACTCTTCTTTTCTATAATTCTAAAGGGTGCCAACTTTGAGTCTTACAGACTTGAACTCTCACGAGAGGCTTTTTAAAGTGCCACATGTTCGGACCATGTCTCTTTTAGACATTTTACTCAAGATCCTTGCTTTTGGGGTCTTTTTGTTTTCTTTCAAGCTTGCTTTTCCTCAGCTTGGCAACATTGAATTTTCCTGGTTTTCATGGAAAGATGCCAGACTTTTAATATTGTTTTTGTATTTTATTTCCCTGAATTTTTTAAGGTGAATACAACAACTGATGGCTCACAGAGTGCTGCACTGAGAACACAGGATGCACCAGCAGCTCTGGCATTATTATGAACTATTGTTTCTGCACAGTTGTTGCTTAGTATTTTGCAAAGTCCCTTTGAAATGCACTGCACAAGTTTCTGGTTCATTTCAATAGGGCTTTGTGTAGTAAAGTGAATTTGTACTCGAACCATTGCCAGAATTGATCCTGGAGTTATGCTTTTATAAAATGCTCCACGCAATCTAGACAGATGGGGATTTGCAGATGTATTTCCATTCTTTGCCTGACTAATATTCATCTCAGTGCGTTACGTAAAAATTGCAGGTGCTGGATGTCCTGTTTAGATGTTGTGCAGGGGAAGTAGTTTCCCAGAAGGTTCTAGCCATCCCTAAGAATGACATGGATGTCGCAAAATATTGCAAAGTGGCTAAATTGCCAAAACTGCTTCCACCAAAGTATTCGTTCCATTATGTCTTGTGCCAGCAGCGATGCTTGTTCTCTGAGGTACCCTGTAGCCAGGCAGCGTGTCTCAGAGGTGCCTGGTGCTGTTGCCTGAAGCCCCGTTCCATTTCATGGCCTGTGCTTTCCACTCATTTTTACCAGAGGTGGGTTCGGATTTCATATTTGGAATTCCTTCTTCTCGTAAGTTGAGGGATTCTTTGCATCCCAGATTCAGACGTGGCTTATCCAAAAGACAAGGGGAAATGAAAAACATTACAGCCTAAATCCTCCTTTGTCCAGACTTGAAGTACGTTAAGACTTGGGTCCATCTGTCATTTAAAACAGCTTTTTTTTTTCGTTTTTCCCTATGGAAAAAAATAATAATATTGCAAACCAGGTATTTTTGCTGCAAGGGTTGGGTTTTTCTTTGACTCTTAGTTTTTCACATTGCAGTGAAATTTGAGCACAGGGCTGTTAGGGCGAGAGCTTGTATTGCAAGCTGTAAGATTACGAGAACGGCAATAAAGATTGTGCAATTGTCTCCTAAAGCACAGCTCTCAAGCTGGTCATGTATCATCTGAATATGAAGTTCCCTTCATGCCCTTCAGCACAATCTGAGCACAAGGGAAGGAAATCACTGCAAATGCAAGCATCAAATCTTTGAAGCTAACCCTGCTATCAAACTGGGGCTCTCACCGGCCTAATGGGAGCTTGTTAGACCATGTGGTTAGGCTTAATTGGATGTGAGACATAGCTGACTGTATATCAAAGCCATGTGCCTCCAGCAACTTTATCCCCAGGTAACCTCAAATGAGAAAAGTATCACTGTTATTATTCTTTATTTGTATTGCAGTAGAAGCTACGGGTCCACTGCCTTTATTATAGGCACGGCACAAATCCACAACAAAGACTTTCCCAGGCCAAAGAGCTTTAAATCAGACTTTCCGAAAACAGACAACAGGTGGATACAGGCAGGCAGGGAGAGCAGTAGGTAACCTTGAGATTTTGACTGGCAGCAGAAGAATAATTAAAATGAGTGTTTACCCAGGGGCTTAGTTTTGGATTTACGGGAGATGATTCAAACTACTTTCCCCCTCCTCTGATTCTGAACCACGTTCACTGCCATTATTCACAGCTTGCATATTTAAACTCCTTTTTTTCCTGGCCGGCTGCATTACACAGGCAAAATCCCTTCTTGAGAGAGTGGGCCTTGGTATCCTTCAGTCCCCGATGGCTTAAGTTTCGGTCTCCATCTGGGAGTCCAAAAGCTGGAGTCTTGACCGAGGCTCACCAGGAACTGTCCTGGCTCCAGATACCTCGTCTGGGTCGTGGGTACAGGCCCTTGCTTGCCACTGAGGAAGGAGGAGTCTGCAGATGGCATCTCTGCCCTACGTAGTTTCCTCCTCTGGAGGGAGATGACTCAGGTGAGTGATGCAGGTGCGGTGCCCAGCCCCGCAGACGTGATCAGACCCAGACATTCGTAGAGGTGGTTTGGACACCCCATCCCTTTGGGCTCTGTCCTGACACAACAGCAACCTGCAAAACCCTGGGTACGGCCAAACAGGCAATGCCCCTTCTGAGAAGGTCCTTTCTCGCCCTAAAACTCAACATTTGAAAGCAGTTAAAAGCAATCTCAAGTCCCAAATAGCTCCTAACAAATCCCTAAGATCAGTTTTCGGCCTGATGCACTTTGAGAACTCAGAGATAATCTTCCCTCTCCAACAGGCCATCATGCAATGCTGACGGGCACTCAACTCCTCAACTTCTCTCTACTACCTATTCTGCTGAGGAAGAAGCCATTGTAGGCAGCCGCTCACCTTTCTCAGCTTGTGTAAAAATGTGTTGTTTCTTTTGGTTTATTATATTTAAAATCTTGACATTTTTTAGTTGGCATAATTCATCACCACTATAATCCACGCTGTTTATTAATACATATATATATATACACACACACACACATATATATATATATAGCACAAAGCAGGCTCAGGTCTAGCGAAACAAATATTGATATTTAAAAAGGAGCTTCCTTAATATATACAAACCATTTCAACACACCTCAACCAAAGATTGCACTTTTTCAATAGGGACAGTGTTTTTCATCTTTGTGAAATCCGTATTGATCTCAAATAGTCTTTAATGTCAATCTGCAACTTACTTTCTTTGAAGCAAAAAGTAAAAAAATTAAACGTTTGCCCCATAAGATTAGAGAAAGTTTCATATTGGTTTAACACTAAATTAGTGTTAGGCTGGTTATATTCAGGGTTTTTCTATTCTGTAAGGATTAAGGCTGTGATTTGTTGAATTATACTTGAACTGGACCAGATGTACTATTTATTGAGCTTATATAATCTTGTTAATTTAAGTTTTGGCTTGTAAACAGTTGGAATTTGTTAGTACTTGTTTAATTATGTAGGAACTGTCACCAATATTAACTGATCTGTGTAACTGATTGCCAAGTGTTTCAATTTGTGTTTCTTAAAAAGAAAGATTTTAATAAAGAGAATTATAAAGCATATATATTGGTGGGCAATTGTCCCAGCAACAACATGCTTCTAGTTTCCCAAGGGATCTATTAAAAACCAAAATGAATAAAAGATAGTTTGGGGGGTAAGAAGGAAGCAGGAGGCAAAAAAACGTTTGCTTTTAAATATAATTTCTAGAAGTTGTGATTCTTACCAGGTAGCTCCTGCTATACAAATTGCAAGTGATTGCTGTCATCTGGTGCTGAAGTCAAAGTGAATACATCTCACCGGTTCACTCTGTAATTACTATTAATTGTTATTACCCATTCCTGTCCCTCTAGATATGTCCTCATTTCCCTTTTTCTCTTATATTTCTGAACGAACTGGGCAAGCTGTCTGTCCCCACTGGCTTTTGTCTCTGTCTCCATCCAGGTTGTCTTCCCATCCTTCTGAAAGCCCCATATAAAATCTCCCCCAACCAAACACCTTCTCAACCTCATCTCAGCCTGAGTCCCTCTGCCCATTTACCGTGCTTCCCTTGCACTCTCCCTCTGCTGATTTTCTTCTTTTCAGCAGACTGTCCTCCCTGGTGCCCTCCCAGCTCCACAGGGAGCTTTCCCACTCCTTATCCTTCTCCCTGGCTCACCTCCATCACCAGCAACCGGAGCTCCTGGGAGGAAGTACCCAACCTCAGCCGGGGTGACGTAAAGACGTGCTTGTACGAAGTATTTAAAGAATGCAGTGAGGACAAAAGCCAAGGGGAAACTTCACCTCCAGCTTTGATGAATTCACTCAGTGGAAAACACTAAGAGGAAGACCGAGGCAAGGCAATGTCCAGTCCAAGGCAAGGCAGGGCCTGGGGCACCATCAAACCACAAGCTGTGGCTCCCACCACCCGCTGAGGGAGGGAAAAGGGGTTTGTCTGCCCCACTGAGTGGCTGGGGAAATGGGTCATGGGCAAAACGACTGGTACTCAGGCTTCCTGACTCCCCAGTTCATCAAATACTGCTTTAGCATCTTCTAAGTAACTGTTTTGCAGCTGAGGCACACATGTTATATATTTTAAGCACAAATGGTTTCGGTTCTTCTGTTCTGGATGTACTGAAACCTTCGTACGTGCGATTTTGATACCATCTCATCGCAGCTATGAATCTGTCTCACTCTAGAAATCAGGCAAATCAATTTTGTAAGTGTTAACTTGGCATCGTATATCCATAACCAAAAAAAATCCCAACTGTGGTGTTCAAAACATAATGAGTTTCCAGTCCAGGTTTTCTCACACTTAATTTTCTTGGTGGAAAGGGGAACTCGGGTTTGAAAGACTTCACAAGTGAACACCAGCCTGCACCCAAATACCACCTTGGCCTTTTGACACAAGCTGTGCCCGACCTCCCTTGGGCAGCCAGGCTGTAGCCCAGCCTTCCTGCCGGACTGGCAGAGCAGAGCAGCTCTCCGAAAACAGGAGATCTCCCTGGGAAGCTGACCGGGAGGGAGGGCAGGGGCGTGCGGGGAGCCGGAGATGGTGCTGCCTCCTCTGGATCAGGCCGCTGTAGGGGCTCAGATGGTAGACACGCTGCCCAACCAGCCTCCCTCTGCCTGGTTTTTGGCGCTGATGCAGCCTGGGACTCGGCTGTGTTTGTGCAGGTGGCAGCAAGGGCAGCCCGAGAGAACAGGTTGGCCTTTGCTTTGTTTTTCTACATCCGACTCCACCAATCTCCGCTTATCTGTGTCAATATGTTGAGCACTCCTCATGTGCTTGGCTCGCCTGATGCAATGCCACAACGTGAAGCCAAGGGAGATGGCGGTACGTATTCGGGGAGGGAAAGTTCCCCCCTGTTGTGGAGATAAGGGGGACTGGACAAGGACCAGGAATTCTCCCTAAAACATCTTAGTGGAACTGGGCAATGCAGCGATGAAACAAAAAAATCTCCTTTTCCCTTGCACGGAAGAAACGGCCGTAAGGATCAGCCCTCTCGTCGCAGGGCCTGAGCTGGCCGTGCTGACATGGTGGCCTGGAATCCCCTCCACCTCCCCTGGCATGTCACACCTCCCCTTTGCTTGCCTTCAGCAGAGCCACGGTGCTGGCAATCTGTCCCCAATCTTTATGAAACACGCTGTCTTGTACTAACCTAATATATTCACAGCACCATGGAAACACGACTCCCCAGATGCTGAAGTGAAAGAAAAGGAGGCATTTTCCATCTCTTCCTTCCTTTTACTGCCAAGGTGAGGCTCAGGAGGGCTCTGCTGGGTGTCCCGGGGGCTTGGGAGTGGGCAGGGGAGCGGTAGGGCCACCAGGATCCATCTTCCACACTGTGACAAGGATTTTCTTAGGGCTCATCTGCACACAATTGCATCAGCCTACTGCAGGGTGAGATCCCTAACCAGATACCCGAGGTGATTAAAGCCAGTGAGCTCTCTCCTGTCAGGTGACAGCAGGCTTATTCTGCTTAAAGGGAGCAGCGTTCAGCTACCTGAAGTAGCTTCATTTAAACTGAAATAGGAGCATACGTCAATTTTTAATTAACTGGGTCAGATCTGAATGAGTGGGCATGTCCAAAAGCTTTCTGTGAACTAGAAAGCTGCGTAGGGCAGGCTGAATCCAGCCTCCTAAATGTTTAAATAATTGCCAGGCAGAGTCTTGGCCAATATTCCTCAAGGTAAGGCGGTGAGTATCAGCAGCACAGCCCTGGGTCGGGAGGCAGCTTTTCCAGCCTGATTTCTTCCCGGTGCCTTAGAAACAAAGGTTCCTGCTTATAAGCTGTACTCCACTGATTCCTGAGCTTTGTTTGAGGACATGCATATGAGTTTCACCTTCCCTAAACACCGTCTTGGTGTCTTTAGAGGACACAGGAAGCCTGTTTTGTTTGTGGGTTTCTTCTCCGGCTGGGCCGTGTTTGCATTGCAGCTGGTTTATCTTTGGCAGATAGCAACGTGTTCTTGGCAGCAAACTTTCACCTTGAGCTCAGGGGGTGTAGCCGCGCTGTGTTCTGCACACCTGTGTTCCCTAGAACCTGGAAAGATTTGCCTGTTTGTATTCCCTGCTGAGGTGTTAAAACCAGTTTCACGGCAGTGCTACTGGGGCTTTGTGGAGATCCCAGCTCCCACGACGTGGGCACGTTGGAGGGCAGTGTGCGTGTGTGCAGGAGCAAGGCTTGTGCCGCCTTGCATGGACCTTAGCATTAAGCAGCTGGCAACTGGATGTACTCCGCCAACATTACAGTCACAAGTGATGTTGTTTTGGTGTGTGCCCGAGTTGAGTTTCTACCCTCCTTGTTTACCCTGATCACTGTTACTTCCCGTAAGGCTCCATCTGTAGGTATGCGCGGTGGTGGGGAGCTTGCTGCTCCACTGGCTGCGCTGAGACATCTGCAGGGACTGGCATTGGCGTTCCCCGAGGTGTCCTTATCTCTGGAAACAAGGTACACCTTAAACAGGCCCACTCATAGCAGCTGCATAAAAAGGAACTACACTGAGACCAACTGGAAGAGCAGCCCAGGTCTGTCCTGATGCTAATGGGGATCAGCGCTGCTCTGGCCGGGCTGTTCCAGCGCCTACTTCCATCTGATCGCAATTGGGAAAGATGAACTCAGGCAGAATATACTAGATATTAGCCTGCCAACAGATCAGCAAGGCAGCCAGGATGCTGTAAATGATCCTACAAGCCTTCTCCTTCCTTTTCTCTCACAAATGAGCCTGGCTAGGGGTGAGGGTGGGGGCCGAGGGGTATTTCAGTGAGGCAGGGCAGGGATTTGCCACTGGACGTTCCCCTTGAAGGAAGCCCAGCTGCTGCAGGGGCACACGGAGACCGGGCAGCGCCTGGTGTGACTGCTGCCAGACTGTGCATGAAACGGACCCAAGAGGTCTGAAATAAATGGGAAGGGTTGTGTTCGTGGGTATTTCCCACCAGCAAGCTGACGTCCCTGTGGCTGCATGTGTGTAGGCTTTGTGTTACCCGCTCCTCTGCTTTTCTCTTCCTGCAAAGGCAGATGCTGATCCATGAGCTGCTGCTGTTCAGCCATCAGCCTGTCTTTTCCCAAACCTACTCCGTGGGGTCTGATCCCAAAACCAGCAGCGAGACTGGTTAAATTGAGGGCTACTTCAGCCTTAAGGTAAGTTAAGGACCTGTTTAAGGCAGCATCAGTGCCCAGCAGTGTGAGAGAGCGCTGGGCTCTGCCAGCCCAGAGAAATGAGAAAAAAAAACCTGAAGTGAAAGAAACCTGTCAGAAGTACGGTTTGGGTACGTTCCCCCTGGGAGCTGCTCCATCTCTCTGCACTCAGGGCACGTTCACACCATGGTGAGGAACGGCATGAACTCACTCTCCTGAATTACTTCTTGTCAGCCGAGCAAAGTGGAAGTAAATAACTTATGTTTGCTTAAACCGCCGTGCAGGTGGTCTCAGTGAGGGGCTGTGGGCTCAGGAGGAGCAGGGGAGGTGTGTGCGCTGGGAGCTCGTGCGGGTCAGTTGATAGACGATAACCAGCGCCGCTGTGGTATCTTGATTGCTTGCGATTGTGTGAACATGCCCGAAGATGCAGATGGTATAAAGCAGAGCGGTGCTTACGAGGTTTTTGAAGCTCACATCTGCTCTTATTTGGTCCGGGAGGCTTTCAGCAAAGACCACCCACTAAACGAAGAAGAATCATTTTCCTGAAATGCCAGGGACCAAGACACGTATTCAGCCTCATTCAACACCTTTCTATGATCTTGTGGAGCCTTTGAATTCCTCTTTACCTACAAGAGGTTTACTACAGTGCAAAATGAGCTCCTGGAGCAAAAAGACGCTCCTTTCTAAGGGGATATGGGTTGTTGAGGCTCCAGGTCTTCTGTCTTTAAAGGTTAATGCTTCAAGGTGAGTTGTCACAGGTTACTAAAATAATCTTTTCCCACTGCTTTCCTCATGTCAGCATTTCTAGGGCTGCAGTGCGTTGTGGCTGCTGTTGTTAGGTAAGGATTTATGAATGGCTGCAAAGTTCAAAGGCGGATTGGCAACCTCAAGTACCGAAAAGCCAGGAGTCAGCCCAAGCCCTGCCCCGTTTCCCAAGGAGAAGTTGTTTGCCAACTATTTCTTTTCCCAGCTTTTTTTTTTATTATTATTAACCAGCGAACTTTAGGATCTCTTTATTCACTTCCCAGTTTTTGAGCATTTGGGTTGCACTAGTTTCATGTTTTCAAATCTTTCATCCACCACCTTGAGGGCTAGGGACATACTTTGTTTATAAATGAAAGCTACAATTCCCTCGTTTCAAGGAGCTGAGATTTTAGGATATTTTCCCCAAAGCATAAAAGTTGTGATAAAATCACAGGAGTTGCCAGCAGTGCACAGAGTCTCCTCTGTTTGGAAGAGGAGGCGTTGGACTGCAGCGAGCTGCAGGCATCACTAGCTACTGTCGTGTTAGCGAGACAAATAAGAATAACATTGTGGTTAAACATCAGCTCTGCGGGGCTAACTAAAGAAGATAACCTCAGCTCTTTCTAGCTGCAGCTGCCTTTGTAGTCCTCCGGATTAATGTTCATGCTCAAGGTCTCTGCCCCAGACAGGCCCTGCACCCCTGGCACGGTGGGTTTAAGAGTATAAAGCCGCCCCTGGGACACCGGCAGGCTGGTGCCAGCCAGGCACCCCCTGGGACACGCGGCTGCTTCCAAACCGGGAGCGTTTCAACCCAAGTGATCTTCCTTTCTTCCCTCTCCTTCCTCTTCACTGTTGCTTTTGTTTCAGCTTCGTGCCGCCTTTCACGTAGCCCCCCTCAGCTCGAATCAGATCCCTGTTGCCTGTGTTGTCAACACAGCTGTTTAAATCCCTTCCCCCAGATCCCTCCGCTTTACAGAAAGCTCCTGCCTGCAAGGGCCGGGCGCTGCTCTCAGGTTGCGGCTTTTTGTCAGGTCCTGGGCTGAGCTCACATTCCTGTTTGGACCAGCACGAGGTCAAAACAGAGACGAACTCGGGGAAAATTCTCCACTTCAGCAAAGCCTGATGCTCGCTGACTGCACACTGGTGGCTGCTGCAGCGCTCCAGCCCCAGACTGACGGGCAATGCAGAGCGAAGCGAATGATTAGCATTATTAAAAATCCTTTGCAATTATACAGCACCTTTTCATCTGGAGATTTCAAAGCTTGGTAGCACTCACACAAAGTTACTTATTATCCCTGGCGTTTAGCAGAGTCAGGAAATGAAGGAAAGCAGCTAAGTGACTCGCCTTAGGTCATGCAGTAAGTCGGCGTCAGAGGTGGGAACTCGGCCCCGAAGTGCTGACTCCACGGCTCATGCCCCAATGTGAGGGCACACCTTGTCCTCTCCTGTGCCGGGCCAGCTCCTTGTGGGGGTGCGGAGATGGGGGGAGTGCTCGGCCCATCCGGAGGGTCAGCGCAGCCCGGGCAGTGCTCAGGAGGTGCCTGGCTGGGAGCAGAACCCACCGATCCCAAGCCCTGCTCCTTCCCCCAGCAGCCCCATGCACCGCTGCTGTGGGATCTGTTGTGCCTGAGGCTGCAGACCCGCTTGCCACAGCGCAGTGCGGACAAGCCCACAGCAGCCAGCGACCCGGAAGGCCTGGAGGGCAAGGTGTGGGGTGGTGTGGTGTGCCCCAGGGCTATGCATCGCCACTGCAGCCCCCATCTCCAGCATGCTCCCTCCGGCCCAGTGGCCCACACGGGAAGATTGCAAGGACCTTCCTTGACAAGGGACATCTCTAGCGACACTTCAACCTTGATAGCCCAGAACACGCTATGCATGCACTGGTGAGGACCAGAGGTGGTTTTAGCATAGAACGGTTTGGGTTAGAAGGGACCTTGAAGATCATCTAGTTCAGGTTTTCCTCATACCAGCACTGCAGCCAGGCTGCTGCTCTTCCGCTGGTGAAGGTGCGGCAGCACTGACTCCTTCCAGACCCGGTGGTCCAAGCCTGCCAAGGAGCCCAGATATACGTGCAGACACCTGCCAGGAGATCAGAAATACATCGCTAAGGTGTTACGCTCTCCGGCTGGCACAGCCAGCTGTGCTGCGGGATGCACTGCGTGCCAAACGTCCCCCGTGCCTTACGGCAGGAGGGCTGAAAACATCGAGCCCTTCTATACCATCACTTCTCTGCCTTCAGTGCAGTGCTGGGACCTTGGGACAGCATGTCGGCAGGGAGGAAAGCCAGGAGGAGGGACTGGAGAGGGGGAGAGGAGAGAGACGGAGAAAAAAGCAACGCGAAACAGGGTGAAGAGAGGCAGGTTGTCCTCTAGAACCTCACTGGCCAGGAGAAGGCCTTGGCTGAGTCTTCTGGCCCTGCTGAGGTAAAACACCTTTTTGGTGAACTACCACAAAAGGGGACCTGCACGGTTAGATTTTTAAGGTAAAAAAATTATTTCTAAAAAGAGCAACCAATCCACAGCTGCTGTTCCACTGTGTTGCTTGGTTTTACCCTAGAAATATTAGGAAAATACACTTTGATCAAGTTTGTTCTGGGAGACTTGAGATGGTTCAGGTTTTTCAATGACAAACAGTACCCCGCTTAGAATATTATAGCCCTGTGATCAAGGCAGGCGTGACTGATACAGCTTCAAACTTCCAAGGGGCGTATTTAAAGAAATCACAGAAACTAATCCATACAGTCAGCTTTCCTTAGGAGCTCCGAGATTTACATGTCTAAACTTTACTGGGATGAGACTCCAGGACTGGGGATAAAACTCTAGTTAATTAAGTATAACTTCAGTGGGGATAAAACCCAGGCAAGGGGAAAAACTTGAATGAATTTCAGAACCTCAGAAATGATACTAAGCGCGAGCAGTCATTGCGAGGAATCATTTTAAAAAGCAAGATAACCATTTGGTTATAAAAGCGACGTCTCCAAAGTGAGTGGGAGTTTTGTCTTTTACCGGATATCAATAAAAATGGGAAAATGTTTTTCCCGGTTGCAGACAGCAGAAGAAAACAGGGAAGGAAAAAGAGAGATTACGTGGGCTAGAGGTTAATGTATAGTAGGTATGTGCAAAACCCAAACTCATACTTTGCCTTAACTTTCACTGAGGATATGGATGTTAATCACGTGGCTGCTGATGAGAAGGATAATGGGATGGGGGTATGAAAATGTTCCCTGCCAGGATAGAAGCAAATCTCGGGGCTCTTTCCTGCACTGAAGGCAGAGGAACGGGATAATCCACATGCCAGAGCTCTGGAAGAACTGGCCCGATGTCTTTAAGAGGTCCCTCAGTCAGGGACAGGAGCACAGTGAGCCTGTATGGAAGAGGTGAACTGATCTGGACAAGAACAGGCATGAAGGTTTCAGCTTAATGGTACATGGAAAGCCTCAGAACAAATGGTGAAGGAAAGGCTAGCAAAATTTGAGAGGGAGGTAAATGGCATGAGATTAAATGGGTTTATCAAACCCATTTATCTTTCTTGGGTAAGGCAAGCTGCAAGCCATTTGCTTAGTGAAGGAAAATGGGGTGGATCTCACCTATCTGGACTTAAATTGCACATTTCATATGGTGCCATGTGGAAAGTTCTTAAGAAAAGGGAGAAGTGATTTAGCAGAAGGTATAAACCCCATAAAAACCTGCTGTGAGAGCAGCGTAGGGCTGGCAGGCTGGAGGGCAGTTACCAGGGGAGCATTAAACATCACTCCCGGAGATCTGGCAAAGTGCTTTTGTAAATGAGCTTGGCACTAATGGGAGTGGAGAACTGGTGAAATTGCTGATGACAGAAAATATGAAGCAACTTCAGGACAAAGGAAGCTTGAGATATTAC
Organism: Larus michahellis; assembly: GCF_964199755.1. Lineage (NCBI taxonomy): Eukaryota > Metazoa > Chordata > Aves > Charadriiformes > Laridae > Larus > Larus michahellis. Next base: position 62,378,787 of record NC_133901.1, read on the forward strand.
ACAGAAAAAAAAAAAGTAGTCAGCAGCAGAAAGTGGCAGTCACAAGCACAAACGACCAAACCCTTTCCTACAAGCCAGCTGACAGCTCGCACTTCCGTCACCAAATCTTGCCAATATGGTGGAAACATGAAGCGAGAAACGCAGTCCTGGAAGGTGGCAGGAAAGGTGCAGCCCAGGCTGCAGCGAGGGCTGGGGTGTGCTTGAGGAGAGGCCATCTCCCTTCGTTTTACAAAGCGAATGCTGAGAGCAGGAGGATTTCTCTTCCAGGAAGGGAGAAGGAAGAGCTGACGGTGCTAAGGTCCAGCGCTGATGCAGAATAAATGATCAGAAAGAGGCATCAGACATTTTGGTTAGCAGATCGGTACTGGCCATTTGACAACGTGGTTCTGGAATAACCTCCCCATGGCAGTCGTGCATGCCAAATATTAAATCATTCTGAGGACGGAACTTGATAAGTTTATGAAAAGGATTATAATTACACGGTGCCTGCGATAGGAAAGGAGGTAGCACCGAAGTTGCTGCCAGTCCTATGCACAAAGGTAAATGTTCTGTAACCCTCTGCCAATAGAAATATAGAGCATGTGATTATGCACACACAAAAAAAACCCAGGCACATGATTTATTAATCACAGGACCTCAGCTTGTCAAATAATAATTACAAGGCAATAACACACCTTGTTTTAAAAAATGGCTCCCTAAGATTTTCTCCCACAGTAAACCAGCAAAAAAGGACAATTATTCTGAGGTAAAGGTGGTATTTCGTGTTTCTGGATGTTAGCTTTTAAATGAACTCACTGTCTGGAACTCTTAAATCAAGTACTCCCATTTTTCTGCACATTTCACAAGTTCAGCCCTTTCCAGTACAGCGTCTTTTCAGATGCGTGATTGCCTTTTGTTAAGGCAAGAATGAACAGATGACAACTGCAGCACGGAGGAGACATGCCTGGAACAGTTTTACAAAGCAAACCCCATTCTAACGCTTCTGCCAGGAGGGCGGACTCAGAAACGCGAAGAGGGATGGCTTTTTGCGCAATGCGAGGGGCCAGTCCTGCAAAGCCACGATAGAGAGGCGCAAGCCGTGGTTCAGAAAAGTGTTTATCCAAAGCCATGGCGGTGGGGGACACTTCAGTTTCCACGCTCGGGCAAGCGGGAGCCGATCTCCCTCTGCCTCCCAAGGCTGCACACACAGGTCTGCAGCGCAGCCCTGTTCCCAGCCCAGGGACTGAGCTGCAGGAGGATGTTCAAAAGCAACGCTAATTACCTGGCATTAAAAAAAGCAAAGCCATGTTTTAGTAGCCTTTCAAGCTGGAGCTGACGCTGCCCGATGAAGAATGGGATTGCTATGCTGGCAGTTCATTTTATGGAGGCACCTTTGCAAAAGATGCAAAAATAAAAGTAAGCTGAAGGAAAAGAAAGCAGAAGGCCGGGAGACAGGCAACTGAACAGAGCAGATTGATTTAACAGATATGATGCATTTTTACTGTCTGCATTATGCGTGGAAATTTATATTCCAAGTGACACAGTAACAGACTCGATTGTAATCAAACAACGCTGCTGAGGTGTCAGGAGCACAGATGCTGCCTATCGAAAATATTTAAAACAGAAAGTAAAACTTTGAAAAACCCGCAGTGGGGAGCGCAAGCAAAAATGCTCTGTGATGTTTCTGACCCAACACAGCTTCCCCTCCCCTGCTCCCTGCTCTCTCTGGCGCTGGAGGTCGGACAACCTACGTGAGTCACCCCAGCTACAGCTCAGATAAACCCTGATGAAAAGCAAAGGCCGGCAGCGAGCTGGCCAGGGCAGGCTGGGGACCCGCCATGATAATTGTGCACTAGCCATAGGACGGGGGGGAAGGGCTGTTCCACGCGTTTTGGGGAACTCCAGCCAATGGATTCCTCCCCTGGGTGTTGCGGGAGGGCTTGGCCAGCATGTGAGAAAGGGAGGGGAAGAGTTTGAAAACAACCCAGAAGGCTCTAAGGAAGGCAGGCGGCTAGAAAGTGACCTGCTTGTCTCTGCGCAAGCACTTTGCTCCAGGTGACCGGCGGCATTCGGGGTGGAAGGGACCCGGTGGCCACTGGTGGGTCCCCGCTTGGCGTGGGTCGGTGCAGCAGAGGCCCTGGGCGCAGGTAACGCTGGGATGCAGGTGTTGGGGAGGTTGCCTTGAGCTGCAAACTGGCCAGAAACGGTCAAAAGAGTTGTGGGTTTTTTTTTTCTACGGGGGGAGGAATTCCGCTTTCTTGTTTTGATGGGGATGTTGGTGGTCTGTTTGCTATTAACACGGCGGGGGGAGGGAAGGAGTACACAGGTTTTAGAGATTAGCATGTGATCAGCTGCCTTTAAATACTGCCGGTAGTTTTGAGGTTAGGAAGGCAAAAACAGGCAATATCTTTTAGCAGACTGGTTGATACAGTGGAAAAATACAAAATAATTTTCCATGCGCATCAGCCCTTTTTCAGGTTGCAGTGGTTTAGAAATCAGAAAGTTCATGCAGTCAAATCTAGAGAAGATTTTTTAGTGATTGATAACCCAATAGCTAGTAGAGACATTCAGCAGAAGAAAGAAAAACACACCATTTTCTTCTCTGGAGATGTGCTGGATGGTTCAGAGGTTTTCATCTCCTTTTCATTACTGACCCAGCTTTTGGGCCTCTTGAAAGTAATCCAGTCCTAAATTTTTCCAGAAAATCCTCTAGGTATTTTCCACAGTGCTTTAAAACTTGTAATTGGTGTGATGCACTGATGCGGTATTTTGTGGCATCTTCTCTCGTGCAGGTTCTGGTTACTGTTTCAGTCTGGTTTCTCTGCCACATCTTTCCTCCTCGCTGCAAAATCTCTTTAAAGCCCCTCTTCTGTCTTGCAGAGGAAGCTGATTCCATGACCTATGTTAATAGCTAGGATTTATTTCCCAAATCTCAGTGATGACACAGTAGTGGTTTGCCTGGTACGTGCTGATCAGTGGAGGTGCAAACTAGAAATTATTTTTTGATTGATGGGGAAACAACATCTTTTGACGCTGCCTCTAGGTCGCATGTGAAAAAACTCCTGTGTGAACACGTTGAACTGTCCTAACTTGAAAATGTCTGCAACTTGGTGTTTTCATGAACAAGAACGATTTTCTTTCTGTCATTTGTCTGACGGGGAAAGTATTTATCATTAAAAACACAGGAATCATGCTGCAGAGTCTTTTAGCAGATCACTGGTATTTTAATTCTCAAACTTAGTTTTGGTGATTCATGCAGAGCTGGGCCAGTAAACCAATTCAGAGGCTCTTATACAAGGAAAGTTTGGCTCTTCAGTCAAAAGTACACTGATTCGGAGTAGAATTATACTGGAAAAATACGTAAAACCACTATGAAAGTCATAATCTATTAACTGAGGAGGATTCTCTTGCTGGCAGATGAAAAATCCTGCAATGCAAACGTACTAAATCAGAAGGGATGTGTGTATTCTTTTCTCATAGCACTGGACTGCTATTGCCTGGGGTCTCCGGAGTGACGAATGACAGAGAGAAAAGAAAGGGTTAGCTGAGTTTTTAGGAGACATTGTGAATGGAGGCAAAATACATGACAGTGAAAGGAGACTGTCGTCTCTCATTAGGTGTCTGGCCTCAGGCAGTGCATATAGAATAAGCTGGGTAAATGTAAACTAAAATAAGGTAGGAAGTTTGGAAGGCTGTGGATGGATATGCTGTCAAAGGCAGCGTTAAGCGTTTCAGCAGCGGAGAAGGCGGCTGCAGCACCTTTTACCTGTCGGACATCCTGAAGGGCAGGGCTCCCACCTGCCAGCTGCGAGGCGGCTCTGGTGTCCCCTGCCCAAAGGCCCGTCCCCTGGCACCAACGCTGAGGGGAAGGTGGAGGAGTCTGGTGTGAGGAGGAGGCAAAAGGCCTGAAATCCCCGCCTTAGCCGACAGCAACACAAAGAAGGGGCAATACATTATTTTTTCTGATGGTTTTGCTTCAGGAAAAAAAATATTGATTTCCAATAATAACAGGAGGGCACGATGCTGAAAGGGAGCCAGGCACCACTGTCAAGGTTTCCAGGGCTGCCTGTGCTGCTCCTCCATGCGGGCTTCCCCACTGCCCGCTCAGGCTGTCACTAGGCCTGCAGACCCCGGTCCCCTCAGGGGGTCTCTGGGTGCAACCCCTCTCCGCCATCCCGCGGTCTGTCGTTTCAGGCCTGTCACCGCCATGTCCCCTCACGGGCTGAGGGCCGCGGTCCCACCCCTGCACTGAACGGCTCCTTCCCGCCCCCTCCCCGCCGACGCCCCCGAGATGGTCTCGCCTTCCCCCCCCCGTCCCGCTTTGCTTTTTCCTGAGGGCCAAACCCGTCCCCGCCCACCGGCCTCCTCGCCCGTCGATTGGCTGCGGCGGCGGGCGGACGACAGCCAATCCGCGGCGCCGCGGGCGGCCGTGTCGCTGAGGGGAAGACAACAACAACAAGCAGGCAGCGGTGGGGGCGGGTGCGCGCGCGGCCGGGGGGGCGGGGCCGCGGGCCGCCGGTAACGGTCCGGGGCGGCCTCGGAGGGGAGAGACGGGGCGGGGCGGGCGGCCCTGTCTCCTCCCTGCGGGCGGGGCGGCCCCGTCCTGCTGGGGGTGTGTGTGTGTGTGTGGGGAGGTTTGCTGGGCCCGCGGGGCGGTCGCTGAGGGGCGCCGCGAGGAGGAGGACGAGGAGGCGGCCTGCCCGCTGCCCAGCCGCGTCCGGTCCCGCGGCGGTAGCGGTGGTGGCAGGCGGGCTTGGCCGCGCAGCGAAGCTTCTCCGGCGGTGGCAGCGCCGCCGAGGGCACATCTCGTGAGGTGCGGGGGCTCCTCGGCCTGTGCCAGCGTGTGGTGGCTGGGCCCCGCGGCAGCCCCGCGCCGCCGGCCCACGGCCCTCAGTCACGGCTCTGCTTGAGGGCCCAGGGTCTTCGCCATTGGCTTCTTCCAGTCGCGCGGGCTTTATAGGGGCTGCTAAATCTTACCTGGTTATTCTTGCGTCTGTCTGCGGAGCAACAGCTGACGTCTGCAGGTCTCCGAAGCCCTGATGATGCGGGGTGTTTGCTTAAAGTTAGGGGGAAGAGAAAAATCGTGTAGGCTGTGTGGAAGTTCCTCAGGGATGGCTTGCATAGGCGTAAGGTCTTGATAAATTTTGGAAGCTTGCTCCTGCAGTGTGTGTTGTTCCAAAACGTTAATTTACTGCTGTTTACCTGCTGGGGTAGAATTGCCTGTTTACATAAAAGTACATGCAGCAGTGGTGAGTACAGAGAGCTGAGCGTATTTTATTGGTGGTTTTCAGTAACTTGGGAACTACCCTCGTCTGCTGAACTACTTTAGAAGTACTGTTTGTATCACTGATTAATCTTAAGATTGCTCACTGCGTTCTTGTTTTGCAGATGCTTAAATTTACTTCTGTCCATTTTGTTCTAGTATTGTATCTTCTAACATAAGATTTTGGGGTTATTTATTCTTATGTTTTTAATGCTGTTTTTTAAATTGTGTGCTTAGTTGATTGGTAATACTGTATGGTATAATTCTGCAAAATACAAAGTGATTTTTTTTTATTAAGTAAATACCAGCATCCTGAAGATCTAGCAGACCTGTTGGCTTGAGTTAATGAGAGGGTGCATTGCTATATGGAGAATATGTCTTCTAATCAACATGACAACATGAATTGTAAAGCTCAGTTATTCTGTTGTCCTTGTTACAAACAAAGCAGGGTGCTGAATCTCGACAGCATGTGAAAGTTGTGTTGTTATTTATTACATTGCAATAGGTGGAAGATTTCAACTAGGATCCTATATGGAAAAAAGTATTTCTCCACTTGAAATTTAGGACTTGATTACAAATTATGAAAGCCATGATTGTTACTTAATACAGGTTTTGTTCTTTGTCCTCTTTTTTCAGAGGTGGACAACTGATGGAATATTCCACTAGGAAGAATAAAACTGTTCTTAAGCGGTAGTTTGCTCAGATTGGAACGAGATCCATATAAGAAAGCTCTCAACCAACAGTGACTGGGAACACTTGAGAACTTCTGAATGATTGATTGAGGTAACTCAGAAAAAAAAAAGTTTTTTTTTTTATCTAAAAAAACCGAAACTGGTGTGGGGCAGGGAGGATTTCTTGCTACACAAAACTGTTAACTGCTTGGGCTGACATTAGGAAATGCAAGATTTTGACAGTTTGATACTGTGCCCTAAGCCAGAGTGAGTTTATTGCCAACGGTCTGTGATGAATCATTTGCAGTTAATAGGTTTGTGGTAGGCAAGTGGGCATAAGGGGGAAAACATGGAAAGAGAAGAAAAAGGGAAGGGAGGGCAATTGTTTGGTGTCACAATCTTGCCACTCAATGGTAAACTGTTTTGGGGGCAGCAAAGGATGAGAAAAGGGGAAAAAAGAGCCACTGAATTCTTACGGGGCAGACACAAATACCAGTAATATTGACAGGACTACAAAGGGATTTGTGAAAATTTTACAGGTGAAAAAGTATGTGGGGAATTATGGAGCTGCTTAATTTTTTGTGTACAGAAAGGAAAGATGGATTATGCCGTCTCTTTCACAGTGACATGGGGTGGTTTCTAGCATAGCAGCTGCTAGGAAGCGGGAGAAAGAGTAACAGAAAAAGAGGTGTGTTCGACTTTATCCCTTGCAGATTGAATGGTGGTTGTAAGGAGTGTTTGAAGGGTGCGGAAGCACAGATGTGAAAGCTTGACAGCTGTATGTACACATACAGTAAAACATAAACACAATGTTCTCGAGGAGAGGAACAAAAAAATAGTTTGTCTTCTGAGGGCTGGTCTGAACTTGATAAATTGGTACCGTTTTATCAGTATAGTTCACCTCAAGAACATTTCTCTTGTGGATACAATTAGAACGTTGATACTGTATGCTCATATAGATAACAGCTTTGCAGAATAGGTCTAAATTGATAGAGGTGTTTTTTATCAACTAAAACGGGCTGCATACAGAGGGCTTTTACCCTTAAAATAACGGCTTTTATCCCGGTGCCTCCTTTATAAGCAGCAGAACTGAGAACTGCCAAGACATCAAGTCTTAGATGTGTTTGAGTGTGGTGCTGTCTCACATTACACCGTTTACTTTCCCAGGAACTTTTCAGTGGCTACTGATAGTTAATTATAACTTAAAAAAACCCCCTATTTTTGCATTGTATTTTGTGAGTGAAGCCTTCGCAGCTTTTTACTTGTTAAGATTGGTCTAGTACTTTTCTTCCCCTAACCTTCTCCATTTCTTTTTAGGCCTTGAGGGGAAAACATTAAGACTTTACATTTCGCAGTCAGTTCTGTTAAGCAATTATGGAAACAGAGAAGGAGCACATTTATGTTACCCCAACAGGTAAGTATTATATTTGGGTTTTGGTTTTTTATTTAAATTTACTTAACTGACCTGAAGTGTTCTCTGTGGAAAGATGTATTACTTGTTAATTTTTTAACAGTTTTGATTAAAAAAAATCATCAAAAATTTGCAAAATGGTTCACGTATGTATCATAGTATCCTGCTTGATTACATTTATTTCAAAATTTGTTAAAATCATAAAGTTAACATTTCTTTAACTTACTAAATATTAGTGACTCTGGACTCCTCATTATCTGACTTCCAGTAGTGCTGGTGTGAAGAAAAAAGTAAGCTCAAGAGTAACATGTGCATTTGAGAGGTACAAATTCTGCTTTTATGTAGCTGTTTAGCTTAAAATTAGAGGACACAAATGATGAAAAGCTTGACTGGAAGTGGGCTGGCATGAGAAAACTTTACTGGATTTGTGTTAGAGGCTGCCCTGAAATTGACTGTTTTGTCCATATCATGAACGTGTTTTATGATACTTAGTCAAGTTTCAAGTTGTTCTCTGTGTCTTTCAAAGTTTGTGATGATCTGCACTGACCTTTCTATACTAAAGAGTTTTTGTAGATTTTAAATGCTTTTCGGAAAAAAGTTGCATATATGTTAAGATGGTATGCAATGCAGTTGAAGTGGCAACATGCTCCATATGACCTCATATTTTAAACCAGAATTAGTTTAATGTAGAAGAAGGTATATTACTTCTCAGTGTTTTAGAATTATATTTAGATAATAGGTGGGAAACTGCTAGGTATCTAAATTGACCTAATTTGGTCAAATTAAATTTCTGTGTAGGTAAGTACTTTCTGAATGTGTTGTTAATTAAGGTAGCACCATAAAAGCACAGATTTTAAATGTGCTTGCTAGGCTTAATAGCAGGGTAATAAGATCAATTTGGATAACTTTCTAATATACAGTAAGCAAAGTCTTAATGTTTCTAGAACACTGTTACCGCTTTTATACGCGTGTGTATATCTTACATGATGTAAAAATGAGGAGCTGAAAGGAAGATCTGCATCATTTTATATGTACTCTTTATAAAACTGCTTTATTTTAGAAAACTATTGAAAACTAGTATATTTGCTTAACCTATTTTTTCAGCCTAACTAGGTAACTAATAGTGGAGGGCCAGCTGGTCATAGTATTATGGAGAGAGAGGTTGCAGCTGGAAGTGATAGTGTTACATAAAAAATAGTTCAGTAGCCCAGTGAGAAATACTAGTTCTTATGGGACGGATGCTTCCTGTGGAGGATTTCCTTTAGTCTCGAACCTGAGATCAGGATTGTATAAGGAGGCTGGACTGTAGCCTCCCCTTTTATTCTTCGTCATCAGGTTCAGGATTGATTTGTGTTAATTGTTGGCCATTTTCTTTGGAAATGGAGAAAGAAGTAAGCGGTCACTGAAGAGTAGGGGTTCCTGGACAGACGGATTTCACGTCTAAACTGGAGAAATTTATGCGAGAGTGGGCATGAAGAATTTAAATTCAGTTGTCTGAGATGAGCTGGTTGTGCTGATGGGGTCTCCCTGGGGAACAAGAGGAAGGAAACCTGTTCTGTTTGGTCTTGAGTTTTTTTTCCCCTCTGCTACCTTTATGCAAATCTCTCATTGTTTTATTAAAATATTAGACAAACTGAGAAAGCTTGCTGTGAGAATCCTTTCCTGGGCATGATGCATGCTTTTCTTTTTTAGCTTGCTGCAAGCATAAAAGGAATGCTTTTGTGGGAGTAATGAGTAGAAAGATGAAGCTTAGGCTGGAACGGCTGCATTATCGTTCAGCTATAGCATTCACATCTGTGAAACACTAGTGTCTAAATGTTATTTCTTTGATTGTGAAGGAGGCAGTTGCATCAAACTTTCTTCATTTTGTAGGGTAGTATCCTCTTTGATATGGGTAAATACTTTGAGGTTGGAAATGTTTTATTAGTGCACTTTGCGTTCAAAACAATTTTTCATGAACCTGTTTTGAACTGAAAAAAATGTAGTTCTGAGAAGTATTGCCAAATGAGTGTTGCTAATTAGAATGTATTGGAATGGCAAAGTAATACATTTGACTAAATTAAATACAAATTTAAAATACTCTTCATATTCTGGGTTTATGGCAGTGAACTTTTCTGTAAAGCAGGCTTGGCACAGCTGGAAAAGCAGCTTCTTTTGTGTGGCTTATCATTGCACTTTCTAGGGTTCAGGCTATAGGTTGTATCTTCGAGACTCTACTGAATCCTTTGGAAGGGAAGGGCTGTGTAACAGAGCCCTGAGGCTCTTCCCTTTGCATGTGGGTCTTCCAGTTTGCTGGGACTCCCAGGGTACTAACTGGAATGTAAAATAGGTCTCCAGATGCTGTTTTATCTTGATGGGTTCAGAAGGGGAAGAAGAAATGACAAAGACTTTAGCTCTTAATGATCTCAATAAGACATTCTGCTGAACCATACAGCTCAGGTGGGGGACATCCTGACTTTGTGAAATTGAAGACTTTAGCTGCAAATTTTAAATGTGCATTTAACTTCCCAAAAGAGTGAAATTATGGCACTTCTCAGTGCTCAGATGTTTCAGATCCTTAAATTGTAAGAGAGCTTTTTCTGTTGGGTATGAAAGAAAGCTGGTTACCCATTATATATGATTGTGCTGGGGAGTAAACCATGGTCGTTTTAGAAACAGTCTTGACAGAAGCCACAGTGAGGGGCAATCCATAGAGAGTAAGAGCGATCACACTCTTTCAAAAGACTTTATTCGATGAGTTTTCGTTACCAAACTCCCCAGCCTTTGTATTAAATGGCTTCCTTCCCCCGCCCCAATTTTAAAAACAAAATATAAGAGTGGTGATGTTGTTGTATTCTTCTAAGTCTAAATCATTGCTTTTCCAGATGGTGAGCTGTATGGAATTTCTTAAATGAGGGGAATGTTGGTTGATGATTTAGGAAATTAATTTCACTTTTGTGACTAGTCTGTTAACATTAGTGAGTTCTTAAAGAATTTACTGTATTGGCAGTTTTTGTTTCTAAATCAAGAGATGAGTGGGTGGAGTGAGAACTAGGCACTTAGATCTTATGTGCTGAGGAGTTCCGATAGTGTTGGGTTTTTTTGTTTAACAAGGGTGGGGTTTTCTGTGGTTTACCTGTTTATAAATGGCTTATTCATTTGCTTTCCAACTCCTGACATATGCTCTGTTTAAATTGTGGATGGTTTGTGCAGGGGAACAAGGAACTCCTTATTACTGTGATGTGTAGACATATTCTGAAGCCAACATCATTTACCTTGACACAGTTGGAAATAAGAGTTCTATTTAATGTTGTAATCCTTTTAAAATGCAATGTGTTTTGGTATTTTCAGGTAAAACTGTTTTGAAACTAAAACAGATTTTTTTTTTTTCCTCTATCTCTATTTTAAGAACTTGAGAATCTAAGTGATGCTCCGTTTTCCGGTGATGAAGAAAATGGTGGGTCTGAGGAACGAAAAACTGAAATCAATGGAAATTGGATTCCTGCAACTTCCATTACTGAAGCCAAAATAAATGCTAAAGCAAAGAGACGGTTGAGGAAAAATTCTTCTAGAGATTCTGGGAGAGGAGACTCCGTTAGTGAAAATGGAGAGACGCTGAAGATCGGAGTTGTTGTACCAACGAGCCCAAAAGGGAAACTACTGGACAGGCGATCCCGATCTGGAAAGGGAAGGGGTCTACCAAAGAAAGGTTGGTGTAATGTAGTGAAGACATGATAAAGATTCTGTCTGAAACAGAGTAATTTCACTTTTTTGCAACTGGGAATCACTTTCATAAGCCATAGCCTCTGTGCAGGCCTTTGGTTCTTTGTGCTAGATAGTAGGTGGCAGTAGGAGCTAACAGTAGGTGGCATTCTTATCAGAAAATGTTATATGTGTATCATCAATTAACTTCTGTCTGTAAGGTAGGTACCTTTTCTTAGCAAATTTAATACATAAATTTGAACTGTTGGTGGTTCACAGGACTGTTGTTCATGCAAACTTAAAGCGTGATTACATTTGAAAGTACAGTTTCAACCTTCAGTAACTCTTGTTCAGTTTCATACTGATTCTAGTATCTTAACTGGAAAGTGATGAGAAGACTGGTTGCTAAAGTGGAAACACGTCTTACAAACTCACCCTTTTCAGCATATATTGTTAGAGTCAGGAGGTGGGCACAAGCAGTGATACATCACTTTTAAGTGAAAAAATGTTGGGTTGAACTCAGAAGTATTCTTTGTAAACTGGTGGTCCTTGCTTACTGTCCCATATTTTGCCAGGTGGAGCAGGTGGTAAAGGAGTTTGGGGAACACCAGGTCAAGTGTATGATGTGGAAGAAGTAGATATTAAGGATCCTAATTATGATGATGATCAGGTAGGCAAATACTTTGTAGTGTTGGTTTTTATTTCCTTCATTGATTTCAATTGCTGTGATGCTTATATTCATGAAGGTTTGGCTGTGTAAGTTATGTGAATGTCAGCCTGGCTGTACTAAATGCTCATTGTTGTGTTTAAGAATGGATCATTGGCTAGTTAAAGACAACTGGTGTAGAAGTGTAGCAGTGTAACACTCACAGACCTTACCCCATGAGTTCTCTTTCTGTGCCTGCCTAGGCAGCACCCTTTTCCCAGCTGTGTTCTTTTGCTGCTGGTTCTCGTGGAGGTGAATATTGCAGTGCTGCTCTATATTACAAACAGGCACCACATTAAAAACGCAACACAGATATTCTCAACTGAGGAGTTTAGTCTGGGACAGTATCCTTTACGGATTTTTCTCTTCCCTGTATTCCCAACCCTCCCAATGTCTTGTAGCAACTTGGTAAAAACACCTAAAACAAGTGCATAGTTCATAGCCTGGGTATTTTGTTTGCCATGTGTTTATTTAGGATATGTTGTAGAAGATTGTACCTTACAGCTATATTATCGGGGGAAAAAATAAAGTCAAGCTCATTGGGCAGAGGGTGCTTTATAACATTAAATCACTGAGGAAAGGAAACACTGATTACAAACACAGATTACTAAAGTCAATACAACTGTGAGACCATAAGTAAATTCTGTGTAACACAAGCAGAGCGATGGTGGTGTCCTTTGAGCAGAGGCTGTTTGCTGTAGCCATAGCTGCTGAGAGGATGGTATGTGGGAACATCAAAACCTTCTTCCAGTATCATTTTTTTCCTTGCAATTCAACACTTAACAATATTAGAGATAGCTATTAAAGGTGAAGCTGATGAGTGCATAAAAGGAAGTTCCAGTGAAGAATGAATATTCCATGGAAGTTCTGTATGCTTAGCTTTTCTAAGGTTGAAAACAGAGACTGGTGTGATAGGAGGATAGGGGTTTGGACTTCTGCTGTACTTGATCATGGAAAGCTTCTTTCCAATAAGCATTATTTGGAAAACTTCCTTGTTCAGATTTCTGTGATCTGTAGTATTGCTCCGAATGTTACTTTTGCAATCTGGGAGGAGCAGGGAACAGAATTACAGCAGGGAGATCTGGTTGTGCTGGAACTCTGCAGGACCAGGTTATACAGAAGGGAGTTGCTATGTTACTCTTCCCGTCCCGCTTCCCTCCCCCGCCCCCCCTTAAGGAATGTCTTCACTCGCAAGTATTCTGAAAATGCCTTTTCTCTGATCTGTACGTGCTATGACCTGTCTGGTCATGCAGTCACTAAGAAAGAGGGAAAACAGGCAGGCTTGCTGTCAGGGGCTGGAGTGCCACTTGCAGGGAAAGATGCTGAAAGTTAAATCTTATGCTGTGGCACAAGTAACTCTGCTGGGCTGGGACAGGAGTTTCTGTCATTCTCCCTTCGGTACCTTGATCTCTGTTCATGTGGTGTCAGCAGAATCCTAGTAACAGAGTTTGGAGTGTTTATCATTGTTTAACAGTAAATTCAGCCTTTCAGTTGAATTCAGCTAGGAGTAAATTCAAAATGTAAGAAGCATGACATTTAGCCAGCATTGTCCACACTTTAATGGTAGAGACATAATCTGATGTTTTCTGGCAGAATACTGACTACCAAAGTATTAAGGATTTACATTATATATTTTGATGCTATTAGCACTGCATAAGATGTAAGAGACAGTACTATCTGCAAAAGGGTATATGCTTTGGTTGTATTTTGAAACAGGAGAATTGCGTCTATGAAACAGTAGTTTTGCCTCTGGATGAAAGAGCATTTGAAAAAACTTTAACACCAATCATACAAGAATATTTTGAACACGGAGATACTAACGAAGTTTCGGTATGTCGCATGCCTTTTTACATATTTATTTTAGGGGGCAAACCTGTAGCATACAAGGGAATCCAACTGCTAGCTATAAATGAGAATATAGAGATGTTGGCAAGAAATGTGCCAGTAAGAATACCTAAGCAGTTAGAGTCATTACGTGAGCAAAAGCATATATGTAAATACATTAAATATAAGCATATAAATAATTATATAGTTGTAATATATTTATATAATATATATTTATATGGTAAGAATTATCAGTCTTAATCTGTTTTGTTTTTCAAATCTCATTTAGGAGATGCTGAAGGACTTAAACCTTGGTGAAATGAAATACAGCGTGCCAGTGCTGGCTGTTTCCTTGGCATTAGAGGGGAAGGCTAGTCACAGGGAAATGACATCTAAGCTTATCTCTGACCTTTGCGGGACAGTAGTAAGCAAAACCGATGTGGAAAAATCATTTGATAGACTGCTTAAAGAACTACCTGAATTGGTGTTGGATTCTCCCAAGGCACCAGAGGTATATCTGTAAAAGTTTTATGCTAGTAGTCAAAAGCTTTTTCTTTTAAATCATGGCTAAAATCAATCAAGTAAACTGAAATAGACTCTGTATTTTGAAACATTTATGGATTGTCTTACTGTCTGTAATCTCCTAGCGATTTCCCAGGCTGTGTTTTTACTGTGAGATGGCTCATTTAAATAAAATCTGAAAACCAAGCATGTAATAATTGTCTACTTAGAACTACTTTGAAATTCAACATTTAATTAAAAATGCTTCTGTTCTGTTGCAGTTGGTGGGCCAGTTTATTGCTAGAGCTGTTGGAGATGGGATTCTAAGCAGTACTTACATAGATGGCTACAAAGGCACCGTGGATTGCGTCCAAGCTCGGTAACTTTCTTCCTGTCTTATATAGCTACAGTTTTCTATTCTGAATGCCGAAGACAATGATCAGGAATTTAGGACTTCAGGATAAATCATGTGGTTGTCTATAACTTCTTATTTTTTAATGATAAAAAAGAAACCCATAAAACCCGTGACAACAACAAAATCCAGAATGACTCAGAGAAGAAATACTGAAAGTGCCTGAAAAATGTATTAATACATTTGAGTTCAGTTTGTCAGGTTTGTTGTCCAGCTTATGTTTGAAAGTGGAAAAAAAATGAGCTGAAACAAGAAGTGATTATAGAAGGTTTTGTCTTTGGAAAAAGCTTTAATGTGATTAATGAGTAAATATAGCATCAGGACAGCTGCTGTAAATATGCTGTGAAATACACGAGGGATTAACTGGCTTGCCTTATAAAGGTTTGAAGCTTGTGCAGTGCTTTCCCGGACTTTCTCTGTAATGCTTTATTCATGAAGAAGTATAATCGTTTTCCATGTCAGAGTGAGAAGTTTGAAGGAGCAATCTCTGACAAAGAGGGACATTTTAATAACCAATCATGTCTTATTATTTTTCCCTCATAAGTGTATGTTTCAGGCTTGATACAGAGGTGCTGAACTCTTGTAGCTTCTAAAAGTTCCATTTGTAATGATTATAGTTGAGTACTAGGCAAATGCTGAGCTGCCTAACTTGAGGGTTCAAATGGTGAAAATTGTTTGTCAGTTATACAGCTGTCTCCTGTGATTTGAAGGATTG
Source organism: Larus michahellis (assembly GCF_964199755.1). Lineage (NCBI taxonomy): Eukaryota > Metazoa > Chordata > Aves > Charadriiformes > Laridae > Larus > Larus michahellis. The sequence continues at coordinate 62,393,950 of NC_133901.1, forward strand.
TAGCCTGCATACTGCACATCTGGGATGCTTTGCTGCCTCTGCTAATTCCTGTCCGGTCTTTTTCTGCTGGTTAAGTCTTAGTGAATAGAGTTCTTGTTATCGGCTGGCCCCCGGTATGGGAATGGGGATAACTGTTTCTTCTTTAGCTAGAGGATGCTTAACTGGGTCTCTTTTTTTTTTTTTTTTTTTTCTCCTTCAACGAACTGGCAAGCTTCCCTAGTTCATGCCATCTTTTTGCAACTACGTGTTTGCCTTCTGAAGTGCTGTTTTGGCTTAAATTCTTAAGGTTTCATAATTCTTTAGAACCAAACAGAAAATATTTCAGTAGAAACGCTGTTCTTCAGGGTGGAAGCAACTCAAGCCTCTTTTGTTTGAGATACACATGCCAAGCTGCATTCTTGGAGGAGCCCAGATACAATCCATCTCTGCATAAGAAAACATTAAGTTCTTTATTGTGAGGATGTTTCAGGTTCTGCATAGATGATTCAGATCTGCTATCATCACAGACTGTTACCTGTCCTAAGCATGGTATAACCAAAATGGTTAGCCACTTCTTGATCTGGATATCCCCATGGAGTTGCTAACCCTGACCTCTTCCCAGGGATCTGGTGGCTTTGCCCAAAGAGGAATGGCAGCAGGGGAAGTTACAGAGGCCTTTTAATGAAGTTCTGTAATAACTTTTTAAAACACTAACTTTGCTTTCTAGAGCTGCGCTGGACCGAGCTACTGTGTTGCTGAGCATGACAAAGGGTGGAAAGCGTATAGACAATGTGTGGGGGTCAGGAGGTGGCCAGCAGTCTGTGAAACACCTTGTTAAAGAGGTAACTGACTTCTACAGAACTCTTCTCTCTAGAGTTTACTGCTTGTCTAAGCTTATCTTGTTTGGTTTGGAGGAAAGAGATACATATATCCTGTAGCAAAATGATACTGAGTATTGGTTTTGTTGTTGGGGTTTTTTTTATAATTTATTTATACAAAGTAGTTTTTAAAAACTGATGTAGATAATTTTGTTGATTTTTGTAATATTTCTCAGTGGTGGGAACATGCTAGTACAATATTCTGTATTGCAAGTATACATTTATTTTCGCTTTAAGCAAAACTTTTAAGCACTTAGCTTTTTAAGAGCTCACAATATGAAGTGGTGAAGTAATTAGAAGAGCCAAGATGAAACTGGCTAAACGAGATAAACTATTATGATTCTTTTGGCATCACTGATTAAAAGCACAGTAATAACTGAAAAAGAGATAGAGGTAGAAATAGGAGTGTTTTTAGAGATCCATGCTTTGAAGTAGGAAGGCTTAAAGGAAAAGTTGTAATTTCTAGGTTGTGAGTGTAACAGATGATAGGAGGAAAAGGAGTTTGGGGGAGAAGATAAGCTTAATCATACCCATATTAACCTTTTATGGTGATAGCATCTTATAAAGCAATGTTTTTGGTGCTTGTGTGTCTGTATTAGCACTATGGATAGGTATTTGGCTTACACAGTCTTTCGGGTTGCTGATGACATCTCAATTTAATTACGCTTATAAAAACACTAGCAGCAAGTTTCAGGAACTAACTTGCTGCTGGTTTGATCACAGATTACCAAAACAGTTGACAGCTTTTAAATTTTGTATCTCGTTTGTTTTAAAATTCAACAGATTGATATGTTGCTGAAGGAGTATTTGCTTTCTGGAGATATACTGGAAGCTGAACGTTGCCTTCAGGAACTGGAAGTGCCCCATTTTCACCATGAACTTGTATATGAAGTAAGAAAAGATCAAGAATCCCTTTAATAATTGTCAGTAATACCAACAGGTTTGGTTTTGTTTTGATGTGGGCATGCAAATAATATAACTGGAATCTGAAGCTCAGGTTGTGAGTTCTGGTGTGTGTGACTTGAATAACTGAATTGTTTCATGTGAAGTTAATGGTTTGTGTGCACAATGTGCAACAAGTAAGCTGCTGCTAACTCTGGGAAGATCCAGAATTAATTTGTGTTTGTTGGGCCAATAGCTGGATTCAGATTATTATTGATTCCTAAAAAAAGAAGAGCTTGGTTTATTTTCTGCTGAGGAATAGCAGCAAAAAAAGCCACGCTTCATTCTGGTGTTTGCTGCCTTTTAGTTTCAGATGCCTGGGTACTCTAATGGGTGCTCTCAGAACCAGACTATATGAGAGAAAGATCATCTTTGCTGTATCTGGGAGATTGTTCCCATTTGTACTCTTTTATCTGCCAAACTGGGAAATGGTTGGTTACCAATAAAGCTGAACTCCCACAATCTACAAATTTTTCTCTTCAGTAAATTGACTCCACTTAGAAAATTCCTTCATGATAGAAAACCAGAATCCTTTTAGTTGAAGGGGGTTATGGAGGTTTGTAGATCTTAAACTCCTAAGTTTTTCTAAAATCACAGATACAAAATTAATTGCCATCTGTACTGCAGCAACCATATGGATATAGTCATGTGTCTCTCAAACTAGAAAGGCAGTGCTTTTTGCTCTGTCTAGTCCTTTCTAGTTTTCCATACCATTTCTATTTATCCAAATAATCTTTAATCAGTTTTTCTTTTCAAATAATAGTATACTGAAACTGTAAGTGCATGTAACAAATGGACTTCCTTCCCTCCCCAGAAATGCGTACTAATCCACTCCTTCTTGCACCTCATGTGCTTACACAACATGTACTTGAACCACTTGCATGATTTGTTATAGGCTGTTGTGATGGTTTTGGAATCAACTGGAGAAAAGACCTTTAAAATGATACTGGATTTGTTGAAATCTCTCTGGACGTCTTCTGTCATTACCATGGACCAAATGAAAAGAGTAAGTCTAGCATTTAGAGAATTTTGGGTAAGGTCTTTCAAAATTTGTATAGTTTTTATCTTCTTTTAAGTACTATTTGTAGTCTATTGTTGACTGCTGCTCTCTTTTTAAATTCTCCATGGTCATTCTGTATCCCATACAAATAATCTGTCACTGATGTATGTACAATACTTGCCATGTACTGGGAGAAGTACAAATGAATTCCGAGCAGCAGTTCTCTGTAGAACTGCAAGGTACAGAATATTTAAACGTTTAGTCAGGCATTTCCAACTGCTTTTATGCAATTAAATGGTTAAAACTAATAATTTAAAATGCTGCAATATAGCTTCATTTTTTTAAAATATAACTTTTCTTTTTATACAGTAGTTCTTCATAATTGAAGAAGTACAATAAGGACCTACTTAATTACAAATGTCAATTAGAACACTGTATAGAAGCTAATATTTTACACAGTTGGAGTCATCCATGGCTTTGCTTCTAGGTATGAATATAGGACAGCTGTTCTGTCCCAAGGCAAACTAGGTACCACACAAAGACTTGCGTCAAAATTTACCCAGCCATACTGCCGGTGGGAAGTGATGAAGTCATCTCTGGTTGTCGCCAGTGTTTCCCTTACTGCATAAACTGTTGTGGTGGAGATTTGTGGCCATGTTTTCTTCATTTACATGGAAGAATAGTTAACTTTTTCTTCCTTGTGTTACTACCCATGTGATAGCAGCCAGGCTAACATACACATTCTGTACTGTCTGAATTTCTGGATTCTAAAGAAGTTAAAAATTCAGCTGTTTTTTATGTAGATAGGTAGTTGTGTAATACCATGGAATTGCCTGGTATTAGACCTTGCTTTTCCACTGACTTGCAGCTGCTCTGCTTGAGGTTTTTTTTGAAACTGTCCATAGTGTACATGAACCTGTACTCCGAGGATTTCTTTTTTCAATATAAAGGGGTATTAAAAAAAAAAATTGTAATCATAGAATAACCAGATCATTATTTGAATTCTTACCTTGCAGGGCTATGAACGAGTTTACCGTGAAATCCCAGACATTAACCTGGACGTGCCACACTCTTATTCTGTGCTCGAGCGGTTTGTAGAGGAATGCTTTCAGGCTGGAATAATCTCCAAACCCCTGAGAGACCTCTGTCCTTCAAGGTACTTGTTTTATTGTCGATAGGTGAAGGCACTGCTTTTTGTCCCCATTGCAGGTAATGGAAAGCAGGATCTTATGACCAAAGTATTACAGAGGGGAACTGGAAACTATGGAGGATGGAGAAACAGAGGGTTGGACTAGTAAAAAGTTTATTAAGAAGCTGCACTGATGTGAAACCTGTTAGGTGGAGTCTGGGATAAATACTTGAGGAAAGCAAGCCTCTAGTGAGTGCCAGGCGGCACGCCTGTGTGCTCTCCAGAGGATGAAGGCCTGCCTCTCCTCTGTGTTGCTGATTTGCTTGGTAGAGATCAGTGCAGTACTGCGATGGAAGATCAGGCGTCGCAATGATCCATGCAGGTGACAGTGGAAAACTGTCAGCTACAGTGAAAACACAAAATGAAAACACATTTGCTTTTAAGCAGTGGTGTGAACGTACCAAATGGCATGAAGAGAGTTCTAAGATGAGACAACCAATCCTTACCTTTATGGCAAAAGGGAATAGGACACTTACGTGCAGTAAGGTGTACATGCCTGATCCCTTCATATCTGTCATGGTTTGTATAGTGCTTTTTGTTTTGTTATTGTTTACTTAGCATAAATAATGCTGTTTGAACTGTAATCTAATCAGTATTCTGTTCTCTCCTTACTGGTCACAATACAATTCCTAAGTTCCATTTCCTGTGGGGAATATGTGTAAACTTTTAAATTTTATTTTAAAACTGTTATTCACAATTTACACATAGGGAATACTATTTGTTAGACACATCTCTTCTAGTTTGGGTGTTTTGTTTGGCTGCTTAAACCATCTAGACAGCTTGTGAGGAATTTGGGTTTTGAAATGTCAGTGTCTTATCAAAACCAGCTTCTATTTGTGGACTTCAGACTCAACATTGAGTTTGTGTGTATCTTCGTATCAAATGTTTTGCCGGTTTGGGGTGTGGGAGGGTTGAAAATCATGGCTGCAACAAAAGCTTGATTATACTTCAGTTCTTAGTACATTGAGAGGCATTGTTGGCTTAATATGCCTTCAGTTTTGGGTAGAAAAACACCATTCCTAGGCATTCAAACTGTGATCTTTTGCAAGTGTGAACATTAAAAGGGGAGCAAAGTAGAAAGGACTTAACAATGAAAATTTTGAAAAGCTTCTTGCAGATAAACCTAGATGTAAGTTTCAGATGGATTTTAAGCAATTTACCAGTGATAAGAATGTCAGCTAATCTTGGTGAACTTGCACATCTCACATTTGATTCCAAGCCCAAGAAAAGATTCTTCTCAGTAATAGATAAGAAAACACAAGCAAAGCTACTCTTGAACTTACTGAAAAGACACTTTCTGTTTTCTTACAGGGGTCGAAAGCGTTTTGTGAGTGAAGGAGATGGAGGTCGTCTTAAGCTAGAAAGCTACTGAATGTGAGAACCAACTCCTGAAGCCTTAAAAGTTTAAAGGGAAAATAGATATCTATATATATACAAACACGCATGCTTTTTTGGTGTGTGTATGTATATATGTATACACATATATAATATACCAAAATTTTAAGAGTTGCTTAGCACAGTTCATATTTTTTTTTAAAAGCACATGTTTTGGGTACAAATCATTTTTTTTAAATAGTTTTATAAATTTCAGAAAGAAAACTTCTTTCTTTCTTTGGGTATATAGTAGAACAACTGGCCACTCTGCTGTGGGGGTGCCTTCAAATAAGCTATTTTTTCAAGTGCCATATGTTTATGACCTAATCATTCCTTGTTTGCATCAATGTCTGACTGCCACTCTTTCTTTAAAGGACAGTGTTGTCATCATAAAATCACTGGTTTACACAAAGCTTTATAGAAGGGCCAAGTTAAGCTGCTGAGATCCCATTTCCATTGCTGCTGGAGAAATACTGTGCTTTGGGAGAAAATATAGTTGTTTCTTTGTTTTAAAGAGCCCAAGAAAATGGGAGTTGGGTCGTAAAATTAATTCATCTGTTTCAGGGGAAAACACTGGTTGGTTTTAGCCCCTGTGTACCAAACTCGTCTTTTTTTTTTTTTTGTATGTAACTGGAAAAGTGAAAAGTTCTGGTAAAACATATTAAAAATATTTTTTCTGAAGCTCTCCTTTCTCCCTGCTCTTTTTTTCTTTTAACAGAACAAATTTAACTCAAATCTCTGAACACCACCTTTTTGTATTACTGTGGGAGAAGGTCCAGACGAGGCCATGAAGATGATGAGAGGGCTGGAGCACCTCTCCTGTGAGGACAGGCTGAGAGAGTTGGGGCTGTTCAGCCTGGAGAAGGCTCTGGGGAGACCTTCTAGCCCCTTCCACTACCTAAAGGGGCTACAGGAGAGAGGGGTAGGGACTCTACCAGGGAGTGTAGTGACAGGATGAGGGGTAACGGTTTTAAACTGAAAGAGGGAAGATTTAGATTAGATATCAGGAAGAAATTCTTTACTCTGAGGGTGGTTGCCCAGAGCAGCTGTAGAGGCCCCATCCCCGGAGGTGTCCAAGGCCGGGATGGATGGGGCTTTGAGCAGCCTGGTCTGGTGGAAGGTGTCCCTGCCCAGGGCAGGGGCGTGGAACTGGATAAGCTTTAAGGTCCCTTCCACCTCTAACCGTTCTATGGTTCTGTGATGACTCTATTACAATCTGTAGAAGAGCAATGAATAATTAAGCCCAGAGTAAGTATTTACACAATATATTTTTCTGAAAACAAGTGACTTGTGTAGGAGTATCGCGGCTCGCACTGAGATGCTCTGAATGTGTCTGTGCAGCGCAGCTTTGCCCAGCCCTTGCCAGGAGCAAGATAGATGTAGGGGCTGACTTAGAGCAGCCCAGCCGTGCCCCTCCTGCTGCCTTAGGTCTGTCGGTTCCGTGCCAGGACTGACGCGGCCTTGAAAGCGGCAAGTGGAATTCTGACGGAAAAACGCCAGAAAAGGAGCCTCCCGCCCCCCATCCGCCTGCTCCCGGCCGGCGCTTCGTCCGCAACCTCCCCTTCAGAGCGGTACCTCCGCGGGGCCGGGCTAGGGGCGGGCCGGCGGCGTCCCCTCGGGCGGCCGCGCCGCCTCCAGCGCCGCCCGCTGCAGCTTCTCCAGCTTCTCCAGCGACACCGACTTGAGGGGCAGCACCTTGGGCTTGCACAACACCATGGCGGCGGCGTCCTCCACCGACAGCTGCCCTGTGAGGGGAGAGAAGGGCCGTGCGTGAGCGGCGGGGCCGGGCCGGGCCGGCTGCCGGGCCGGGCCGGGCCCGCCGCCGGTACCTTGTTTGGGCAGCACCTCCCGGAACGCAGCCTTCCCCTCCGGCATGGCGGCTCCCTCGCGGCGGCGCGCAGGCGCAGTGCTGAGGGGGGAGGCGCGCCTGCCGCAAAGAAACCTACAACTCCCAGCATGCACTGCGCGCCGCCAGCTCCAGTACCCCTGTACATGCTGGGAATTGTAGTCGGGGGGCGCGAAAGGTCCTGCTCCTCGCCAGCCGCCGCGGGGCCCGGCTGCCCCGGGGCTCGGTGGGGTGACTGCGGCCTAGCTGGGAGCGCGTAGAGTCGCGCCGGTCCCTGGCCCTTCCGTGAGGCGGTGTCGTTCAACCTGCGCGGGCCTGCCCGGCCCCGCGGCCTGCCACCGCCTGCCCGCCGCTGGGGCTCGCCCCGCCCCGCCCGGCCTGCGCTCCTGCTGGCCGCGGCTCTCGGGCTTTGGGACTTTTTAGGTGTTTCTTTTTTTTGTGTTTAAGTTTTTGGGTTTTGTCCAACAGACGGGCTTGGCCAGTGCGTACGCGTTCTGATTTCCATTTTCGGGCAGCGCCTCAGGATTCGCGATGTGAATCATGGCACTGTTTAACATGTAAACAGTAGTAAAAGCCGCTGTCTTTCTTCCTAAACGCTGAGGGCTTAAATGTCGCCAAACCTGATGGGCCGGTGCACCCGAGATCCACCACCACCACCGGGCTGGGTTTGGAAGTTCCTTGGCAGCTTCCTTGCAAAATCCCGCCACGAGTGCCGGGGTCGGCGGGGGGAGGTTGGCCTGGCCTGGCCTGGCCATCCTCGTGTCCGTGGCGTGCCCCGGTTCTGGGAGGTGGTGTAATTTTAGATTTTGCTAATGAGCTTGCCTGCGTGCCCTGCACACACAGTCTGCCTTGGCTTTTGCTTGGGGATTGGCAGATAAGGCTGGTAATCCTGCTCACCCAGCCTCAGCAGGCGGTGATGATTCCTTTAGTTGTTCTGGGGTTGAGAGCTTGCTGCGTACCGCCACACAGGGGCTGGCCGTGGATGGGTAAAACAAGGGAGAAAATTATTTTTGCTAATCATTCTCTTCCATTCTACCTCGATGCTAGCTCAGGCACTGCGCTGTGGGCTGTCAGCTGTGGGATCTAAGGTGTTCCTGGGTTTGTTGGGAGACCTGTGATAAAACTTGTAACTTCCAGTAAGCGGCACCTCTCTGATAGTTATTTAAAACCTCTGTCTGCATTGTTCTAGAATGATTTCCTTTTTCCTCTAAGGCAACCTAGAGTAGGAAACTGATGGTCCCTCAGGTAGCCCGCTTCCACCTCACTTGAAGTCTTGGCTGCTTGTTGGGTTGGAGGCCAGCAGAGAACCTGAGAGCGGGTCTCCTACTTCCTGCCGTTTGTGGAGCCGGCCAAAGATAACACTTCAGGTTTGGTCCGGGGCAGTGCAGGAGTTTGGCCCGTTTCTGTTGTGATTCACGTATTCCACTTTCAGGTCAGAAGATTGGCAATGATGAGGCTATAAAATGGACGGGCTTGCTTGGGACATCCTTCTCTCCCCTTTGAAGTGCACAGAAGCGTTCCCACTGATTTCAATGGGAAAAGCTCTTTTGTCTGGTGTGCTGGTATGTGTGCCAATTAGTATTTCATACTGATTGGAAGGGAAAGGACTAGGGACTGATTTATGAAGACTGTGGATGTTTGTGGACCAGGACAGTTTAAACAGTACATGCGATTTGCAGATCAGTAATTTGGTAGTTGTTTGTTTGTTTTTAAAAACTGATCCAGCATCTTAGCTGTGGCTAAAAGTGAACATAAAAGGCAGCCAGTTATGACTGAAAATCTTGCACTGTGAAAACAACAGTTATTCCTGCAGTAACAAATATGGCCTGTGGAGTAACAGAAAATGAACCGAAAGCAAGGCACTGACATCAAATTGCAGGTGACAGTGCCCTTCATGGTGCCGATGACCACCTGGAGTCCAGCATTCTGTGAGGATTTGCATTTACAGCAACCAGAGCCCATCTCAGTCATGTAGGGAATCACTTTCCAAGCGCAGTTTTCCTGCCAGCAGGGTTTGTTTGCTTGGTGATAAGAAACAATGGTCAACTCAGTTTGTTACTGGAGCATTTTAGTGACTGAGAAGTGGAATCTGGCATCGTGTGCTAAATCCATTTTCTTAGCTAGTCAAATGCCAACTTGGCAGCCTATCCAGCAAGCTGATAGCACTGGGACAGGCGTGATTGTGAAGACTGTTTTTGACAGTCTCTAGTAAGTCTGCTTTTAAGACACCTCTTTCCATTGCGAAAAAACAGTTACCACCTTCAGGACTGGATGAGAGAGAGGAGAGAGGCATGGGCATTGTCTGCAGCTTAATATTGTACTTTTCCAACTGCCTTAAGAACAGCAACAAGGTTTAGCTTTCAGAAAGGCTGGTATTTATTCACTAGAGCGGTGTTAGCCATAGTTGAGAGGGGAAAAAAGTGTGGCATAGAGGACCTAATTCCTTGTTTTGTTGGAAGAGGAACAACAAGAGAAGATGTGACTTTTCCAATTACAGATGAGGGACCCGATCTTTTCTTCTGCTAAAGAAAGTGTAGTTATATGCTGTTTTTTGCCATTTCTGCTTTTAGGGTCGGCATACTCAAACATACACTCATTTCTCTCATGGGTCTTTCCACTTGCCAGCAATAGCTAGAAAGCTGAAATACTTTGCCAAAACCCTTCAATCTGGGAAAAGAACCATGTACTTGCAGTAGGACCAGGCTGAGTCAGTGCATTGTCTTGGTGCCATCTCGCGTGGCTGGAGAAGTCAGAACAAGACCATCCTTGTGCACAGCATAATGATGCCCAGGTCTCAAGTTGTGTCCCCATGGCGTGCAGCTTCCTAAAGTCATGGGACTTGACCTTCAGATAAAACTCAATGTTATTTGAGAAAGCGTGAGAGTGGTATCCATAGAGAGGACGGGGCGCTCTAGGTTGCATATCCTTATTTTCCTGATGTCACAAACAAGTTAGTTACTCTTGTACGCTGCAGAAAGCCTCACAACCACAAAACCAGCAATAATTTTATAAATGATAAGCTTGTTTTCCTCCTCCTCTTCCTAGATACTCCGAGTGCAGCAGACAGCAGAGATGTGCATTGCTGGAATCCAGAGAGTTTCGTAACATGGCAGCCGCTTGCTGAAAGCCCTGGAGATACAAAACAACCCCTATTTTAAGTCTTGAGAAACATCTCCTACTAAGTAGAAGAAAAAAGCATTTAGGTGAAGTAATGTTGCCAGTCCCATTTGTTTATGAGGCTTGGTTTTTGCCTTTATACATTTTAAATGCTTTTTATTTTCATTCTACTTTTTGTGCCTTTCAAGTTCATGTTTTCCATTTTTTTCATATGACAGGAAAGTCTGGAATTAAGTCCTTACTTTAAAAAGAAGAATCTGGTTCAGAGTCCTGTATAATCATGTAGCTCCAGACATGGGGTGTTTAAAAATAAAGCCACTCTCATGAGAATTACCGTCTTGAAGGTGATTTTCTGTTCTGAGTTTAAGTACTTTGTTGACAGTTTAAGAAGCTTTTAACAACATCTGATCTGTGTTTGCTTTCCAGGCAGATCTCTCTTTTCTTCTTCTTTTCTAAAAATCTAGAGCTTGTTTCACCTCTGTATGTGCTGACGAGGTCAGAAATGTAGTGTACCAGCATGACTGTGACGCGTGTTGAATAATGCATACCAGTGCTTTCAAAAACACATGTGCAGATTTCGTGCAATTGTCTGCTTAAGCTGCTGAGTGATACCATGGGATACAGAGCCATCTTCTTCAGAGACGGAGGAGGATGGTGGTTGGGGTTTACTGGGTGGGGTAAGGCGAGGAACCGAAAGCCTCATGTGACACCCTGAGGGAATCACAAATGCCTTCAGAGCCTCAAGCTCTATAACTTGGTGTTTAACCCAGTCCTTGTTTTTGGAAGGGAGTTGACAGAGGAGTGATTTCTTTTAGTTAAGCTTTCTGAATATATTTATTTTAAATCTGTCGTTTGATGCAGTGGTGTCCTCAAGCTGTACGCACAAGGCAAGAAGGAGACGTGAGGATTTGTCTTTCACTGCTACATACGTACAAGTGCCTGGAAATGTATTATCCAAGGGACACAGAAACAGCTTTTTGAGGGCCTGCTCTTCCTGCTCTGTCTCTAGCAGTAACGTCTGGTAAATGGGGAGACCTGACTGCCTCTTACGGCTACGTCTAAGTCCCATTCTGGGCTCCCAAGCCAGATGCTCTAAACTGGCATTTCTAGGAAGTTACTGCTCTACTTGTGTGGTTTGAATCGCTTAAGTCTTTGGCCTTGTGCCTTAAAGTGCCAGCAGAGGCATGCTGTAATTGCCCATAAATGCACCGTCTGTCATATTATTGTTTAATTATTCCAGCTTCTCACCACCACGCACTGCTCAGTGTCTCTCTTGCTATCTTTATTTAATTGAGTGGAAAAAATCTGAGACTTGTGCTTCACTTACGTCACTTTGTATTTACCCAGCGTCGCTGGATCCTACTATGAAATCCCAGCTTTTGTATGCAGAAGTCAGTCTTCTGTACAGAAAAAATAATGTCAATATCTAAAGCATATGTTAGAAAGAGAATCAATATTTTAACACATGGTAAAGTCAGGCCATAAATCTTTTAGCACAGTCAAATGATTGTATTATTCTCCCTTGAAATACTGCTCCTCCCCCTGAGAAACAAGAGGGGGAAAGAAAACTCTTGAATAACCAAGCTCTTGTCCTCACAATGCAGGACTGTTCTTAGCCCGTTGCTCTGTGTTGCTTCTTTCTTTTCTGTCTACTAACTCTCTCTTTTCTTGTGTGTCAAACGCCTGCCTCTTCAAGGCCCATCTTTCCCTAGCCCATCCCTGTTCATCTGTTTCAGAGTATTACCGGAATGTCGGCTTTCCTGAGATCAGCTTGTGATGACCAGTTCCACTACCTACTTGTTACCATTTCAAACATCTCTACGCTTTCTCCCAGCCTTGCAACCAACCCCTTATTAATGTGTGTGGAAAAAATCATCTTTCAGAGCTCTCTCTAATGCTCTCCTTGTCCGTATGGCCTATAGAAAAAAACTTGGCAGCACGCTGACTGCTTTTCTGTCTTCATGCTCCCTGTGTCTGTGACAAATGCATGTCATTTTTCTGGTCTTTCATTTAGCTTTCAGTCTCTGAATTGGGACACTCTTTTTGTACAGCACCCCACACACAAGATCAAGATCAAGGATCCTGTGCACTTCCACAATAATAATAAATATTAGGTTTGCTTGTGTTTACTCTGCTCTATTTTTTATGGCTCTGGGCAGAAGGAGTTTCATGATGTCTTTTTGGAACATCATTCTGCACCTGAATGATATAGTTTCCAGGGATTTTTTCAGAAATCCTCAACTGAAATTTTCCTTTCAGGTGTACTCCCTGTAACACCTGGCTCCCTGACTGAGCCAGCATCATTATTGGGGTTGTTCTTTTTGCTTCCCATAACTGAACTGTAAGATTACTCATTTCATACTATTTTCTGATTTGTTTTATTTTTCATCCATCTCTTTCCTGCAGGAAAGAGCAATTTATATAATGATTTCACTGTCGAATTGACTTTCAGGCTTTACTGCTATTTGTCACCATTCAGGAAATCCATCCCTGGCTCCAGGAGAACACTCAATCCCTGCTGACAGGCTGGAAGAGGGAGAGAAAATAGATAGCAGAGCTGCAGCTATTAAGACCAACAGGCAAATATTTTATTCCACCTCAATTTTCCCTTCGCAAATTACTTTTAAAGAATTTATTTCTCTTTGTGAGAATGTGAATGAGAGTTGTTTGTTTATTTTCCCGGTGACTCTTCTGATCATCATCTTCTTCCACATTTCAGACATTGGAGCTTGCAGCAGTGACAAGATGTAATCCCGAGTAAAACTGCTTCTGCTTGTGGCATTGGTTAACCTGCTGGCAATGATACTTGCCTGGGCATGGGGCAGCTGGCGGCTTAACACAGCTCAGCATGGGTGTACTGCCACTCCCAGTCACTTTTAGGACACAGTTGAGTTGTTTATAGTAATCTTAAAAAACTTGTAGTAAATTTGTTCTGCCTTCCTGGGGCCACCACTCCCAGAGACCTTTCCCCTTTCTTGGCTACTGTGGGAGCCTCTTTCCTTCGGCTTCACACCTTTATCATCTAAAAGTGATAGCAGTACAGAACTGATTGTCTCTCTCTTTGAAGGGCATGCTACACTGCTATGCTGTTGTGGCTGTTGAGGACTGGAAGATCAGAGAGGACAATGGGGAAGTGGAAGCCTGCTCCCTGTTTTATGCAGAACAGAGGTGGGATGTGCCCTTTTATGAAGTTCAGCAGAGAAAAACTTGGGCTGCTTTCACACTCGCATTCCTACATACCGTGCCATACCAGTCAGCCTTGTACTTCACGGACCTTTGAAGGCATGAAACAACATGCAGTGTAAATGAAATCTAAGCCACACCATACCAGATTATTGATGCCAGCCAGTTTTAGAAGGCTGACACAAGTGCCAAGTGAAACAGGTACAATGGCAGGAGATGTCTTGTACCACCTGCAGGCATGCAGATCTACGCAGCACCAGAGTCCAACAGCAATGTGCGGCATGTAAAAAGCTGGTGAACCCACGGCCACTTAGGCTTGAATGCACTTTCCTGGGGAGGAAGTGGCTTTTCCCTTGGAAACCTCAACTCCCCAGGGTCTGCATGAGGTCAATGGAAAAAGTGATTTCTTCAGAATGTGATGCAGAGCGCCTAAGCACAGGCTTATCTTATTGACTACAGAGGAAGCTTAACCTCTGTAGATTTAAAATAGCTTTTGTGAATACCCAACCCCTCTCGCCCCTTAGTTTTGGGAGTTATGTTAGTCCTGGACCTGGTTAGTCCTTGGTAGACACGCTGCCTACAGAAATTCAGCTGCTGCAGGCCCAAGCTAAGAGAAGCTTGTCCACCAGAGCACAGAATGACCTCTTGGATCCTGCTTTGTCCTTTTGAGTTACTCTAGGATGTCACAAATGAATTTGCAAGTATCAGAAGAATGAAATGAAGTCAAGAAAGGTTGGTTTCTTTAGGGATGGCCTGACTGGAGCTGGAATAATCCGCATCTGTTTCAGTTTAACTGAATTTTTCATTCCAGCCTTTCAAAGTACAGACAACCGAAGCCTTTAATTTGCCCTGTCTTTCACTGTAGAGAAAAGTAGGAGTTTCTAACAGCTGATACTATCCTGTCTAGAATATCTACACTAAAAAAATACAGTTTATTGTCTGTTGTGAATGAAAAAGCTCTTGCTTGTCTCTGTTGTTTGTAGTGTTGACTTTGAAAGATAAATTGTTTGAACTGGTTGAATCTCCGTTTGTATAACTGAAGATTAGCTTGCTTGATAGCCTGCTGGATTTGCAGTTTTCCCTTGCACTAAATAAACTGAGGAACCGCTGGCCCTGGGGCAGCAAGCATACAGTGCATACTTGAAAAAGTTTGTATGCATACAAGTAAAAAAAAAGATGAAATAATTTCATGCTTGGCATTCTGGATGTGCTGTTTCAGCGTTGATATGTTTTCTCTTTCCACCTGGAAGAGCTCCTGTAAAACCTAGGAAGTCCATTAAAAAAATTACTAACAAACAGCCTGATAGACATAGATAGGTGGCTAATAGTTGAAAGTTGAAGCTGGCAGGACCAGAATTGTTTTTTACATGGTAGTTTCACAAGCCTAAATCATGCTACTTGGTTTTGGGAACATAAGTACCTTAATCAAACTCTACCCTTATATCATACATTTGCTTTGTAGAACCAACTGGAGGAAAAAGCAAAAATAATTTCTTCTCATTCAAGTAAGCAGACCTGACTCCGAACACATAAAAGGAAGACGGTAAAAATAGCGACATTTTACTGTACTGTAGTCCTTCAAAGAGAACCACATTTTGAGGTTCCCTTTCTTTGCATCCTTTTTTGTATTGCAACAGCATCTCGCACCAAGCAGAAACTTTTACTCTGGTGGGCCAGTCTCTGTTTTCAATGTGACGGATCTTCTCAGCTGCTCCGTTGCAGGATTAGCTTCTAGACATTGACGAGGGCTCTGAATGTCTGCGTGCATCCTTCAGGTACAGTTTCTGGGCCTAGCACCCTTCCTCGCTCCCTGAGTTGTGCCAGCTCTTCCAGCCTCCCCAGTTTTTGTAGACTCACAATAAAGGCAGCAGAGCCAAGCTTACATTCAACAGGAAGATGGAAAAGCAGTGATGAAGGCATACACTGTTTTTGTGATCACTATGATGCTCACAAAATGAAATGGACTTTGTCATGCCATCAGCCTTCAAAACATGTGCCTCTCCCCCAAAGCCACTGAACACGTTGCAACCCTTGCCCAAGAGACTGAAGCCAAACTTCTGGTAATCTGATGATTAAAGAGAAGAGAAAAGAATAGGATAGGGCAGGAAGGTCTGGGTAGATTGAGGTGTAGATGAGAGGAAGATAAAACCAAGGACTGGGAATTCGGAGATTTAAGATGTGATAGAGGGAGACAGAGATTCACAAAGAAAGTGAAACTGGGAATTAGAGTAGTTTTATGCTGAGGCTGGCAAGGAACTAGCAGCAGGGGAAGGACAGAAGACACAGCAGAATTCAGTTTGCCAGTACAAGACGAGAAGGAAAAGACAGGAAAGTCAGAGGGATAGGCACTGAGATGAAGAACCAGCCAAGACATTGAACTAGGACCTGTTGGAGGTTAAGAAAGGAGAGGTCAGGCACAGGCAGAGGGGAGGGGAATGGAGTATGGGGGAGACCTGTGGGAGGCAGCCCGGCACAGGGCAGAGCAGAGGGGTGTGTGGGTGGAAAGGGACAAAACGGGCTGTGCTCGCTGGGACATCCTGACTTCCAGAGCTGGAAGTGGAACAGAGCTTCCCTGAGGCTGGCCTTCACGTTGGCTCAGACAGCAAAGAATTTGGCTCTTGTGCTGTCTGCCCCAGCCCGCAGTACAGAAACAACTAGAATTGAGTGTCCTTGGATGAGGCAGCAGCAGCTGCCTGCCTGGGGGAGGAGAACGGGCTTTCTTGTAGTTGGATGACAAAAATTTTACAGTTGGGAGGAGGTAGTGAAAAGGCCACATTACCAAGAGAGAAAGGGTCAATTCATTAGTCTGGCTGCCACTAAATTAAGAGAAGGCAAGTGGGGCTATTATATCAGAGGTATCTGAATTCAGTCAAAGATGATTATGAAGTTGCTAGATTGATCTTGTGGTCAGCTTAAGCAAGCTTAACTAATTAATTGCTTTATTTTAGTTCATTGTGTAAGAGCTAGCTCCTAATAAATCACACTGCTTTGTAGAAACATGCTTGAAACAACTGTGTAAATACTAAATAGCCTTAGGAATGGTCTTATGAACCCACTGAATAATCCGAATTCCAACACTTATCCCCCTCTGCTGCTGGTCTAGATGGGGGATAACAGTCCGCTGTTGCCATCTCTTTCTCCTTGAGTGAAAGGGGCAGGGGTCTGTGTTGGGCATACAAAGGTCCCAGCATGGCTGATGACCCATGGAGGTGCTGTGATGCTGCGTGGTCCTGCACCGACAGTTGTCCTTTTCAGGAACACGGGAAGTGCTACAGCTGTTAAAGGAACATTATGAAGGTTGCAAAGCCAAGCGTTTAAAAGTTAGGCAATGTCCAAATGAAATTGACAGTGAAACCTTAATTCAGAATCTGTATGCATGTAGATTATGAAATGCTCATTAATTATATTTCACCTCCTGTTTATTTCAGTGTGAATGGCAGTAATTCAGCATCCTTGCACAGCTCTATGGATTTTCTGGGGCAATGGAGACTGAGGGACCTCTGACTTACTGTCTGTGGATCTATCTTAAGGATTGGTACTCAGTCGCAATACCACAAAGTTCAAAATACGGGCCTGTCAGCGTAGCCACGTGATCCTGAGAGACCCTTAACTAATTCTAAAGATTGTGACTCTCATACTTACCTTCTACACTGGGCCAGGTCTGTGTTGATGAAGATTTGGGGACAAACAGTGCCGATGGAGGCTGGGAGTAGGTTGGAGCTGAGCTCTCCAGCATCCAGTAGGAGGGTATAAAATTAACTGCGCCATTTGTGCAGATTAAAAACAAATCTTGCGTGTATGAATTCTGCCTTTGCAAAAATGTCTGTTAGTTCTGATTGTTGGCACAAGTATTACTGTAATATCAGTCTAATCTCATAAGACATATTTAAGAAATTGCAGCAGAAGGGTGGAGTTATCAGTATAAATTTCTTGGCTGATTCCTTGTCTAGTGACAATTGTCCTGCTCTGCTTTATATCAGCTTTTCAGTTTAATGTTTCGTCATTAAAAGAGCAAACGAGGTTTTTTTGAGTATAAAGTAACATTTTTTAGATATCAAATCTTATTTTTGAAAGCAAAGCGAGTAGAAACAGAAGTAAAATCTCTAACAGAACCAGAGTACACATAGCACGTATCCTTTGTCCATACTTCTTCAATGCTAAAGCAACTGGGCAGTGGCACTTTGCACACAAGAAGCCTGAGAAATGTAAAGGTACAGCACAAACAAAGCATTCAGATCCTTCCTATGCATGGTGAATGCGCTGTGGTCTTTAAAATAGATGTTCTATGTAGACATCTGTGTGTGTTCAAATAAGCTACACAAGAAAAAAATCTTTCAGACTCCAAGCTTTTTAGGGCAAAGCATGTATTTCCATGTCTTCTAAGGGATCGGTGCGCTGTCCACACTGAAGGTTTTACTGAGTAATAAAAACAAATAAACATCCAGTCATTGTAAGAAATATTGTCACTAGAAAACATCACCTGGTTTCTGCCCAGTGACCCATTATGCCAAAAAGCCAGTTCTGCTTTTAACGCTGTCCAACATTTATTAGTAAAAAAAGTGTGTAACCACATTGAACTGTCTGGTTTGCCAAAGAATCACACAAGGGAAACTGGCAGAACCCAGATAATCCAACGTGGATAGCCTTGTTCCACTGAAACTATGCTCTGTGGTTGTCAAAAGTTGTAAAAAACTGATGGAAATAGCAGATACTTGGATCTGACTATCTGATGTAGGAAACGGTTCCCGAATTTACTCATGGATTTGATTCTGCTGAGGCGGCTGCTGTTCCTTTCAAACGTGAGACAGTGGGTCCAGTCCAGACCAGCAAGTATTGAGATCAATTAGTAAACTCCCGCTAGCTTTAATGTGTTTTAGAAATTAGAAAGTTGCGCTACTACTGCAGTGCAGAATCCATCTAGGCTTGAAAGGGGAACTGATTGCAGCCGCCTGAGAATTTAGCATTAAAAAGCTAAACCTTTCTCAGCAAAATACCGAAAGATCTGTTATAACAACTTGTCAAAGAACTTGCTTTTAAATCCCATCTGAAATGAAATGACGACTGATGGCAGATGCTCTGTCACACTTGAGCATATTTGTCTACGCCGAGGTATAGTTGCCACCTTCTGAACGGCTACCGCCATTTCTTGCAGCTCCCACGTATATTCCTTGCAAGGGCGGCTTGGTCACACTTAGCCTGTGGTATCTTCTACAGAAAGAACAGTCAGCACAACGGGGTGAGGTTATAGCCGGTGAGAACTGGGGACGGTCCCGATTTTGTGGAAAAAGGAAACATGGGAACATCGCAGTCCCCTGGTCCGTCTCCTTCGCACTGTCTCAGTAGGTAAGGGTGACCCGCAGCAGGAGCGGGGAGGCTGGGCCACACACGGAAGAGCTGCAGAACTCATTATACTCGAACTTCTGATCCTGTCTGTCCTGGGGGCAAACTCTCCAGTTAACCAGTGGGGCCGGCGGCAAAACAGTTCCTGTTGCGATACTTCAATGAGCGGCAGGCAGTAACGGACGGAGCTACGGGCTGTCCCCCCCGCTGCGGGACACCCTGACACAAGTTTCTCCCCGGTGTCGCAGCGGTGACACGACGGACGGTTCTCCGGGGTGTGAGGCCGCGGGGGCTGGTTACCTGTCCGGGCTGCCCCACAGCCGCGGGGCTTACGGGACACCGAGACAAGCGTCAGAAGCGGCGGGAAGGCCGGCCGGCAGCCCGGGAGGCCGGTGCAGGGTCCGTACAGGCCCTTCCCCCGCCCGCCCCACCGCCTCCCCCGTCGCCAAGGGCAACCGGGCTACTTCCGCCCGCTGCCAAGATGGCGGCGGCGCCGTAACCTGGAAGCGGTCGGCGGCCCCGCGCCTCGGCGGGCCCGCCCCCGTGGTGCGGCGGGAGGTCTGTGGGCGGGGAGTCCCGTGACGGCTCGGTGCGCAGAGACGGTGGCCGGCAGGGGCGGGTGGGGAGGAGGAGGGGGGCCGAGCGCGCCTCGGGAGGATGGCGGAGCCGCACGGTACGGGGCGGCCGGGCGCGGGGCCGCGGCGGGGTTGGCCGCCGCCGGGGGCGTCGGGGCGCACTGAGGCGGCGGCTGACAGCGGGCGGGGTGGGCCTGGCGGCGGCCGGGGGCGGTGGCGGGGGAGGCGGGAGGCCGCGGGCACAAAGGCGGGGAGGGCCTGGGCGGCAGGTAACCGGGCGGGGGGCGCGTCCCCTCAGCGCGGCGGCGGGGCGAGCTCAGCCCCAGCCCGGCCGGGCTCTGCGCACCGGCAGCCGGCGAGCGTGTGTTCGTGGGTGCCCCGGCGGGGTGCAGCCCCGCCCGGCAGCCGCGGGGCCCGGGGCAGGTGGGGCGGGCCGGGCTGGGGGCGGCCGATCGCCCCGCCGGGCTGGGCGGCCAGGGCTGCCCCCGCTCCGGCGGGCGATGGCATCGACCGGCCGCCGCCACAACAACAACAGCAGAGAAAGAGAAAGGAGGAAGCTCCGCTTTACAGCCTCACCTCTCCTCCTCCCCGCCGGTACCGGGAGCCGGCAGGGGAAAATTGAAGAGACTTGGCGTGTGTGTAGTGGCACTGACGCTCGGGGTAATTAATGATTATCGGCGTTCAGGGTAATGATTACATCTGCTGCTGTGTGGTGCCAGTGCTGTCCCACACCCTCCCGTTGAGGCGTGAGGCTCTTTTTCCTGTTTCACCCCATGTATTTATTGTGGCGGTTCTGATGGAGCCGGAGAGACAGAATCTCCTTTCAAAAGCCGTCGCTTTCCTGCCTAGCCAGGTGGTTTTCCCGGTGTTTAAAACGGAGAGGTGTTGCAGAGAAAGCGGTGTGACAGCTTCCCGCCTGTATTCGTGGCTGTAGAAGGTGTTTTCACCGAGCGGTACCTGTCTTTCTCTAGGGAACGGCTAAAAAGCTGTAGTAACTGTAGGGAAGGTGAACGGCCGTGTGTGTTGACTAAAATCGCGACTGGGCGTGAGCTGTACCGAAATTCAGAACAACTGAAGTTTAGCGAAACTGCCTTGCTGCTTGACTTCCCCGGCATATTTAGGAGCAGGTACGGAGATGGAAAAAAAAAAAAGTTGCAATGTGCGAGAAAACAAAGTACTGAAATAGTACTAGTAATTTTTAACTCGCATATTTGAGATGGGAGCATACGTTTTATTCAGTTCTGCACATGTGCAGACACTTTCGAGGCAGAATATTCATGATCAAGGAGTTGTAATTGTTTGTATTGTTATTGCTGCTGTACTTGATCAGGATTTTTTGGGACCATTGAAATAGAAATTAAGATGGTTTTAATAACTACCTTCAGGGTCTTAATTTTCTACAGTTTCTTGTTTGCATGTTTGACTTTCTACTTGTTGTCTTCTTTTTATCTTCTAAACTTTTTTTTTTTAAATCACTAGTCATTATTGGATGCTTCTATTTATAAAATCAAGGGCTTAAAGTAGGTGGCGGTCAAATTAAGTCACACTTATTTACAGCCATATTTCAGGCATATGTTGTATGGTGATCTTGATATAATCCTAGCCTGGTTTTGGGAAAGATTTACTGTATCCTATGAATTTGTTATTACACTGCTGTGCATGCATTTTAATTTTAGTAACACCCTTATCCTCTTAATTCCTGTTGAATGATTTGGGTTTGACTATTTTGATTTTCTGTGTAATTATTCTTTGCTCTGTATGAGTGAAATGGGAGAATATTTTAGTAATTTGAAGCTGGTTTCCTTTTAATTTAGGCTAATGTTTGTCAGCCATCAGGATTTCTGTACGTGTGGCAAGACAAAACATGTACATCAGGCAAAACTAATTTTATATACAATCTTGTAATACAGAAAGATGATTCCAGACAAAGCTCTCCTTGAGTCCACAGCCTTCCTTTGAGGAATACTGAGAAATCCTCAAAGCGGATGCTGTCTTCTGCCACGTCCCTCTATTCTGTTCTTTCTAGAAATGTTAAACAATCCCCAGCAATTTTTCTTAGGGATGATGGTAAGGGTAGGGTCGATAAACAGTGCTGATTGCGAATAGCTGCTGTTCCCCGTCTAGTTTTTCCTTTCCAGCGTGACATATCTATAAGGCAGGAGGTGCTGGGAGGGGCGTTCCTTTGTTATGTTGACACTTAAATCCCACTGACGGGTGTATTCTCCTCCAGGAATTCTGTGTGATTGAAGGAATTCCTTCAGACGACAAATATTTTCTCCAGCTGTCTTCCTGCACTCTTAGCCTATGTACAGAAATTAATTGCTCTGAAGATTGCTGTGCGTGTGCCTTTTAGGAAGCCCTTGGATTGATTGTGACTTGGCTGTGGCTTTCTAGAAAAGAATGTTTCTGGTGAAGTGGGGGGGGTGTGTGTGTATGTGCGTGTGGCGGTCTTGGCTTGTCACAGCGTGAGCTGGCTGCTGCTGACCTGTGTACAGTACCCATGAAATAGGTGGATGTGTGTGCTTGCATGTGTGCGTGGTGCTCGTGCATCCTAATTGAATTAAGGCTGTAAAAGTGTCTTCTGCGTGTTACGAGTGAGAAGGATCGCATTTTGTGATGCCCTCTTGACAAGGCTGAGGAAACCCTGCAAAAACTGAGCTCCCTTTCAGGAAGGTTCAGTGTGATAATAAGGAAATAAAACTGCATTAAGAGATCTCAGATCTTCCAAAATAACCATCGTGGAGAATTAGGGTGGGTGCTAAAAAGGAGCCGTATCTCTCTAGCAGCAGGTTCTCCTTCGTGTCTGGAGAGAGATGAAAACTTGTGTGCCTGGAGGGAGGGGAAGGCAGTGCTCGCCCCTTCTCCTCCCCGGCCTCAGCCCCTGGGACGGCTCAGCCCCGTTGCCCACCTCACCCTACCCTCCTCAGCCGCTGGCTTTCGGGTGCTTTCTCTGGTTGCAGCCCCTGGTAACGTGTACCCACGTCCAGCAGCCCGCCATACCCTCTCGCCCAGCTTGGCTAGTGACATTTCCCACCCAAAACGCTTCAAGGATCATTGCTTTTTTTTTTTTTTTTTTTTTTTTTTTTTACGTGGCAGCTTTGTGGATGCTCTTTTAATTGAAGCGGGACTTGCTTTCCTCTCTGTCATTGTAATACCTTGTGTTTATTTTTACTGCATGCAACTGCATCTCCGAGGAGATATTTCTGTCTCTTTTTTTCTGGTGGGTTTGTGTTGTGTGTATGAGAGAGGGCTGGGGAGGACGCAGTAGTGAAGACTAAACAGCCAGTTGTAACTAGATTGTAGAGGTAAAAAGAACCCTTGTTTACATTAAAATTGTACCGGCTGACATAATCTAGTCTGTTAGATACAGTAGTCTTGTTATGTTACAAAATGTACCGGGATAAAATGTAACAGGTTGTATAATAAGCAGGTAATGTTTGCGGTATTAGCCATTGACCTTAATTTGCTTGTTTTTTGCTGCATTGCTTGGGCTTGACCGCGTTGTGAAATACACGTAACGTACTATTACATCTGGGCTTTCTCCGACACCAAATTTGGTTCAATAAAGGCATTTTCAGTATAGCAAAACAATGGTCTCTGGATAAAACCGGATTTTTAGTTATTAAGAATTTTTCCATCATTAACCTCTAGGTAATGGCTATATTTTGTACAGAAATTCTCCAGTGTTTATAATTTCTTTTAAAAAACTGATTGTATACGACATAGTTAATTTCTGCCTTTAAGACCGTTGTAGTTTAAGTACTTTATCTGTATTGCTCTACAAGAGAAATACATGAGAGAACAGAGCCTATCATATAATTGTAGACATGCTGATTAGCGTGAGAATATGTTAAGAGGCTGTGAATTGGTGTAGATAAATACTAGGATGCATGGTCAAGGGACTTCTTAGAACAATCTGGCATGTCTGTATACTTGATTCTTTTAGGAGACTTGAACGTATTTGTTTGCTTTTTGGTTTCTCTACAAAAGTGTAGTCTATATTCTCAGGGTGGATATATGCAAGCCTGCCTCCCTTTCTGTTACAAAAAGTGCTGGAGAGTATTTTTTTTGCCATGGGAAAGTATGTAGCTGTTTGTTTATTATTATTTTTTTTATTATTATTTTTTAGCATTGTTGAAAGTTTGCTACTTGCCTGTTAGTGGTGGGGGGGTTCTGCAGAGAGGAGCAGCCCTGGGAGGCGAGCGCTGCTCCAGCCGGGTTCATCTGGGGAAACACGCGACTGGTTGTAGCTTGTTCTTACCTTTGCCATGCTAATCCTCAACGTGCTTTTCTGCCTTAAAATGCTTCAAGTTCTACTACGTATGAGCAAGATTTGATCCAGCAGACAGTATTACACGGGTGATGCTACAGATCCTGTATCCGGTGCAGTGGACCTGCCTACCCTGTGGTCGGAGGCTTTTTGTTATGCATGCATCCTAATTGTTCTTTCTGTTGGCTTTGTAGTAGTCTGAAGGGGCTGTGCACCAATGCAAATAGCCTTCTTAATACCTTCTGCATTTGCATTAAAATGGCTGCATAAATATTGCAGCACATCTCGGTTCACTCTCTCACTGCTTTGACTGCTGGGGTTTAAAATAGGTTCTTTCTGTGGCATAGTTCTTGTTCGCGCTTGGTATTGCATTTGAGAGGGGTTCTGCAGTGCATCTTTATTAAATAGTGAAGCCTGTTTGCGATGAGGTGCAATTTTAACTTATCCGTGTTCTAGTCTCCTACTCCTTTCAGCCCACAGGTTGATACAGGTACTTGTAAGAAAAAAAAAAATAAAGCTTGAGCAGTTTTTCACCAACTATTTCAAAACTTGCTATATTTGGGGTTGCAAAACATGTTTGCTTGAGATTTGGTTTTGCGTTTATTTCCAGAAATCCTATAGATGTCTGTGGGAATATTTTATGCATAAGGAATGTGAAATATTCTGCCACCATTGGTTTAGTGCTGAAGCATTCAGTGACTTACGACTAACTTTACCAGAAGCACCCTGAATTTCCTTTGAAAGTGTCGATGCAGCGATGTGACTGAAAGCAGACACTCTTCTTGGGAACTGGTGGCAGATTGCCATCACCTATCTGTCAAAAGTTTGCTTTACAAAGTTGTTAAACAGAACAGCAATTAATATCACTTACTTGACTCTTAGTGATTCCTAGATGCATAGAGACCTTTTAAAATCATCTAGAAAGCCATCTTTTAAAGGTTTAAATTCATTTCTTGCAGCTACAGCCTTGTTATTAATGTATTGTGTCAAATTTTGGGAACGGTAATATATTAAACTATTACGTATATTTCTTTGGCTAATCAGTTGTAATCCTAGGATTTGTTCTGTCTTACGCGGTTTATTTTGTGAGAACTGCAGCAAGGAAGGCATGTTTAAATCATTTCTGTTTTATATATCTGATGTTAGTAGCTTGTCACTTTTTCACTTGTTTGCACATATTGAAGGGGTAGTGGTTGTTCAGATTAAGGATATGATGAATAACCCTGTTGCTGGAACTAAAGTTACGAAAACAGTTTTCTGAAACAGTAAGTGATAGTATTGCAAGAAACCATAAATTTACTTGGAACTTCTGTATGATTGATGATTCACTTATACGTGAAGTATTCTGCATAGTGCTGCAAACAACATACATATTGCTGTAATACAGTATTTTTAACACTTATCCTGTCAAAAACTTGTGTCTACTGGAAGTTTAGAATAAGTATTTATGGTGATGGGCATGAAAATACAAGGTTAAATAATGTTGAGTGAAAGAATAAAAGTAATCTTGAAACCCTGACACCTGAGAACCTTAAGCTGTTGTATATGTATACTTCATGTGTACTTGGATTTTAATTATCCATTAGATATTATAGATAATGTTGTTTTAGTATCTCAAAGAATATGGCAAAACCACTTTAGGATTTGCTGTTGTATTGATATCTATGTTTTCGGTGTTTCCATTCTAATAGGAATTAGTATTAAATCAGAAATTGGAGACACGTTTCATTGCAGTTTGAATGGTCAGAATGATCCATTGGTTTGGCATGTTGTGTTGACTGGGGAAAAAAAAATAAACATATTTATTACTTTTATGAAGAAATATCTGAGTGGCAGCCAAAAAGACCAGCATCTGATATTTATTTGTAGCTGAGGTGCAGCAATGGTTGTGGCTATTCAGACTTTTCTTTTTTGCTTTTCCTTTCTCTTGCCTGTGACCCAGTCATGTAAATCTTGGCAAATAAGGGATTTTGCTCTCCAGTATGAGGCTTCTCTGCTGTGACTGGCCGTAGTGGTAACCTCCATAATTGTAGCACGTGAACTGCCCAGTCTCCTGTATAATAGGATTTCTCACTGTTGTATTTTTTTTTTATGCTGAAAGTTGGCTTATAATCTGTTTTGTAATACACAGCATTAATCGTGTTTATTGATAATTGTCCTGGGAGCAAATACTTATGTTGTGTCAAAATACTTAAAGCAAAAAAAATACTCTTTTTGATTGTTTTAACTGTTGCAAGGATTTTCTTTTTTTTTTTTTTTTTAACAAAAGAAAGCAATTCAGTATGTCACTGTAACTTAAAGCTTGTATAGCACAACAATGAAGGTCCTAATAAATTTGTAGATAATTGGCCGAAGTTATACATACAGTGCAACTGCAGGTGCTGGATAAAGTGCTTTGTGCCATGGAAGAGTTCAGGTTCTTAGCTTCAGTCTTGTTTTTCCTTCATGTCATACCTAATCCAGCAAAATACTGGAGTTTATTCCATCCTCATTAAAAAAAAATAAATAAAAAAATCCCCCCAAACTCAACAACACCCCCCCCCCCCCCCCCAATCAACCCTCAGTTGTCCAAGGCAAGGAAATAATTGAGTAATCCTTATTCTCTTTATCAGATGAACTGTTGTATTTCTGAAATTGTGATGGTAGAATTTTGTGCTCTTTTATATTCCCCTTCCCCCTCCTCCTTGAGTCAGCCTCTGCAGAAAAGCAGAACTGTGTTTTTCTTTTAGTTCTAAGGGATAACCGCGCAGACAGGAGTCGTCTTCAGATTTCTGTAAATGCCAAGTCCTGTTTAGAAGCATTTAGTTACACGGAGTCACTATGTGTAGCAGAGAGAAAATGACTTCACTAGCAAACTATATGGCTCCTGGAGGCATCAGGTGGCTTAATGCGTAAACAAAAGTCCACAGCAGTCAAAAATAGATCTTTATAAAAAGAAATAGTACAAAAAAGTGAGCTCCTAAACAAGGAAGTGAAGGGCTACCAGAGAACCCATCTATATAGTCCTGCAAAATGCTGATCATAGCGGGATATAAAGGACTTATCATGAAGACCCATTTTGCTGTTGCTTCTGATGTAGCACTCGGAGTACATGACTTCTAAAAATGTTTCCTTTAGAGAAATGATTGTACAATCAAAGGGTTTAAAGCCAAGAAAAATCCTATAAAATATGCATAATTTGGAGTGATTTGCACAATTTTCTTATTGAAGGGGTGGATGGGTTAAATGGAGTCTCAGTTCAAATGTTCTTGTTAACATACTAAATCTGCGACAATTACTTTTCTAATAGATTTTAAAATCTAATGGCTATTGTACAGTACTTGCAAAACCTAAAATATTTCTTATTAAAGAGAATTTTATAATACTGGCAGTTACATGAGCTATATTGAATTTAAGATTCTAGATTATTTCTTTTCATGAAAAGGGAAATTTATGTTAGTAAATAACATGAATTAAGGTACCTGGGAACTTGTCTTTGTGCAGCAAATTTTGTTCTGGTAAGTCCCTCTAACTCTTTTGAACTCTTGGACAGTGTGCAGATGATGGCAGATTTCAGGTTATCATTTTTTTTTTTTTCATGGTGGGGCTACATATTTGCTTTTGGGAATATTCAAACAATTGTTTGGCAGCTTTCTTGATAGCATATTGTGTGTGGCAGGCCTAGTGAGGAAGGAAACGAAAGTTTAAATATTATAACCATGAGCTGTAATTCACATAATAAATAAAACAACCTCGATTTTTTTTTTTTCTCCCCTGTGACTTCATCCATAAATTTATTTTCTGTGTTTTAGGTCATCATTAGACACGTTTTTACAGTAGTGATTTCTCTTCTCTCTTCCCTATAAGAAGTCTTCAGATAAATGTTGGTAGTTATTTCTTGCATTCAAACTGTATACTGTCTTGTCTTTTAAAACTGTCTCTTTGCAGTCCAGCTCTTTGAGAAGCCCTAAGTCATACCCAAACAGATATCGAGGTTTCAGTTACGTGCTCTCACTGTAGTATCATGTTTTCTTCTTCTAAACCGAGAGGCTGTTTATTGAACCAATTAGCTGTTGGGTGCAAGCCAGAACTTTCTCCTGAAATCAGAATTAATGAATAAACAAATTAGACTGGAAGGATTTCTCATCTCAACGGGCAGTCACAGTTAACGTGTGACAAGGACGTGGTTCATCTCCTTCAGCCTCTGAGTCCGAGTGTGTCTGTGTCTATACTCAGTCCTGCCGAAATCCGTGGGGTAAACTGTTGAGTATGGATCGCACGTTCACATCATATATTTGATGGTATGTCTGTCTTGGAATGTTTTTGAAACCATTCCAGCTCTTCTGTAGCCAGCAGATGGGATGCACACGCCTTCATTAACAGGCAGTTAACTCCACTGGTACGACTGAATTTTCATCATGCTCCGGGTCTCTGACTTGGCTCTTTCTGCATTCCAGCTCCCACTGTTTGTTCTGCTCTCTCTGAGAAGAAATCGGCATTAGCATTACATGCTCCTGCCCTCCTGTGGTAACGAAAACCTAAGTGTTTTTCTCAAAATCGCGTTGTATAAAAATAAAAGAGAAAGAGAGGAGAATAAGGAACTAATTTTTCTCTACTGGAGCAGCTGCTCGCATCTCTCAAGATGTACTTTTCCTTTTTGGTGAAGTGTTCTGCCTCAAAAGCCCTGAGAAAATCAAAGTCACTTCTAAACTTGCTGTTACAGTATCAAAAAGACCTTGTAGCCTTTTATAGCTTTGAAGTAACCTTCTGGCCTTTTCACATCATATGTGCTATTCCTTTTGCATTAGAGTCGAGAAACTAAGGCACAGAAATTACAGGGAAGATTTTTAACAGGAGCAATGGCAATGCGATTGCTCTGCCTTCCTGTCTGTGAGCCGGTGGGAGCTGAAACCCAGTTCCTGCATGAGCCATGGAGAGTCCCTCTGGCCAGGTGACCCATGCCAAGCTCACCAGGAGGAAGGAGAAGAGGTGGGTCGCAACCCCAAAGTTACCACTCCTTCCAGACAAGCAAAAGGTCGAGCGAGGCAAACGTGTGCGAAACGGTCACTGCCATGAAATTTTTATGGGTAACGAAAGCCATGCAAGGTAGCGTGTTAGATCTCTGCACGTGTGGGAGGGTAAGAAGTAGTCATGTTGCCTGAAAGGATCCTGAAGTGGTTGTGGTGTGTGTGTGACCTCTTGTTTCTTTAATGATCCTCTGTATTAATAATACTAAAAGAAGGCTGGTCTCATCTTGGTTTCAAAATTAATGGTATATATAAACTGTGGACATACAGCTTTGATCTCTTCAGGCAAATGTTTATGTGTTATTCTCAACATGTAAAGTATTGGAACAAGAAATCTGTGTTTGTCACAGCTTTCGCTCCTGTGAGTTCCAGTGTCTACTGAAACTGGCATTTTGCTTAAACCTGCTTCGTGTTAGCAGGGAGACTTTCACAGTTTGCACGCCATTGGTTCTTTGGGCCAGTTTGTTCGCTGTCTTTACAAATATTTAATATAAACTGATCACTTGTATACCATAGTAATCTAAAAGTATGCTTTAGAGCTGTGACTACTGATTTTCCCCCATCTTTTTGTAATTTTACAATGTCATTTTTGGTCCCACTTAATCTATGAAGCCCCTTAATTAACAGTGAAAATACACTACACAGATTTCCAACATAAAGGAAATGCTCCAGAATAAGTTTCTGTAACCTTTGCTGTAAACTTCTTATTTTGTGACACAGAAACAAGTTAACACAAGGTAAAATGGTGTGTGGAGCATGAAAGGTTCTCATTGCAACTGCTTGTCTGTGTGCCCTTATCCCGGGGTAACGTGAGTTACACTGCCAAGTAACTGGTATGCTGGAGTGTTTGACTATTGAGTTATTCTGTTCGTGAATCTATCTGGAGATATAAAGTTTTCAAACAAAAGTAGAGGGAGGGAGCATGGAAGGCTTGTATGTGAGTGCTGCTTTCAAAATGCTGCTGTTATCTAATGCTTTTTCTAAATAGGAATCTAATAATGGTTTGAACTTTTCTCTTGCACTTTTTCAATGACAAAGCCATGATTTTTCATGTTTGGAGATGATGAGCAAAGGATGATGAGCTGCAGAGAGTTCTGCATGGGTTGTGTGTGGCTGTAAAAGCTCGTGTACTGAATTTCAAGTTGTATGTTTAAGCGCAGAGTGTAGAATAACTGCGCAGCCCCTTGTCTCCCTATCAAGAATAATTTTTCTTTCCTCTCTAAGCGTATCCAAAGGGCAATGAAGGTGGTGAAGGGTCTAGAATGTGAGTCTTATGAGGAGCGGCTGAGGGAACTGGGATTGTTTAGCCTGGAGAAAAGGAGAGACCTTATCGCTCTCTACAGCTACCCGAAATGGAGGCTGTAGAGAGGTGGACGTCAGTCTCTTCTTCCAAGTAACATGCAATAGGACAAGAGGAGCTTTAGATTGGACATTAGGAAGAATTTCTTCACTGAAAGGGTTATTAAGCATGGGAACAGGCTGCCCAGGGCAGTGGTTGAGTCACCATCCCTGCGGGTATTTAAAAGATAGGTGATGCTTAGGGACATGGTTTAGTGGTGGACTTGGCAGTGTTAAGGGTTGGACTTGATGGTCTTAAAGGTCTTTTCCAACCTTAATAATTCTATGCTTGTAACTTTTGAAGCAGCAGAGGGTGAGATGGGCAACAGCCTGGGATATCTATTTAAATTATGATTTTCATATAAATTAGGCATTGTATAACCTGGTCTATGAACTAAATGAGAGACTAAGGAACTAGTTAACAAGTTTACATTTGTGGGGTTGTACTCTGGCTGTTCCGTATGTACTGCGGGTGTGTGTATATATTCATCCAGTACAAACGTGTTGCTTTTTTGTTACCAAAAGTAAATGGGTGGAACTTGATGAACAGAATGGACTTAATGCTGGGAATGTTACCTTTCATCCAGTTTTTGACCACTTTTCAGGTGGCTGCTCTAATATGTAGTTTACACTGATCCATTACACAGGTGATAATTCCAAAACCCCAGCGCTTAGGATTCATTTGGATTCTGATTTTCCTTGCTGCCAAAACTCTATTTACCAGCTAGCGAGTGCTGTAACTTGTGTTAACATTCAGATGGGGGGGGACTGGTTGTATGGCCATTTTTCTTCATCTGATGTGACCATGGGCGCTTTACATCTCAGTGTACTGTTATTATTATTGATTATTATTAATATGCAGCTTTTAGTGCTGCCTAGTGCTTGCAGCCTAATGTAAATAAAATTTCCGAGCTTGAAAAGCAGTGATAAATTGAAATGAGTTTTTTCTGATATGAAAGCTTAAACGTGTGATCACAGAGCAAAGTAATCGGCCAGTGCAAGGAATTTTGTTCTTTTAAATCAAGCTTTTAGTTTGCCTGTAAGGTTCACTCTTTGGTATGAGGTGTTCTGATATTCTGACACTGT
Organism: Larus michahellis; assembly: GCF_964199755.1. Lineage (NCBI taxonomy): Eukaryota > Metazoa > Chordata > Aves > Charadriiformes > Laridae > Larus > Larus michahellis. The sequence continues at coordinate 62,425,073 of NC_133901.1, forward strand.
TGTAATTGTACCATTATAAGTGATATATATATATATATAAAAATAAAAGGGGGGGGGGCAGGGAGGATTACTTCCCCACTGTTTGTGAAGTTCACCAGATTGACTTGTGGATCGCTCAGCTTTATTTTGGTACTTTTGATGGTATGTAGTGGTTCTTGAAGAAGTAATGTGGTGTTTTGTTTGATGCGAGTCTTTTAATATTTGAAACAATATCTAGAAATAATAAACAACAAATTGAGAGCTCCTGATGCTAATATAAGTGACAAAGAAATTTTAACTGGAACAGATGGTATTTTTTTCAGCTCAATTTAGATTTACTGTTTTATCTCTCTTTTATTTTTTATTAATTTTAAGTAAGACTTCAAGACTTAAGCATGCTTATTGTTAACGGTCTTGGTCTCTAGAAATATCTGATTTCCCCCCCCACCCTGCATTTAGGGAAATTCTCTTTCGACTTGATATATCCCTTAAGCTAAATAGTATTCTGTTCACTCAGTGTTTGAAAAATTATTTAAAAGGAAGATTCAGGAGTTGCTGGGTTGACGCTGTAGCTGCTGCTGCTTGTTAAAGTGTTGGTGTTAGTTTTCCTAAGGAAACGTTTTAGTTGCTGGATTCTTAATAGTTAAATTTTAGTCAAAGCACAGATTATAACGGGTCAAAAAAACCCTCTTAAGCTACAATGATTGTATTTTCTTGCACTAGTCTCAAGCTTTAATGTTTTTCTTGAGATACCTATAATGAATAGTTGGTCTTTCTACCGTAGTTTCTTTAGTGGAAACATTCAGGTGTCCTCTATTGGCTTCAGTCTTGCTTTTTGAATGTAAGGACGTGTGCAAGTTTTTTAGTCTTATAAAAAAAAACAAAAGAAAAGCACTGTGTTACTTACCCAAGATGGTAAAATTTTACATTCTTGTTTCACTTTACACTAAATAATGATTTTGTTCAAAAAATAATCTAATTTCACTGCTGATTTAATTGTTGTTTTGTTGTGGTGGTGTTTTTTGTTTTTTTTTTGTGGTGGTGGTGTTTTTTTGTTGTGTTTTTTTTTTTTTTGAGTGAGAGTTCCTCCCTAGTTCTGGGCCTGTATTTGGGAACTGCTTGTTGGTATATGAATACAGATCCCAAAAATAGTGATCAAATGCAATTACTATTTGCAATTATTTCTGACCCCAGAGGGGAAACCCAAATAGGGGTCTGTAACCGTTCCAGTTTTGCAATATAATGGATTTGTAGTAGTATTTAAATTGGTTGCTGATAGTTGATAGCTGAATCCCAAATTTAGAGAAGGATCAAACTCTACTGATGCTTTTGTTTTTCATAGATGCCAGGTTTTCTTTTTGCTGATCTAATGTAGTGTGGAGAGTGAAACAGCCATTTCCTTCTTGCTTTTTCGGATCTCTCTCAGACATTGAAAATACTGCATTTATGGTGCCATGTGCAGATATTCGAAATCTGATTTATGGTCACGTGAACTCTGTAAGACTTGTTCTTAAACAAAACACCAAGCCTCTCATTCACATCAAAAAATGTCACCTACTGAGTGGTGAATGTTAGTAAGTTCTGTTGCATTCTAGAGATTTTTGTTTTTTAACGTTCAAGCTTTTGTATCTTTATTAGCAGCTTCGTATATTGTATATGCCAGCATGAACATTATGTTGGAGCATGCAGGACAGCATAGCTTGGTAGCAGTACACTGGCCAGAATTGCCTTGCAGGACAATGATTTGCTTCCTTTTTCTGAAGGAGGGGTGGAAGGGCTATTTGGGCAACAAATATTTCAAGCACTGAACTCTTTCTTAGATACCACTTTGTAGCCTCATCCAGCTTGCTGGACATACTAGTACCATGGAAAAGGATGGAGGGGATGGGCAATTTTCTAGCAGGTTCCTGCACAATTATGGTGTGATTGTAAATATAAGAGAGGAAGTGGACCCACAGAAGCATCCCTTGAAGATGTTACGTTTGTCTGGGGAGAGATGAAGAAGTCTTGAATTAAAATGATAGTTTATTAATAAATTCTAGAAGTAGGAAAGAGGTAGTACTGCATAAGATCAAGTGTGCTGAATACAGCCTGCAGTAATGAGCCTGACAATAGCAGGGATCATCTGGCCTGGATTTAGTGCTAATGTTATGTTATTTGCTCTGTAAAATAAGCTAGAGCTTGGTTGTGAGAGAAGTGAGTGGTGAAATAATACCATCTGCACAGATCTGACACAAGGAATTTAGGAGTTAGAAGACAGTGCATGATGCGTCAAACAAGAGAGGCCGTGATTAAAGCCTCTTTCTCCCAGTCGTGCTTCCAACTGGTAGTCCTCACAACTACAGATCAAATTTTTAGTCTTAGCAAGCAAGAATCATTTTAAATTAAAATTCCCTTGCTCGCATCATGTCTGAATTTGATCTCCATAGGATGCTGATTTAATATAAAGTGATTTTATGTGTACCTTAATTTTTTTAAAAAAAGGAAATTTAAAATGCATGTTTATAGCATTTAATTATATTTTAATACTAAGCCAATGCTGATAATTGTCAGACCAGTTATGTTACTCACTGTCTGTGTAAGAATTATGGAAGCTTTTGGTTTGGTAGGAATTTGTGTAATACGGACAAGCGTTATTCGGCTCTTCAGATTGCAGCAGATTCTCTACCTTCTGTTTGAAGAATTATTGTCAGAGAATGCAAGAAGGGGAGGAAGGAGGAATCGTGGGGGAGAGAAGCTGCCCCCGTTTGCACAACCTTATGTCCGACAATTACAGGAGCTGGAGGCTGGTAGGGAGGAGAAGGTTTCGTCAGACACATGCTAATCCTTCAGCCCTGCGCAGGAATAAAAGACTTGATGTAATTTGTCTGTTTCTTGCCTTGCAGCAAAGGGAGGGATGGAGAAAGGCTTGGGACAGGACAGTGGAACACAGCACTGGCATGTTGTGCCTTGCTGCAAAGGGAGTGTATACTGAGAAGGTGGCATTGGTGCACCCCTCTGTTGCAGGGGACGCACCAGTTCAGGTCCTGCTCCCCATGCCATCTCTAGTTCTGTTGTCCTGCCTGTCTGCCACTACCCTTTTGTCGTTATTCTGACATGTTCTCTTTTAATCTGAATTACTTCAACCTGTACTACTCGTGTGAGTATCAGGTGGTTGAAATACCCATCTCCTGCCCTGGGCATCAAAGCGAGAATCCAGGCTCCATCACTTTGGCGAGCTGTGCAACAGAGGTTGGGTGCAGTACAGGGACATGCTGCAAGAAGCCAGGAGCCGTCCTCACCTCTCTGTACATCAGAGAGGAGCCAATGCGGGCAATCCAAACACAGTGAATCACCTCTTTTCAGCTCACACTGCCTAGTGCAGTCCTCCTGTCCATTTATTTAACACGTACAGATTTTGCAAGGTACAAGTGTCTGGAGACCAGCAGGTCTGTTGAGGCACTATGTTGTGCCTCAGCTAGTGTAAAGGTTGCGTTTTGCTTAGTCATTTGTTTTACAATAACTTTTAAATGTTCGCAAACAGATCGGATGATTCCTTGCTGAGGTACTTAGACATTTATAAATTACATCTGTTTTTTGTCTAAAGCAAAGGGCAATAAGGTGTAAGAATGTCATTCATTATAAATAGGCATACGGTACAATTTCTGTTTATTTTGCTAGGATAGCGGTATGAATTTTTGTGTACCTTTAAGCTGGCCTCCTTTTTCATCAATTTTTTCAGATTTTCATTATGTTACTTCATTTATTAGAAAGGGATGAGGTAAAAGGCTTATTATTGCATGATATTTGTACAGTATTGTTTAATTCAGTTTGTGTGTCTCAATTTTTTCAGATTCACATTGGTGCTACTTTCTACTTTTACAATACACAAGCCTTTCAAGAGTATATCATCCAGTTGGTTTTTGGCAAGCAGAAATCATGTTTTTCACTATTTCTAGTAAAAATGTCATTGAAGACCTTTTGTTTTTTTAGAAAAAATAAAAAAGGATGCTTCATCTGAACAGATTTTGAAGAATCTGCTTGGAAGGAATCACAGTGGTTTTCTTTTTTCTTTTTTTTTTTTTCTTTTCAAGGAAAACATCTTGTTCCTGTGAAGACACCAAATATATCATGCATTTTCCAGAATTGTTAGTATATGTGAAATAATCTTTTAATCAGGCTCCTAGTTATGAACAAAACACTATTCGGTGCCATTTGGAGTCTTCTGGGTGTCAGGCTGGAGTTTAAGATGTTGTGTGGTTAAGGCTCCTCGACAGCAGGAATGAGCATGAGGAGTATTTGTGGCAGGTCTGGACTTTAGGTGGTTCGTCGTAGGAAGGTGAATAGAGCTTGCTTTCTCTTCCACATTTGTTTCAGTTTTATTTTCTTTCCTGGGAAAGAAGTCTCTGGGGTTGTCACTAGAATCTTGAAGAATGTGGATGAACTTGCAAGAAATTCAAATGTTGTCATCTTTGGGGTTTTTTTGTAATGCTCATGCATTAAACGTTGATTGGAGAAAAAAAACCAAAATGTGTAAAAACTAAACAAAGATACTCTAAGAAGTTACGAAAATTAAGTTTGCACTATAAAGCAGGCAAAATTAGACAGGTGTGAATGAGATGGCTTCTAGTGCTTTAGGTGACCATGTCTGTCAGAATGTGTTTAATACATCTCCAATTATTACATACTTTGCCTTCTTTAAGACCCCTTCTCCATGCAGTGTGTAGGAGCAGGAGTGGTGTTTGACTGATTACTGTCTCAATATTTTTATATCTGTGATATTCTCTTATATGGAGTTTCTTACCAGCTGCCTCTTGCCTGCCACCCATGCCAGCCAGCCTCCCATCCCTGTTCTCCCAGCTCCTGCCTGTTTCTCCCCTCCCATATTTCTCAGCTTGCCTGTGCTCCAGGCAGGAGCTTTTCTCCTCTGTGTGGCCACTGTGACCCCATGGAAGGTGGGGGGAGGATGGTAGGAGGGTGTCTCAGGCAGATAGGAAAGGCCTGTTCAGCCACTCTGCGTTTGACTTGCTCTGTGGGAAAGCCTTATTTCAAAAGAAGTCGGCGTGTAGGAGTCGAGGAGGTGAAACAGGCTCAGGGTTTATGAAATACTCGGCTCTTTGTTGCCAGAGGAATTCCTTGCAGTTTTCTTATTAGAGGTTTGAAAGTGGCCAGGAGTGAATATATGGTGAAATTCACTGTGGCATCAGACATCACCTTAACAGATTTGAAGTCCATAATTTAAAATGAAACGCCATAGTTTTTACGAAATCAGTGTTTAGGTTACCTTTGACATGAACAGAGTAACGTGCTTTTACCAGCTCTGTCTTATAAACAGCCAAACCCGATAAATTATCGTACCTTTTCCCTCTGTTCTCATGTCCCATCAAGGCCCCTCTCCCAAAACAAGTCCCAAAACCCCCAAGGGCTGCCAGGCAGCTGCTGGTAAACATTAGCTTTGAGGAGTGAAGTCTTAAAAAGTTCACCATGATTGAAGAAGCCTTTGCCACAGAGCATTGGCTGTATAGAGCTGTATACAGTGCTATCCGAATCACCCAGAATCCACATCTATTTGCTTAAATAGTATTTCCCTGCTTTATGTCATTATGTTTAATTCTCTTCTGCTCATGGGGGAAAACAGTTGAAAGCCTTGAAAAAGGCTTGGGAGCAATCTTATTCTCCATCACCTTATCAGGGTGTATAATGAGCCTACATTTCTATGGTGCTGTTAATTTAGGAAGTTCCCCAAGGTATTTCTAAGTTGCCTCAGCTTCTCCAGCTGTGGTTGAGCATCATTTCAAGCCGTGGTGCAGGACAGTGGTCTGTCCGTTGGAACGTGGAAGCTGTTTGACCATGTGCAGTAACGCAGCACAAGGGGGTAAGGACAGGGAGGGAATAATGCAAAATCCAGTTGAAACTGCAGGGAGAATCTGGGTAGGCAGAATGCAGTTAACCTGGGAAATCCATGTAGCGGTTAATAATGAGAATCTAGCTGGAGTGGACACACACACTACAGGAAAAATACCATTTCTCTTTGGCGGTTTGTAGTTCTTGCATCTGAATAAGGACTCAGAGGGTGGAAGTGGTCCATCACATCATGTTTAGGCAAATGTTTGCTGGAAAAAAGAGATGTGAGTATTTTAACTTAAATCCAGTTATCTGAAATGTAGCAGCTTCTTTGTACTCTTGTTCTATCAATATACTAACTTGGCCTGAATCATTTTGCCTTTGCCAGGTAAAATGCATTTATTTGAAAGGGTCATATTACAAAACCAAAACAAAAACTCACTGGAAAAACACTGGTTAAGCCGTAATGGGGGAAGATGTGTAGATCTTTTTGATTTTTTTCATCCAGAATATTCTAAATTTGTTTTGCATTCCTGTAATGTTTAACTGTATAATGTAAACTTTGGAAAAAATGTGCCATCCTGAAGAAAACAACTCTGGCTGATCATTGTGCAGTTTTCGAATAAATTTTCTTTTTACTTAATTTAGTTGTAACGAAGCGGAAATGTACACTTAAATTGGAGCAAATTTGATTCTGATGGTGGTTGGTATCTTTTCTCTGTAAAGAATGCTGATCTGTTGAAGGAGATATTTATTTTCTGAGAGCAGGTCAAATGCAAAGTATGTTAATAACTTCTAAAAGTGAGGAGATTTGTAACTGGAAACTTATGGGTAAATATGTATTTCTTTTTGGACTTTCAGCAGACACTTGTATATCTTCCAAACTTACTCATGTTAGCTGGAAAGTAGAAGTTATTGCATATATCCTTTTCTATACATTCATTATATTTAAACTAGGTGTTCGATAAAACAAACATATCCAAGCTTTTCTCATTTTAGCTGAAGATCAAGAACTGCGAATAATCTCAGCTGGAAAAAAAATTGAGCAGAGGCCAGATATTGTGCAGTGCCGAGCTGCCATATGTAGTTATTGTGGCTTTGTCTGCTAGAACATAGAAGGTAGAGAGTCATCGCTGTTTTTCATGTTCAGAATGGTCTTAAAAGTGCATTTTAAGTTGATTTTTAGATAGACTTTTTTTCCTAGCATAGTAACCCTCTGCAAAGGGATCTTGTGACTTCCACAGTTACTAATTATGGTCAGAAAATTCAAGGGACTGAGAGTCATCCAGCACTGAACTTTGTGAAATGGTCATACTTATTACATAAAAGCATGTTGAAGAAGATGAGCGAACTTACTGGATCAAATTTGGAGACAAAGAAACAAAGAGAAATGCTCCACTAAACAATATTTTTGCATTTTTGCTAGATAATTCTGCATTGCTGGTAGGAGCCAGGGTAGGATGCCACCCTGGATAGTAAGACAGCAATATTTTATTTATCTGAGATGGGAACTAGCATGTGGTTTGTCCCAATTTCTGTAGGATCAACAAAAATTAAGTTGATAATATAGATAATTAGTAGGTAATATATTGCTCTATGGTTGCTTCATGTGTTTACTTTCTCTCCTGCCCATCATTTTTGTTTTGTCTCCTGTTTGGTTGGTTTTGTTTTGATATGTTGTTTTATTGCCCGGAGGAAACGGTGAATAGAAGAAAAACATTTGATGCTGGTTTAAAGTTTGCATCATCACCTTTGGTGGGACCAGTGCCATTTTCTATCAAATTTGTAACAGCCATGTGTGGCAGGTGGATTCCTTTGTTTCTAGGAACTGTTGAGGGACCTGAGTGGTGGCGCCTGGGTGCTGCACAGTGGTAATAGTGAAGTTTGGTTGTTTTTTTTTTTATAGTGGAAAGTAAGTTTTTGCTACAGCAGGGTGATTTTTATTCAAAGAAGGGTATTGGGTAGATTGTTCTTGTGGCAGGTTGTGTGTCACCAGAGATGCAGAATTTGTATAGTCACAAAAATAACTGGATTTTCCTAGATTAATACGTCCATTTAGAATAACCTTTTTTTATGGTAGGACCTGTACCAAGACTGGGAAACTTGTTTCATCTACCAAGTTACGATTTTCAAATTTCATGTATTATGCAGGATTACACAGCCTGCCGATACAACAAGTTACCATGGAAACGGAGACATGCAGCCCAAAAGGTACATGCTGGGGGACCACACATGCACAAAGTACCTGTTTACATATTAAAATAAGCTGCCGCATGGAGTTAGCAGAATTCTTTGTACTTGCTCTTAGAGTCTATTTCTACAAAAACATGAAATGGTATTTTATAACTTGGCCGAAAAACTAGTGGGTTTTTTTCCCGTGAAGGAGAAGAAGACAAAGTGCTTCATAGAAATGATGTCGGAGCGCATAGAATGAATCACAGTATGTATATTTTTGTACTTGCTCGATGAGTTCAAAGGCAGGGCACAAAAGATTCTTTCTACCCCCTAGGAACTGAAGGCGTAGGTGACTTTCTGTCTGCTAGCGTGGAGCCTTCGTGTCATGATAGATCTGGACTTTGGTATGTGACCTGGCATTTAGTGCAATGAAGTACTTCCAGAGAGCAGCAAATCTGGTGTCTGGGGAATGAAAAGATGGATTTGAAAGCTTTGAAACCGGCAGCAGCATCCCTGTGCCTGTGTATTTGCTGTGGAAGGGCAGGATTGTGTCGGAAGCTGGGATGGGGTGTCCTGGGAGATACACCTGGTTCTGCAAGCACAAAGTGATCAACCTCCAAACACCTCTTGAAACTAATTTGCTTATTTATAGTAACTTCAGCTTTAATTGCACCTGAGTTTGTATGTAATTAGGTGCCTACAGTTACAGATGCATCTGCAGATTTAAGAAACCACAAGCAAAACATAAGCAAGCCTTCAAAAATGGGCTAGTTGTTGCCCCCTTGGTCTGATGTTTGTTGAGTTGTTCCCTCAACCTTCAGGTTCTGATGGAATGCGAGACTGGGTTATGCTCAGCTGTTCTGCAGCCGTGGAAGCAGCAAGCGGGCAGGGAAGGATCTTGGCTGTGGTCCTTTGGCAGATGAAGGTATCCTAAAGGGCTTAGCGGGCTCTCGGGGTCCAGGTCTCCTCACTGACCCAGCTCCACTGCTCGGGCCGTGCCTCTGGGGAGGCACCAAGCTGCTCCCTCGGTGTGAGAGGGGATTAGGGGGGAAAGTGGGGTCACACCCAGATATACGGAAATCAGGCTGGATTGAGTGGTCTGTAAACTACCATCTGCTGGCCATTCATTTACAGGACTGAGATGAATTTAATGGTCATCCTTCTCTGTTGAACAAGCCAGCCATTGCAGCTGGCGCTAAGAACCATTATAGTATTACGCTGCTGTCCTGTGCTCTGAAATAAAGGAGTTTTCTTCCCAAAGAAGAGAAAGTTGGCATATTCTTTTTGTCGAGATAGATGAGGTGATGTTTTTGATCTCTGGTGATGTGATGGCTGGCGGTTCCCGTGCTGTCTCCATACCTCTGAATTGAGGTTTTGTGTTCAGAGGAGCTGTGCAACCGCCGGGTGACTGATTCAGCACTTTGCTCCCAGCTGGTCTGCGGTGGCTGCAGCAGCAGAAGCTCAAATGCACTTACGCAGATGAAAACTCTCTAGGTCAGATGTTTGAAGCTAGTAAATTGTAGGAGAGAATGTGCTTTGTTTGCAAGTGACTCGTTGGCTTAAGCTATTTGGGTTTTGAAATGAAAGTAGTGACCCATCTTTTTTTGCATGTGTGGTATTGAGAATGGAAAGTCATTGTAGCTGTTTGGGCTGAGCTTTAAATTTCATCCATTGCGTATTGATGTGTTCATATTTGTGGTGTAGTGGAATATGTAATGTTTTTGATAATATCCCATGCTATTCTAAGTAAATGATAAATACTTTTAAGAAGGTAGATTTTTTTTTTCCTGTTTGTTTGTGAACAGGTGTTGGCTGCAATTACTAAACACCATTTGAACTCTGCCTTGTTGTTAAAAGCCACTTAGGTCTGACTAATCAGAATTTCCTAGATCAGAATTGCAAACTCAAAACATTTTGGTTTTTATTTTGTAGTATAATCATTGTCTGCTTACTCTGGAGTGACAACTATCAGCTGATTCCTTATTTCTTTGACGTGTTTAATATGTGGAATAATCCTTTTCTGGTTTTTGGCTTGAAAAGCCCATGCCATGGTGTATACGCTTTGGGTTGTTTAGTACAAGCACAGGATGAAGAGACAAATCATCCCTATTCCATGATATAAAATTAAACATGGAGTGAGGAATTTTCTTTTCAAATGCTGGCTCGTAGGTTTCTTGCTATGTTACAGAAGAGGTAAAATTCTGTTTTATTTGAGTGTAATGTATTAGGCTTTAGTGAAAATGATGCCTTAGATATCACATGCTTGGAGTATTAGAAATGTTTATGATTTGAAGTGCGTGTTTTGTCTACTGAAACACAGAACAGGAACCAGTAAGCATTTAAGTGGAGCTGTAAAGTCACCATTTTGTAAGATGATGTGCCACGGTGATGTTCCTTTGGCAGAAAAGGCTGTGGTTGGTTAGCCTCAGCACTTGAGAGGGAAATATTTCAGCAGTGGGAGAAGTATTTCAATTAACAATTTCTTCTTCAAGCCATCTCTCTCAACTTACAGGGAACTTTCATGTACTTGCAAGTCACAAGACATGTAATGCATCCTCTTGAGAACAGAGGGACTGCTGAGAGAGGGCTACTCTTGTGGAGGGACAGCCTCTTCTGGAGGTGTCCCACCGCCCCAGGGCAGGAGCAGTGACACTTGCAGTGGGACCTTGGTGCCGTCAGCGAGGTGAGCTTTGGCCGTTCCTGCTGGCTGGCTGCCTCCAGCACCTGGGGTTTGGTCTCCTTGGCACCAGTGCAGCCCTGCTGCTGGTCGCCTGATGTGGCATTTCATTAGAGAGCTGCATGCGCACTGCTTGGGAGTTTATCCATATAACATCGAATTTAAAACATGTAACTGGGGAGAAATCTGTACTAAGCTGTGAAGTAATATTGGCAGTGGATTTTTTTTTTTTTTTGGGTACTAAAGTTGCTCTGCAGTAGTGGGTAGGAGACAGTTAAATCTTTTACAGCTGCCTTTGAATAGCAGTTGGGTGAAAGCCTTTATCTCAAGCCTCATGTTGTATTAGATAATGACCAGGAAGCATCAGTATATATATTACCAAGTTGCAGGTGATTAGTTTCGTCTTATTCCTAGAAACGCAGACATGACTGTTCCTATGTTACCACATTTTTTTATGAAACATTCATTGCATAAATGTTTTGGGTTCTGTTGTTCGGAGTAACTGAAATCTCTTTTCAATTACTTGTACATATGAAAAAAAGAATCAGTAAAATATACAATGTTGATGTCTTAGTATTTTTCAGGCAGCTAAGGAAGGTGATACAGTTTAGGCTGAAGTTGTTTATGTTTCTGAAGTTTCGTCAGTTACAGTTGACAGACAAAAAATACATACATCTGGATTATGTTCACCAGACATCAGGAGGAATGAATCAAAACTCTGATGCTGGTTATTTATAGCTATTTACAAATATTTTACTTAAAAAAAATAAATATATACATATATATATATTCGGAACAGGGAAGAGATTATTTTCCTTAACTTCTCTACAAGTTTTATTTTCCTTCATATTCTGCAAGAGTCTTACTTAGTTTCCCAAATTCTCCAGCACATAACAGTTAAATGTTTTTATGTCAATTAATATTGACAGGAAGTCAGTTTGAACAGCATTGGAAAATGGAAGTAGTTGGCAGAACTGGCTAATTTCACTGAATTTCCTTTTGCTAAAAATATCTGTAAAAGAAGCTCTCCTTTTGAGATACAATGAATGCTTGTTTGACTGTAGTTTAGAATTGATGATGACTCTTGTCCTTTAACCAAAAGGGCTTGAAAAATATGAATAACCTTTTGAAACATATTTAGCTTCCTTTGTAGTATATGTAATTACGCTCACGTCTGCCAAAAGTTTATATACGTGCTTAACTTGATGTATGTGAGTAACCCCACCAGCTTGAATGATCTGCAATAGAAAAATTGTTCTGTAGAGCTGCTTATGTGAAGTTGAGCATTTCATTTGTATACATGTTGGTAGGGTTAAGGAGTTCTGCGTGTAGTTGCTCTGTTGAGTTTTGTCTCAAAACTCGGTCATTAATGTATGAAAGGGCAAGATTTTAGTCCTGCTAACTGAAAGCATACAGCATCAAATATGTATTCTTATTTATATTGCATGCAAATACATTAAAAATTATTTTAGATAGGTTGTGACGACATGTATTAGAAGTTACAAAATGCTAGAAATAGGATGAGTTTCATATAGTTGTTTAGGTCCTGTGCTGCCTCTGTGTTATGATAGAAGAACATCATACTGTACTTACAGGACAGCCTAGAACAGTTGTTTCACAGACTTGGCCAATTTGGGCGGTAAGTCAGCATTATTTAGCTAGGAAGACTTCTTGCTTGGACGTGTTTCACTTGTGGAAGTTAGTGATGTATGGTGACTGAGGGGATTTTTGCTACGGGGGTGGTGAGACACTGGAACAGGTTGCCCAGGGAAGTTGTGGATGCCCCATCCCTGCAAGTGGATTGGGATTGGATGGGGCTTTGAGCAGCCTGGTCTAGTGGAAGGTGTCCCTGCCTATGGCAACGATTTTGGAACTAGATGATCTTTAAGGTCCCTTCCAACCTAAAACATTCTATGATTCTATTTTAAGAGCAAGGGTTGTTTCATGAATTACAGTTCGGCCCTGGCTCTTGCACTTGCCGGGACTTTTTCCGCCTGAAGTAAACAGAGGGGAAGAAAGATTGCAGGGATGTCAAGAGTAATGGGAATCACTAGGACATAAATGTTGCCTTGTGGCAGAGGATTTTACTGCTTCACAGAGTGACTGGGTGAAACCCAGCTGGTACCTGCTGTACTTCTGCAGGGTGGTGGGACCTTCTGCTGCTGGGAATCCCAGCCCCGGTGAGTGGGCAAGGGAAAGGGGAGATACTGGTGTCTTAGGGGTGTCTCGGCCTCTGGAGAGGTGAGGCTGTTCCAGTCAAGGCATTTTCTTTGATGTGATTCCCCCCACCTTGGCTTTTGTGGTGTTTCATCTGGTAAAGGTCTCATCATAACCTTTTTCTTCTACTTGTAGTCGTTCTAGGTATTAGAGAATTACTCTATTTGGAAAGAACAGCTAAATCTTCTCAAACTATTTTAAGTACCTTTTGCAGTCTCAGGCAGTAATTAAAATCCTCAGTAAAGAGATAACAATGACATAGGTGCAGTACATTTAACTGTTAGCCTTTTGTCAGTCTGAACAGGGAGTGCATTTTAAAGGTCGGCTGCGCTGCGAGCTTGGCTCCAGTTTCCATGTGTGAGAAAACCACGGCTGCCTGTGGCTTGCCTGCAGGTTGACTGCCTCTAACATCTTCAACTGTGGGGCGATGGTGAAGTCTTTGGGTCGTGACCCTTTGTATTTTGCTCTGAATTTTCTTTATATGTTTCAGATGATGTTTTTAATGACTTCTCAATTTTTATCCTTTTGTATAAGCAAAAGATTGCTGTTCCTTACCAGAAAATGAAACGTTAAACTGGCATATTGAAACAGGGAGCCCCCCTCGTCTTTTTTTTAAGGTACAATTAAAGTAATTGCTAACGAAGACAGTGAAATGCGTGCAGATTATTTGGAGCATTTGCACTACCGAGCTGCTTTCAGCAGTGCTAATCTCCAGCCGTCTTTCGTTTCTGAGGCTCTTTCAAAACCTCCTTCAGCTGCAGTGCACATAAGAAATGAAACAAATCTCTTGGCGGGTTCTAAATTTGATTAAATTGAAAGCTCATGAGAGCAGCAGCCCTCTGAGTATTTTGCACTTAGGGGTTTGATGCGGAACAGTAGCTGTCTGGCACTGCTACGTGTTTTCTGTGTATTATCAGAATTTAGAAACTGTGTTAGTTCTCGATTCCTTGTTTTATTTTTCATACTGAAAACAAGTTTTCAGGCATTTCAGGCGCCCACCCTTTAGTCAGCTTCGTTTTTGCGTTTTGGAGTCATTACGTTTCCTATTGCTGGAGTTTTACAAGCATGTAGATTATACAGTGCTGAGAACAAGTTTTAAAATACAGTGTAGTGAGGTTGGTAATCTTGAGGATAGGTCAGATTAATGGATGGTGTAAAAGCTGGGTGGAAATCTTAAGGATGCAGTAAGGAACCGGGCTTATGCTGCTTTAGAGAACTCTGCGTTGGAGAAAATTTCCAAGTTAAAAGCTGCTGTTGTTTGCTGTTGCCAGCAAATAGCCATGGTCCTTTGCAACAGAGTTGTCCAGAACACAGTAAGTGGAGGCAGTAGGGTTTTTTTGATATTATGGGGTTTGTAGCACACACTTTGTGATACTGCAGCAGTAATGAATCGGAGTGAGGGACTGGAAGGCACCTCCTGGGGGAGATTCTCTTTTGAGCTTTGTTACTAAACCAGCTTGATTTGCAGCTGAGGTAAAGTGGCTTGCCCTTCTTACCATCCTTAAATAGATTGTTCTTTACCTTTTTTTTTTTTTAAATGTGAACAAATATATTGAAGAAAGTGTGCTCCTTTGTGTTCTCCGGGCACATGTTTATACTTGGAAGGCAAGTGTACAGAGCATAACTATGCAATTAAAAATAGTTACTTGAGCTTCGCTGAAAAATGTTTGTATTTCTAGTACTTGATGGCTTAAGTATGCAAAATATTATTTAATTGATTTTGATTACGAGCTTTATGAACTTGTGTCAGAAGATGGAATGCTAGGACAGCAACACAGCTCCTGTGGAGGTTTTAAGGGTATTTTAACAGAGCTCAGTGGCCGGGGAAGCAGGGTACTCTTCTGACATACAAACGTTCTTCATCGGTGAATGCTGCATAACAAAGGAAAGTTAATTCTAGGCTAAAAGGTGAACTAACATGGAGGCATGAGATTATTGTTGCCATTGACTGACCGTTTATTTTCTTCCACAAAGATACATTCAAAATCTTCTCCAGAGTATTCAGAATTGGGAAGTTCTCGGGCATGTCATGTGTTTTGAACTGAAACATGAAGCAAAGCTACTTTCTCTGATGCATGGTGATTTTGTAAAAAAGAAAATGGGGCTCTACAGCTTTCAGACATCTGTTAGCTTATTAGGCTGCATTATAGTCATTAAAGGGGGGAAAATTCTGTCTAAATATTGTCTAAATAAAAATACTGTCTAAAGATATGTCATAGCCTACTCTCATGAGAAACTCCTTCATAATTTTACTTGTCTTGATACATATTATTTTTTCTGAGCTTTCAGTTGACTTTTGATAGGTTTATTTTAAAAATTCTCGTGTTTGCGTCTTCAAACCACGTGTAGCTGGTGACAACATTCTGTTTCATGTTAAAAGCAGAGACCTGCAGTTCAGAGCTGGTCAGAAGGCAGATCTCGAGGTGAAATGTTTGTGTTACAGTAGCATATTAGATTTCATTGTAGATTGAATTGAGACTCTTTTGTGCTGAAAGAATAAGTCTGTACAGGTTTGTTTGAAGAGGGAGGCATGTAAAATTATAGCAGATCTTTATTGACTGGGCATTGAGGGTAGAGGGAACATTCATGTTGATGACCAGAGTGTTATGCTAAGAACTAGCAAAGATGTAAGATGGTGACTCAAATGTAGTACTGAAGGCAGTATTATGTTTAAGAACTGTAATTTTTCTTTCCTCATGTATACTAATTAATGTAGCTTTTCTACCACAGTGGGTCTTCTGCGCAATATGTGTAGTATTTTTGTTTTAGCACTGGGTTTTTCATTGACGTTTGAAGAGAAGGACAAATCATCAACCTGAATTAGTGAGCACAGGCTTGATGTAGAAACATTCAACATTTAACTGGAGTTAAGTTTTATATTTACACTAACTTTGGCTTCTTTTCTCTCTATGTTCCAGAAGTACCAATACGGAGCATTTGACCTTCTGATCTCTACAGCTGAATCTCCTGATACCAGGATTAGGAAAGAGTGCCTTCAGAACCAATATGTAGCAAATGGGTATCACACCTCCGAAGCTTCTCCCTTGGTTTAACACTTGCATGTTTTAAGGATCCTTGTCGCCTCAGCAGTGAATTGTTCTTGTGAACTTCAGAATCGGATTTCATGTGGTGCTTGCTAAACATTGAGTCACCATGAGTAGTAATCTAGGGAAAGAAAAGGACTGTAAAGAGAAGGATCCAAAAGTCCCATCGTCAAAAGAAAGGGAGAAGGAGGCCAAAGCCTCTGGAGGATTTGGGAAAGAGAGCAAAGAAAAGGAGCCTAAGACCAAAGGGAAAGATGCCAAAGATGGAAAGAAGGACTCCAGTAGCACGCAGCCTGGGGTAGCTTTTTCAGTGGACAATACGATAAAAAGACCTAATCCAGCCACAGGTACCCGCAAAAAATCCAGCAATGCTGAAGTGATCAAAGAGCTAAATAAATGCCGGGAAGAGAATTCAATGCGCTTGGACTTGTCCAAGAGGTCTATACACATGCTTCCATCAGCTATCAAAGAGCTAACGCAGTTAACAGAACTTTATTTATACAGTAACAAACTGCAGTCCCTACCAGCAGAGGTGGGCTGTCTTGTGAACCTGATGACACTGGCCCTGAGTGAAAACTCTCTTACCAGTTTGCCTGACTCTCTTGATAACTTGAAGAAACTGCGCATGCTTGACCTGCGGCATAACAAACTTAGAGAAATCCCTTCGGTGGTGTATAGGCTAAGCTCTCTCGCCACTCTTTACCTACGCTTTAATCGTATAACTACTGTGGAAAAGGATATCAAAAACTTGTCAAAACTCACCATGCTTAGCATACGAGAGAACAAAATCAAGCAACTACCTGCTGAAATTGGTAAGTGATTACACTGATTGAAAAGTTAATTCTATGCTTATGTTCATTTTGCAATTCGGTTAAGTATACATAAACTGCCACTTCTCCAGGTGCCCTTCTTCATTTAAAACTACATAAAGTTATGCTCTTGATCATACCGTTGCACTGTTAGCGTATATTGAGAGTAACTGATACCTTGGAGAGAGATATCTCTCTCTCTTTTTTTTTGTAAAACAACAAATGCCCTTTTTCATCTATCACCTTAAAATTGGATGTATCTTGTTTTCATCTTTGCCTTGTGCTTTCACATATTGCGTCTTCAGAGCCCAGATGGTTTAGAAAAAAAAAAAAGATACAGAGGCATATTTCATTTTAAGATTTCTTTATAAATCATTTATGAACTGTTGCAAGTTAAAAACACATTATGGGCATGTTACAGAGGGGTGTGACCATGGTAATACAAGGTAGAATAGGTGGCTACATGCTCTTACCGTGAGCAAGCTGTTGGATGCCGTAACAGTTAATAATGTAGGTTAATGATTCATGAAAGCCTCTACCTTTTATAAGTCATGAATATATTAATACATGGACTCTTAATATAAAGTGACCAAATGCTGTATGCATGGCTAATGATTCTTATGACTTTTTAATGAATAATATTTGTTTTTCCAAACATTGTTACAAAAGTTTGAAAGGTGGTGGTGAAATAGTATGAAAGTGGGTTATTAATTTAAATAGTTCATTACGAAAAATGTGCTGGAATAGCTGTATATCAAGAACTCCTAAGTTGTTCCTAACCGGTTCTGCTTTGTGGAAAACATCTCTTTATCACACTGTTCTCAAGCAATATTTGAACAATGTATGTGCCTCATAGAAGGGAGATTCTACCATCAGTTGTTTTTTTTTCTATGTATCACTGATTTTTAAAATCCAAGCATAGCTTAGTTCCTTTGGTGGGGGGGACGGGAGGGGGGACACCCCACGTAAACTTCATGCAGTTGAGAAACTGCTCGGACTTAAAGTGTGGGGAAAAAAAGCTTGTAAAAGCCCTTGTAACACTGTGAGTAATAATTCCTGTGCCCTGCTTTTAAAAGGTGATGTGGGACTTTTTCCTTTTTCCTGTTAACCAAGCCAGTGTATGAGTATGTTAAGTGTTACTGAAGCTGGCCCCTGTGCTCACTAATTTGGCAAAGCTTGTTTGGATCCCTAATAGGTCTTTTTCAAACCAGCAGTGTTTGCCTCTTTCTCCTGCACTTTGATATGAAAGATACATAAGATAACATGTTCTTGATGGCAGGAACTCATGTCTGAAACTGCTAATCACGTTACCAGCATTGTCTGGTACAGAGAGCTCCTGGACATGATAACAGGAGAGAAGAAACGTAGTGAGGCTGTCGACTCTTGGTCTGAGCCTTTGGCTCCCTGTAGCAGCTGCAGAAACTGTAGCCACAGAAACACACTTTTGCTAGGCAAATATTAAATGGTTAATGTGGTGTGTTTTCTGATCAACGTGATTTTTGAGTTGGCATGAGCATCTCAGCAATCCTGGAAATTTCCCCTGGGAGAACTAAGGAATTATAATTTTGACCTATTTTGACACTTCAGTTTAAATCCAGCAGCCTCTTTGAATCTTTTACTAATCAAGGAATCATGCTGGAAACCATGAGGCTGATGTTTGCAAAAAAAACCAAACCCAACATACCGTGTGTTTCTACATACGCTGAAGAAATTGTGGCTGATGTAGCTGGTTGAGCTGTTACTACACAATTGCCAGTACTTTACCTGCGTCTGTCTGTGGCTCAGTTATTAAAGGTAATCTAGCAAAGAGTCAGCATCTAAGGTTCAACTGGGGATAGTATTACATAAATTTAAATTAATACTAGTGTGTGAAGAAAAAACTTTCATGAGTTGTTGCATTCCGGTGTTCGATGTTGCCCTTTAGAAACTTTTTGTAGGTGTGTTTGATACTACAGACATTATCGTTGCTGCGGGAACCTCTTTGTTTCTTAACTATTTTTGTTGTTGAATGCTTATGATTAGGTCTACATTAAAATATGTAATTTCTGTATGTGTTTGTTCACAGTAGTCTTGAAAGAGATCATGTGTAACAGTTTTTATGTAGGAATTTGGTAGGTATGTGTATCATGAAGGCATATATGTGACTTGCTGCTTTCTTTTGTATGTTTTTTATTCTGTCTTTATACAGGCAGTGTTGTCAGTTCCATATCAAACCCTAGCTTGAGAACATTAACTACTTTACTTCTGTCTCTGTATCTAGCAGTTAGTCGTGCCTTTATTTGTATTGTGATAATGCCCATGTTCCTTGTTACGGGTCAGCACCCCATTGTGAAAGGCATTTTAGAAGCACAAATGCAAGATGACTGTCACCCTTATGAAGAATTTCTAAGGGAAATCGCTATGTTGAACAGCATCTTTTTTTATACCAAGTAAATTTCTTTGGATAGGTTGCCTGCAATTGAATCAGTTGAAAAATAAATTAATTAAAGGATTTCTATGTTTAAATAACACAAATAATTTTAACTGCCAAGACATACAAAACAGACGTTTGAGAACTTTTTTCCTCAAATAGTAAAAACAGACATGATAGTTTCACTTTTGAAATTGATTTCTACTCACTCACTCACATGAGTCTTTGTTCTAGTAGAAAGATGAAATGTTTGAGTTGGAAACAACTGAAAAATGAAACTGCTGAGAAATGTATTTCTTACTTTCCAATGGAATTTCTCTGTTTCTTTAAACACTTCTTATTTCTCTATATTTTACATGTGCTCTTTAAAAAAAACACCTTGCCTTTTAAGTCCCAATGATTTTAATCCCTTGTATGTTTATACTACAGTTCCTAAATACTGTGGACAGGCAAACCCTCTTATATTATCAGCTTGTAAATAACACAGAAATTTTTGTTACTGCAAAGCAGGAAGTAAAATGGGGCCATTATCTTTTATAAAGCAATATCATGCGGAGCGTTTCAAATTCTTTTTAAAAATACCCCATTGTTCTAAGGCCTAAGGCTCACATATCTGATGGTAAGATAGTGTGCTTGTTCATATTTTTAAAAATTCAAAGCTTATGTAAGCTGCTGACTTGTCCAGCAAGGAAGAGTCCTGCAGCATATAGCTACGCTGTGTTCGTGTTGCTAATCTGGTACGCAACGATGCAAAGAATCCTGGGTTTTCTTTACTTTGTCTTTTGGAGGTAGATGTGCTACAAAAGTTTGGTTTGGACAAAAAAAGTAAATAAATTAAAACCCCCGCTTTCAGCTTGAAAGATGGGATCTTGCTACTGTTCTCTCAAAGAGACAGCATCAAGTGTGATGGAACTGAAGCCTGGTACTAGAGACTTGTGATGGCTTTCACTACCACTGAACACAAAAGATCAGTTCCATATAGTTATGGACTTCAGGACCTTGCTGCTTGCTCCAACTTTAGGACCTTGCTGCTTTAAAATAAAGGGTCACCTGATTTGTAAGCAGTCATCCCACTTAATTACTTTTCTAGGAATCCTTAGTCTTCAGCCTTATAAAATAAAGTTTATTTTCCTTCTACTGTCATTGAAAGCAATTGAAAGTAGGTCCTGGAATCTTAAGTGCTCTGATCTGAGACCTTTCTTCTAACACCCAAAATATCTATGTCTGGTTGATTTTTGTGCCAGTGATGTTTTGCTGTTCCTAGATGGAGCAGTTTCCCTCTGTTGCGTACATTTACTCTCGCACTGTATGTGCTGGCAGCAGTCATATTTTCTCCCAGCTATTACTCAGACCACAATTTTTTGTCTTGCATAAAATCTCCATTCCGTCACCTCGCTATCCATTCTCTGTGTAGTCTTATGTTTTGAATGTTGAGGATGCATGATCAGTTTGGATATACCGTTCCAGATGAGTTTCCCTCTTCGTGCTGGAGATAACTCTGTCCATGCATCTGGATCATACTGCAGCTGTGTTAGACTTATCAAATGCTCTTCTGACCACCTAAGATACCTGCACTCTTTGCCTTCTCTGTTCTCCCTCTCTGCCAGCAGCCAACCCTGAGATCCTGGTAGAACTGTACTCTTTTTTACACTACTAAATTTCATACGGTTTCCATTATTTTGAGTTACCCGTTTCTTCCAATCCCTCTAGCTTGCTAGAAAAGCCTTGCTTTCTGACTAAGTCATTGCTGAAGACACTGTGCAAGATTAGTCTTGAGGTGGATTCTTTAGAGTCCTGGAGAGGTAACCTCCATCCAAGCTGGTATTTTACTTTCAGCAAGTTGTAGTCGATTCCTCAGGTGTCTTGACATCTTCTACTAGGCATCCGAGTTTACTAGTTATTTTCTGCTTGCTGCTACATCAGACATCATGGAGTGTAGGCTGGCTAGACTGAATAAAGTAGATCTTCCGTATTTTTGTACAAAACTGTTAACTCTTTATGACAAACTAATATTTTACTACTATTTTTTCAAATCACTTTTTACTTGTCTCTGTTTTCATGCCTTTTACTTTCATGCCTTTTGTTAATGTTTCCTGCAAATTCTGTTGGTCTGTGTAGTGTTTAGATGTCTGTGAGGTCGTCAGAATCTCCCGTTGTTACTTCTCCTATCTACATTTTGAATTGATAGTCTCTAATGCTGTGGTAGTGTTCCTTGTTTGATAGATGACATGTAGAAACTATACTCATGTGATTTCAGAATAAGTTTCTAGAAATGCTTATCTAGAACATCTGCTGCTTGCTGTGCAAGCATACAGCATTGATACTTGTTCGAAATAGATTCCTTTTTGGGAAACCTGAAACTAACTCTAAAACATTTCTTCAAAGCCTGAGTGAAGGTAAAACATTTAACAAAATGTCATTTGCAAAAGACATAGTAGATCAGATTTTAAGTGGTCCTGGAAACTGCTTTAAAACAACTGACTTGTTACGGTGTGTACTGTCTGGAGGAAAACCTAGAAGAGGTGAACCTACCAGCACCAAGCTGCTGGGACGTAAGCTAAAGTTTGGTTCTATTTTGGGCATTAAGCTGTCTTTAGTAGTTAAACAACACAAACTTACATGAGGTGATTACACTGGGGGAAAAGTTGTTTTGCATTTAATACAAACATTTTAGTGAGAAAGAGGAAGTGTTATTATCTATGGTTAATAAACAGATATGTGTGTTTCTGGTCTTTTTTTTTTCTCCAGAATATAGTACCTCTCTTTCCCTTGCATCCAGTTCCTGTGTTATAGGTAGGATGATGACAATGAGGTTTCCTGTCTTTTCAATATTCAGAAGGCTTCTTAGTTTTAAACAGTAGTTTACTCAACTGAACTCACTCAGTAAACCAAAAAATGAAGAAAATATTACCTGTGCTTTGGAAAAAGATAGCTTTTAGTAACTCAGCAAATTCAGGCTCTAGGCACCTAGCAAGTCATTGCTACTAGTCATTTATTGGACTTCTCTTTGCACTTTTTTTAGCCACGTATATATTGCTTCTACAGGTTTAATGCAATTGAAATTATTTTAATAGACTGCATTGTAAGTTGAGGTCTTGATGTGCATTGTTGCATTTTCAAATATAAATAATTTGTGTGAATAAGACCTAAAAATATTTAAAAATCCATTTACCTGAAAACATATTCCAAGGTGGGGGTTTTTAATCTGTTTTTTTTTTTTCATGTTTAGCCAAAAGTTCTGTTCAAGCACAGCTGAATTAGGGAGAGTTTTGTAAAATGGCTGTGCTGCTCTGTAACAGCTTCATGATGCTGAAAGAGGCAGAATCCGCTGCCTTCCTCAAAGCTTCCCAGCTGCTCAGTCCTTTTACCTCCTTCATTCTTGCTGTTCCTTGGTGAGCTGATTTATCTCACCAAACTAACAGAATAATGGTCATGGGTTTGCTACTTTTGTAGCCTATTGCTTTAATTAGTCGAAATGAGTGAAGTTTCAGATAAGAGTGGAACTGGTGTAGGAAGAGGGGTGGGAGAGCGTGAACTGGAACAGGGAGACCAGGACTGCTACTTCTGCCCGCACTGAGCTGTAAAATTGGTGTGGCTGATGCCAGCTCACTTGGGAAACCTCACGGGTAGGGCTGCTCGTGTTGTGTAAAAGCATGTGAATCGCACTGGAAGCGGTTTGAAGAAGGACAGATTACCGTCTGCAGGGAGCTACTGAAAATGCATCAGGTCATATTTTCAGAATCTCTTTTTCTTCCTTTTCCCCCCTGATTTCCATGTCTTGTTCTACAAAACCCTGTGTAGCTTATTGGAGTCCTGGTAGCATCAGCTCAGCCCCACCTTCCTGAAGCAATTTTTTGTTATGTTTTTAATGTATAGTGGTGAGAATTCATTGATGCGAGATTGTTTATGGCAAAGCTACTCTATGTTGCTCTTTCTGAACCTGCTCTTTCTGAACCTACTCTTTCTCACAAATTGCATCCTACCTAATGGTGGTGATAGATTTTCAGAGTGCGTCTTTCCCAGTATCCTGCCACTGACTGTAGCCTTAAGCAAAGTTTGCATAAAACAGGGCAAGTGTATATATGAGACTTAACCCGACTCCTTTCTGAGATCCAGCTATTTTCATATCAGGGATTTCCTGAGTCTGGTGCAGTTTGTCCCTTTACTAATTCTCAGTAGACCCTTCTTCCAAGGGCTTGACCACATTTTTCTTTAAACACCTATAAATGCTTCGCATCCTTAGCAAGGTCCACAAGCTTGCTTTGAACGTTGTTCTTGACCAAAAGGTCACTGTTATGCAGGTGTTGAATATATCTAAATACCGAGTGCAAAAGCAGAATTTACCTGTTCATTTGGCTGTTGAATCTCTGGTGGCATCCATGAAATAAAACCTCAATGGAAAGGTTTCCATGTGGAAGCTTTGCCAAAACACAGTCTGGAGGGATAATTGCGGAAATGAGTTCACGAGGTGGACTCCAGCTTCATCGCCATATCTGGTAAATCGTCCATTCCACTGAGATCAAAAAGTTGAAGATTAGAATGGAAGAATGCGAACGCTTTGGTGAGTCAGACAGTCAGCACGAGAAGGATGAAAACCAGAGGAACTGTTTTGGGATGAGGCCAAGCAAACGCTTCAATTTGCAGGCTGTTACTTTAGCAAGCCTTTTGCATTTCTTGTATCGAGAGTTTTATTGCGTTCCTCCATGTTGTGTTGAAGGAATTGTTTTGCACAATCAAGTTGATAATATTTTCTTTGCAAAGGCAAGGTTGCATCTTATGCCAGTTTGGGATTTTTTTAATCTTCTCAGCACACACAGCGCAAATGTAAATAATATTGTCAACGTGGCTGAAATTACATTTGCATAGTTTCTGCAAGTTTCTTAAGACTCCAAATATTGTGTTTTCTGTCTGTGAATGCAACTCTTATTCTATGGAGAATCTGGTCAGGGCTGTTCTGCAAGGGAAATATTTTTAGATTGTAATTCAGGGAATCTGCCTACACCAGACTTGGAATGTCTCTGAGACTCTCTTCTGTTCTTCCCTTCCCCCATCTACCCAATATTTAGATCATTTGTGGTTTCTTCACTACTTTGAAACTCTTTTTCATAACACTTGCACCTGTTTGGTTTTCAGTAGCATAGACAGCAAACGAGATGTGTGCAGCTGCATCACTTCATGTCTACTCGTTCCACGCTGAATATAGTGCCTCCTTATTATATGACTAGTTAGTTGCAAAGCTTTTCAGTGATGCTCTGAATTTCGTTTCCCCTTTTTTTAGCAAACCTGACAATATAGAGAAATATTTCTTTACATTATTTGTATCTAGGAACCCTTCTCCTGTTTCAGCAGTTTGAAGGAAACCAAGTTGCGTTCCTGGGCTTAGTTGGCATGCTAATGCCTGCAAACACAGCGGTTGAGAATATTTTTATATTTTTGTATTATAATGTGATAAAAGCATGAAGTTCTGAACAGAAGCATAATAAATATACACACTGATATGTTTATGCTGCTCGCTAAAAGTCAGAGAAAACAACTGCTTATTTGATCCAGTTCTTTGGTTGCTTTCTTGAGATGCAGGAAGGGTGAAGAACTGGATTTTGGCCGGCTTCAGCTTTGGTGTCTAGGTTCTGAATCCTGTGAAAGCTCTTGTGGGGACGCAGTTTCATCTTGTCAGCTAGTCAAATTCCTCCTGATTACATTTTCTTTAGACTGGCTTTAGGATAATGATTAAGTAGTCCTGCCTTTTTGATTTACTCGCAGAGCTTATTGGGATGATGCCCCAAGTGTAATTCCAGTAAATACTGACAGCTTGTTAGAAGTCCAGCTTTTATTTTTTTTATGAAATATCAACACTGCAACTATTTTAACTGTTTGAATATTTTCGTAAGTCGTGAACAGAAGGAAATAATAATTTCCCTCAGGACTGCCCTTGCTAATGCAGCCCGGTCAGTGGTTAGCCTTTATTATTTGAGAGCGAGCACACTTGTTCCACGCTCAAAACGGACAGGATCCAAGATGTGCCCCCACGTTCAGCTTCAGCAGGATCCCCTGGTCCTTCCCTGCAGAGCTGTTTCCTCACAGGCTGGCGCGAGGCTGTACCGCTTCACAGGGTTATTCCCTGCTGGGTGCAAGGCTTCACCTTTGTCTTGGCACTTCACGCGATTCCTGTTGGTTTATTCTTCCGCCCAGCTCAAATCCTGCCTTGAGCCCTTGCTAAGACTGTTTCTCCTACATGTTTCACATGTTTGAAATGTTGTTTGAACAGGTTTTTAATTTTATTTAGATTTGTTACTTTCAGTTATAAACAATAAATAAAACATGTTTTGCTGTTGTGTCTTGTTGAAGCTTGTTTTAGACCAGTTTTTGAGTCTTTCTTTTCAGTTGAGCTTAGCTTCTGTGTTTTTGAGTGGTTCCCATAACTAAATCCTGTTGCACGTTCTGCAAATTCTAAATATTTAGCTGTGCTTATTTCTTACTTGTATGAGTATTTTAACTTCGGTACATAACTCACTTGTGACCATATTAAAATTGCATTCTTTCTACTCAGTAGTTCTTCTGTGTAAGTTATAGTTTTGCAGTAATAATTCAAAATAGCTCTGACTGCTTAACTCTTCTTCTGGGCAGTTGCTAATGCACAGCAAAAAGTTCAGGCTGTCTGTTACAGTGATGTTCTCACATCTCAGAGAGAGGGAAAAGATTCTGAAACTGTAAAAGTGTTTTGAATTTTTTCCTAAAATCAGGACAATTATCCCAAAGAGTTTTATAGACAGACTAAAAATTCTTTTGCCTTTTTTTCTTTTCTTTTTTTTGCCAGCAGAAAACCTAGTGAGACATGAATAACTACCAAAGTTATGGGAACTATTTGTAGCTTGTTCCCAGCATTGCTGATTTCAGATAATTATTCTTCAGAAATTAGTTTACAAGCACTGTTCTGACACACCAGCCTGAAGTCCCACTAATATTTGCATTCTCCTCTTCCTTGTGCTTTCCATAAGAGTCTTGATCCCCTTGCTGTGTCATCTGGCCCAGGATTTATCATGTTGTGAAGGATTTCATAATTTTCAATCTGCTTAAGCATGGACAGGCACGGAGTTAATCCAGTGGAAAACAGGCTATATTAGAAATTGTGTCTGCCATCCAACAGTGCTGCCTTCTGAGTGAATTAGTGATAGGAGACACTGAAGCCTCTTTGCTATTGCCCTATACGACTGTTAATTTGTGTGTACTTTTATATTTTTTTAATGAAGCCGTATTTTGTTTTTTAAATAGCCAAGAAGAGTTTTCAGAGTTACGTAAGTCAGGGCATGTAACTTGGTCCTCTTGTCATAACAGGCTTTCAAGGTTGGCCATGTAATGGGACTATAATTCTGCCTCATTATGCAGAAAACATTAGTCATTTCATAATGCTGTTTTTTTTCAGCAGGTATATTTAGCTTTGTCATACTATAACATTTAGTCTTTGTGCACATGAGAACAACAGTGAGGTGGTTGCTCATCCCACCTTTTTTAAGGATTGTTGAGGTGTATACTTAGCTGTATTTTTAACAATGTTTTGAAATGCAAGGTAGTTGGGAGTCTTTACAAACAATTTTATCTGAAAAATGTGTGTTAATTGTCTGAAATGTTTATCTTTTATGCTTTTAAAATACAAGCTTTTAAAAACTACATACTAGGATGTAACTAACCATTTTACGATGGTTATTTATAGAGAAACTGCCTTATGTATTTCATATGGGCATTACTTCTGCTTTAAAATCTTCTATTGTCAAGCCAGCTAGTACGTGCAGTTTCTGTCTGCTTTCTTGGCAGACTTTGAACTTCAGTTGCTTTTTTTCCATTGCAATTGCAGTGTAATATAGTATTTAAAAAAAAAAAAAAAACAAACCAAAAAGGCAACCTACCTCCCAAAAAAAACCCACCCAACTAACCCCAAGCCCCACCACCTTTCTAGTTTAATTGTCCTGAGGATGCTTGTCCTTTCAATGCAGTTGCAAGTAGTCCATAGAGGATCCTTTATTTGCTACTGTGAGTTTAAGATTTATCTTTTTTGGACATCACTTGTGGCGAAAAGAGTCAGTTCATTTTACCTGTGATTATTATTTCTCTACAGTAGTGCTTGCCTTGCTCTGGTGTTTTTGGGTGTTTGAACAGTCCTTTGGTGAAGTGATGCTGGAGTTGTCCACATGGTGAACTGGAATGAGTTTTTCCTTAGTAAACTGTTTTCTGGGTAAGGCTGATTTCGAGCTGCAGCACACTTCTAGCTGGTGTATTTCTGTTTAATTGATATGAAGGTGTTTCAGTGAAGTTTATGTAGTACACCAGAAAAGAGCAAATATTGATTCTTTTAATGTGAATAAGATCATGAGCTGCTTGCTCATTAGCTGTTATTTCTCTTTGTACTTGAGCAAATCTTTCTGTTAGGAAAACTTTATTTTTTGATTTTGACATATGCTTCTTACTCTGGCCAAGCAGAAATGGCAGACTTCAGTTGTGTCTTGCTGAAACTTATTTTCACCTTTTTTGAGAAGCGTTTCCTTCAATACAGTTGCTGCTGTTCAGGCAATGAGGATGCTTTCCATCACTGGAACAAGCTGGCTTTACATTTGCTCCTAGGAACAGCATTGTGCAGATGGCCTTAAGTTTGGCCTCTTTGTTCTTGCAGATCATTATTTGTTGTATCGATTGTTTATGCCATGTGTTTATCCTGGCATAATTTTTGAAAGAGCTGCTGTTGTGCAGCAGCGCAGTGCACAGTGCATCCATTCACGGGGTAAATCACTGCTGTCGCTCAGCTGGTGAAAGAGCTGCCCCTGTTCTTTAGCTGCTGGCCTGGAGGCCGTGTGCTCTCCGTGCCCAGGGTGATTCTGGTCCCAGGTACTGAGATGTTTTCAGTAGTGTTGGTTGCGTTAATGGCAGTGTTGCTGGTACTCAGATCTCTATGCACTCAGAACAGAGAGCCCCTCACCCAGGAAAAGAGAGTTTAAGGAAAAGACGGGGCAGATGGTGCTGATCAGGCACAGGGTGTGACCGGCATTGGTTTGTAAAGGGCTGGACCTTTCTGTTTACTTATCCCTCTATTTTCCCATACTTGTCCTTCCTAAACCATATTGATTCCTCCCTTTCCCCTTCCCTAAAAATCTCATAGCAACTCTTACCATCCCAAGTTGCTCTCCTTGCACCTCATAGTAGGTGTTCAAGCCCCATGTGCAGTAACAGCCCTCAGTCTGCAAGGTGCTCTGGAGAGCCTTTCCATTTGCTCACTGTGATGAGTCTCACACTGGCCATGGGGCTGATGGCTCTCCTGGGACAGCCCAGCGAGTATGTAGGTTCTCTCACCCACTGCTGGTCCTCTGTGTGGCTTTGCATGTGAAGATGAGCCTCTGCTGCATTGCCTAAACGTTTTTCACCTTGTTAAGCATAACGGATTTAAGAATTTTTTCCATACGTCACAGAGAACAATAGCAGAAATGTACCTTGAGTGCTTTTTGTTGACTTGTACACTGTGTTGTGTCTCAACAATTCAAGTTAAAGTACTGAAAGAATTTCAGTGCCAACAGCACTTCACCTCCCCTCTCCTTCTGCCCTTAGGGGGGGGAAAAAAGAACATTTTGGTGAGATGCTGTCAAACCATAAGTATTACTACATCCAAGAGCAAGATTCGTGAACTAAAAGCTGAATATTTTAGTATCTTTTGAAATTGCTTTCCTTAAGTCACTGGGCTTTAACTTTCACTTGATTTCTGCTCTAAGTCTAAAATGTGTCGGGCAGTCCTCAATCTGTTTTAACAATCAAAATTTTTGTTAAATGTTTACCAGTGTTCCTTTTAAAAATAATGCCTGCATATTTAATATAACAATATTAAGTATGGCTATCCAAATTAAACCAGAGTGTTAGCTTGCCCTTAATTGGCTAAATAGACACGGGCATCTCTTCTTTTTTTCCTGCCCCAGAATTAGCTGGTGAGATGTTTGTTTCAAACACGTAGCTTGCTGTTGTCAAAGTTTTCAGCAGGTGCAAAAATGAAGTGCAGCAAATGTTGCTGCAAAAACCCAAGTCTTTCTTTGACTTCAGCAGATGTAGAGTGGGAAGAGTCAAGTAAATGAGAAATCAGTGTGATGAAATGAAATTTATGCCACATTTCAAATTTGACATCATTGGTTTCGGTCTGAAGTAAAAACAAATGAAAACAGCAATCATGAAGTGAAAACTACTGCCCCAAGGTGTGCAAAGGTTCTTGAGTTATCATACTGAAGATTTGCTGGGTTCTTTTTTGCTTTGTTTGTTTGTTTAGAGGGAGGGATTTTGAAGTCTTCCTCAAGCTTTTCTTCCTCCTCCTATTGCCTTCTGTACTTTGCCCACTTGTTTTCATGAATAACAAAAAGACGCTCCTACCACAGAACACTAACTCTTGATCAATTTTTTTCTTACATTTCCTTTCGTCTGCATATTAATGGCATTGAAACGTGGTTTATGCAGTGCTGGATGCAGCATGTTTGACTGTTGACTCTGATTGCCTGGTATTGATTTGAATGCTGACTTGGGAGGCGACACATACACAGTGATGGAGGAGCTGCTTAAGCACCACCTTTACATTTCCATCTGCCTAGTTTCTAGAAAAACATCCCAACTTGGGGTTATAAATGCAGGAAATAAGATCAGTTATATGTTAACAATCTAAGAAAAATGGAACAATCAAACTGTTGGAGTCGGCCACTTTTTTTGCTGGCCTTTCATAACTGTTTCATGATATGTAGTAAGTGTTGTGGCTACATGACACCTGCAACTTAATACAGAGTCTGAATTCATAAATATGTTACGATTTATTAAATCACCATTTGTGATTATCTGCTGATCTAATGGGTAGACAGTCTACACGTCAGAACTTGCCCAAGCTTGTCCTGCAGGCCTGTGGGAAAATCCTTAAAGGATTGTGTCAAAGATACAACACTGAAGCTTAAAAATAGACATTCGCTCCTCAAAAGGAATTTGCTACTCTTCCAGATTTGTTACTCACTGAGTCATGCTCATATACACAAAGATGGTGACCTCATCTTTACTGGATAGAGTTGAAGCTGTTCAAATCATTTGCATTAATTTCACCTCCATCAGATGCAAAAAATGTGAATGCATCCACCTGTATTTATGCACACACTTTTTTTTTTTAAACCCAGCAAGCTATTGCTCAGAACATAGTATGTTTGTCATGAAAACAGGTGGAACTACTGTACACGGAGAGTTGTGCCTGCCTGTACTTTTAAATTAATGTGTAAATGTCAGGAATGAAGCAGTTCAGTGTAAAGTAGCTCTAAACTCTAAGCGAGTCCAATGTTTTTTAAGGCTTAACAGATAAGCCTTTTATTTCAAACTTTTATTTGCTATAGCTCTGCTTGCATATATAAAACATAATAATCCGTGTAAATAGATTTACAGTTTACTTATCATAGGTTGCCTTTTTTGTGATGACTAAAAATGATTAAAAATAGCACTCAGGGTGGATTATGTAGGTTGTCAGCCGTATAATTTTGATGTCTCTTAATTGTTGATTTTGTGCCTGAAAGCAATTCATGGTGTAAAAACAGATCTCAGTTTCTCAAAATTCAATACAGTCCACTTACCTGTGATGTTTTAAACTTCTGGTCAGCCTGAAACAAGTGGGAGGTACATGTTTTATACTCTTATTCCGCAGCTTGAACTGTCAGAAGAAAATCAATAAATAAGTAAGATTTCTTCAGAGAATCTACAAAAGCTTTATCTGAGTTTTTAAAAATTGTTTATCAGCTTTTAGGTCTGACTGATGAAATTATGATCCTCTAATGCCTTATTTCATATGTATAATTTTATGGTAGCAATAGCTTTTTTCAGATTATCTGCAAATCTGTCCGCCTCTATTAATCTCTGTTTGGAAGTCATTGTCTAGAGCTGTACATTAAAGGACTTGATGTTTTGGTTTTCTTGTGTGCTTTTAGGTGAGTTGTGTAACCTCATAACGCTGGATGTAGCGCACAATCAGCTTGAACATCTTCCAGAAGAGATTGGAAGCTGCACGCAGATCACCAACCTTGACTTGCAGCACAATGAGCTCTTGGACCTGCCAGAAACCATAGGTATGTGAAGAGGCTGAGGAAGAGAAAATAAATTACTATTTCAAAATGTTCAGTAAGAGGAACAAATTTAAGAACGAGTATTTGGTTGGTGACTGTAGAATGACCGGTGCTCAGCTCAAGGCAGCTTCGCACTTGAGATCAAAAAGCAAGGTGTGCGTGTTACCTTAAATGTAGTTTCTAGCTCTCTGAATTACATTATTAAATTTAGCGGTGCTGCAGAGTGCAGCTTTGTCTAAGAATGAGAGTTATAAGGGAAAAAAATCCATCACTTCTGCCTCTGATTTAAGGTGTCCTGTGGTTATAAATAAATATCTATAGCTTGGCTGTCCATTCTGTAGTGAATCTGAGCATATAAAGGAATAAAAGGCTAAAAGACTCGTAGTTAAGTGTAATATTTCAGCAGATAGTTTTAACTAATGTCTTTGGCTAAAGAAAAATAGAACTAAAAAGATAAATGTTTTAAATGAATTCTGTATATTTAATGCTTTTTCCATAGAATGATTAAAAAAACCTTTCAAGTCCACAAAGACCACATTCTAATGCAATAAAATACAGAGGATTTGCAACTTAGATTGGAAATAAGACTGAAATAAACATTGTCCTGGTCGGTTTCAGAATCTCATATAGGATGAAACAACAAAATATGACTTTCCCTAGTTAATTAAATCAGTTTTAAACAGATGGCAGAGAAAGATGCATGCTGTGATTTAAAAAGACAAAAAACAAGGCCATAATGATTTTAAGCTCTTACTTGTCACCAGAACATAATCGGAAGCATGAACATTATCACTTAAGCAATATTTATATTGAACATTTCGTTAATGTACTTTAGTGCATAGTAAAGTGAACGAGCATAAGAGTGAGGAACCACTTAACAACACGCCAGCTTTTCTTCAAGCGGTAAATTGTTGAGTGTAGAGCTACTGTGGCTTTTTGTTTAGAAAGTTTGACCTGAACAGAGTTTACATTGATGAAGTATCCACTGGAGTTAAACTTCCTTCCTGGATTGATGATATTTTTAAACTCTGGAGATCCCGTTCCATCTGGAATTTGCATCTAACTTACACCATTCATAAGCACAGCCTTTATTTTTGTAGCTATTTTGTAAATCTTATTGAAAGCTGTTTTAATTAAAATTTGTGTCTAGCGTACCTGTCATATTTACAAAGCGAGTTCTCCAGATAAACCGCTAATTAGGGGAAATTCTCTGAGGAAGGGTGAGATTTCCATTGTCAGGGCTTATAGACCACTCTTGTTCATGCTGGTGCAGAAAAGTACAATTCACTGAGTTGTTTAGTGACCGGCAGTCACTGAGCTTCTCAGAGGACCACAAAAATCTTACTTATAATATGCTGCAAGACTGTGCTTAAAGCAGAAAGGCCTTTGGGTAGGAAAGGCACAAAATTACTTTGGGAGTTAAGTCATTTCTGATAGATAGGAAATTGCTGATTATGCAATCAAGAGAGTTTGGACTCATCTATTTCTTCAGAAAGTTATTGTAAGCTTAGGTGGTTTGTACTGAGTCAGGTTCATACCTGGTTGGACTAGATTTCTGCGTAGTTTCTTTGGTTTGTTTTTTCCTTGCAGTGTCTCTATAGTTTTTTGAAGTTACTTATTTTTAAATGTATATAGCTGTCTCTTTACATGCTTATCGGAGCTGAATATCAGTGCTATATAGCTCAACAAACCACCAAAGACAGATATATAATGGTAAGAGGCAGCAGTGTGCCATCGTGTCCTTAACCTTACACTGGTTCAGTTTTTGCTCCACTGGAAAATTCCTGTTTGTATTGACCAATCTGTAGTAGTTGAGCATTTCTGTTCAGAGTAAAAACTTAAAATTGGAAATCGGTATTTGTGCCGCATATAGTTCACAGACAACCAGAACTGAATACTGAAGGGAAAAATTTTAAACTCCAGCTTAGATGATAATGATCAACCTACATGTATGCATGTTACAGACAAGGCAGCTGAAGCCAGTTCAGCAACATTGGCTTTATTTCTTAGTCATTGCAGTTTTGGTTCAACATTAAAGCAAGTTGCGGCTTGATTTTTAGATTACAGCTTGCTTTGTGGTTAGGATTGTTCAGCGCGAGACTCTCAGTACTGAGAAGAACGCAGCGAGTCGATGGTGCGTGGTGGCCCAGCGGGGCTGTGGGACAACCTTTGCAGCCTCCCCATCCCTCCCTCCGGTTTCCATCTCTTCCTCTGCTCATGGGTATCTACCTGGAGTTTGGCACAACTGCCTTCTCTTGCAACATTTACACGCTGCCAGGTTTCACTACGCTTAATATATTAGTGCTGTTAATGTTTCCCCAGTTCAGTCAAACTGGAGTGGGGGTCGCAGACTGGGTACAAAAAAGACCAAGCACATTTGCTCATTATAAATATTTAATGTTCTATGAGCCTCCCGTTATGGAACAGACTTTCCATTACTGCCAGGTCTGTCCTCTCCTCCCCCATCAACACCCTTTTAATGGAGGCCTGTTTGTTTTCTTGAACGGGATGTTTTTGTCAAGCTGCTGTGAAAAACAAACAGCCCCCTTCCTTTTCTATTTCTTCCTCCCCTCAAAAAGGACCCCTGCCCTTCTTTCCCCACCCACAATCCTGCAAAATGCTTCTTAAATTGACTGCGGGACTATCTAACCAACTTTTGGGTTTACCACAGATTTTTGGACCTGCCAATAAAAAAAAAAAAAAGAAAAAGGCTTGTTTTCATTTTCTAACTAAGAGTACTGTAGTGAAATGTGGCGGAGCTGTGAGGAAGGGATGTTGGAGGGTGACATGCAGGGGAGTGGCAGGGAAGGGATTATGCATCAGCAGTGATTACAGAGGTAGCAGAGCCAATATACCCACTCTATAAAAATACAAAGTTCTTGTTTCAACTAACGCTTTATAAGCAGACTTTCGTGCAGTAACAAGTGTCGATTTTAGATATTCGTTGTCAGGAAGTGACCTAATGTCTTGCTTTATAGATATTGGCTTAATACATTCATATCTGTATTTCTGTTGATTGAAAATTGTAAAGTACTTTGTATATTAGATCACTTCCTGTAAGAAAAATGAGCTTTGTGGAACAGCTTAGCACATTCCAAGAGTCTCAAGTCTAGAATCAAAATCATAGTGGGATCTTAGCTGCTTAGTGTTTTAATTGCAGATTTCCCCACCCCACCCCCATGGGGTTTTTTTTGGGGGGTGGGGAATTATGATCTGCTTTTGCTTTTGTTTACACAGTGTCTTATCTCTGCATACTTAGCTGGCTCACTAATACATCCAAAAGATACATAACAGAAGATGAAGAACATACCGTTTATGTTAAAAATAATAATTGGACTTCTGAGACAGAGAGAAAGCAAATTTTGGGTGGAGTAAAGAGTTTCTTTGGATTACAAGCTAGTTTAGAAAACTTTGTGCTGCAAATAACACATTGTGAGTGTTCCCTCTTTGAACTTTTAATTTTATCATTCTGTACAAATGTGTTCACAATTTCTTATTAGAAGCGCAGAAACACTTATTTGAGAGAGAAGTTCAACAGAAACAGAATTACAGCTTTTTAAAAAAATCAGATTCTTCAAGTGTTTTGTAATTTTCTAGTTTTGTGTGTTTACGTGTGCAGTTTGATTATAGTCAAATGTGCCATATTCATGGACATTTAAGGCAACAGACATTTTAATAAGAAAAAGAATAGTCAGTTGTAAATGTTCCAAAATGATGCTTTAAAAGCACAAAAAATTCCAGCACTGGACACACTTTCCAGTGTCTGACATGGCACTGTTCCTGAGAGATGGTTAGGAAAATGAGAGGCATATTGAAAGCCCTGCGCTGTTCTCCTGCCCTTTGCTGCCACACGTGAGCTCAGAAGCTGAAATCGCAACTCTCATGAAAACAAATATTACACGGAGTAGTTTTGCCTTTTTTGCTGGTTGAAATGGTGTTACGAACTAGGCTTCTAACCCATTTAGCCCCAGGGTACCTCTGAGAGCACTGTTCTGCTTTTAAAACATGGAGTTGATAAAACGTGAAGCCTCGTGGCTAGACTTGGGCATATGTAATTGGTACAGCTCAGGTTGTTATACAAATTGTGGTTGAAAGCTTTAAGTCCCTGGAAGTCCTAGTAAAGATATTTCTGTAAAATGTGCAACCAGTTTAAAATGGTATTTTAAGTTTAGCAGGCTTAGCAAAAACTGGAGAAATTTCATTCTGAGACGTTTGACAAACACGCTGGTCCTGATGAGACCCAGCAGAAGACCTGCGGCTCCCTCCGTGCACAGGGGTGTGATGTTCATACGTGACTGATGGGTGTGATGTTACTAATTACTCACCTCTCTGATGGAGCAAAGTGCATAGGCTGTTGCTCCACCTTTGATGGTAATATTAATATTCTTAAAATTTAAGCACATGACTTAGTGCTTTGGTCTGTAAGCATTGACTGCTTTGCAGGATTGAGCCAACTTCCACAGGCTCACACTGGGAATTCTGATCAGCGTTCAGTGCTTTGTCTAAGGTTTTGTTCTTGGGCTGTGCTGTTAATGAAAAATTTTTAACTGGATTCTGCCAGTATTGGGCAATCGCAATAAGCTCAGCCTTTATCCGGTGGAAAGCAGTGGCTCCCACTCTTTTATTCTCATTTTCGGGTTCTTATAAGCCTTTGCTAGGTCTCATGGTGGTCTCATAATAGAATGAAGCTTCTGGTTCTTGTCGGCTTCAATTCTAGACTTAGTAAATGCAAAGCAGTGAAATTGTCCAGAAAACAGTGAGTGGCAGGGGAGGGTAAGTGGGAAGTGGCTGCTCACTGCCTCCTCCGACAGCAGATCGGGAGGGATGGAGCAAAGCTCACATGAGTTAAAAGCGGACTGTACTGCATGCAGTGGGTAGGGAACACTTGGGTCTCGGTGTTCACACTGGTTGCTGTAAATGCTAAAAGCTCATGGGGCAATGTGACAATTATATAGAAGAAAAATGTATCAGTTGCTGCTAAATTCAGGAAGTCGCTGAGCCACACGCTGCTCAATCTTCCCCCAGCGCTTGGGGAAGTTTCAGGGTGTGCTTTTCTTGTGTCCCTTTTCTTACGTTCTTCTCTTGGTATCTGCTGTTGGGCTGTTTTTCCAAAGGGAAGATACTAGGTGGATCTCTGGCCTGTATGCAATGATTCTCACATTTCTTAATTAGCTAAAATTATAAATGTGTATTCATGTGTTATGCATTGTATGTGTTTACTCTGCAGAGTGGGGTAGACTGAAAAAATTGAACACATCGATCACTTAGGAAAGGTTAATGTTTTTTTTTCTGCATTGCCAGTTAGATATAAACTGTTCTTACAGTGTGATTTACATTTATATAAATCTTTAATATCACAGAAATGTTTTAAATAGTCAATTGAAAAGGAAAATAAAACTACCAATGAAAAAATAAATTAAATAAATTTCATTTGCTTTGTGTTACAGTATGACGTACGAATTGAGTAAAATGCAACACTTTCATTGATAGCCCAAAATAAGTCTCAACGGTTGCTTT
This sequence comes from Larus michahellis, assembly GCF_964199755.1. Lineage (NCBI taxonomy): Eukaryota > Metazoa > Chordata > Aves > Charadriiformes > Laridae > Larus > Larus michahellis. The sequence goes on from NC_133901.1 coordinate 62,461,825, forward strand.
TGACTCTGCTGCAGTGTGAAGTGTTTTTGTATTTTTGTATCATTTTCAGCTAATTATAACTTTCCTTTTTTGTTTTAATAAATAAATCTCCAGTGCAAGCCTGATATAGTTAAATACATATGTACGATTTTTCTGTAAAAGTTAGGCTAGCTTCTATTGGCTTATTAATTACGAGTTTATCAATTTGATGTGTATTTATGAAAATATTCTTTTATATTTTGGCTGGATATTCTTCCTGGTAAGGCTACGATGCAGACAGTTTATTTTAGTGAATGTACTTACTATCACACAGTAATTAGATGTTGCCACCAATATATACAGATACATTATAAATGCAACTCATCATTTCCAGAATGATTTATATACTGCAGAAAGAGAAAGCCCATGATCTTATTTTCTTCATGTAAGAAGCAGTCACGAGGGAAGAGTGATTCAAAAGAACACATCAGAATTGAGACAAGCAGGTCTATTAGTTACATGCATTTTGATGAACGCATGTTAAATGAAGTTGAATTTCCATAGCTTAGACAGTTTCAGAAAAGTGTCTCTAGGTGTTTGTGCTCCCTGGCCCCGTGCAGGTGTTGTGTGTGGTGCGTGTCAGATACTTGAGCCTCTCTCACTCGTGTTTTGCCAGCGTCTTGCTTGCATCTTTCACACATTTGCCGCCAGCAATGATTATGGTCTTGAATCAGAGTTGAAAAACAAAGAACTGCTGACATGGTCACGCGTTAGCCTTCATTTTGAAATAATGAGGGAAAACCTGTCTTTGGTTGATACTGTTAGACTGAAAATAGAGAGGAGTCTCTTTGCTGTCTTCAAATGGCATTTAAAGCAGTAAGGGTGGTAGAGATTAATTTTAAATTTATGTTAAATAGGTTTCTAATAGATAACATCTTTTAGGAGAATTCCTAGACTTTGTATGAGGAGGATAATGCACTTTGGTTTGAGCAGGACAAAAAATTACGGACCCTGCTGACCTTGTAATTTGTGAGTCTGAATCTGCCTCCTACAGTGGCTTGATATATCAGGAGGTATTGGTGGCTGGAAAGAAAAATTAAAATACACTAGAAATCACGTTACTCTTAAAACAGTAAAATCTGGAGTTTGTAAGTCAAGCTTTGTGTTGTGTTCAACTATACTTTTGTATTTGGAAGAGCTATGACTTTGGTAGTTGGTACCAATGGTCAGGAGGGATTCTCTTCTCTTCTACAGTGCTCCTGAGTGGTTGCCCTCCCACCCCCATCACCCTTCTGTCCCCATTCCCAATTTTCCTGAAGCATCAGCCTTTAGCCAGAACACATTAAACTTTAGGGATGTTCCAGCCCTGCAGGTTATAGAAAGGATTTGACCTCTCTCAGATGACTGATCGGTGGCACCAGTTTACTTTCATACGAATCTATAGACTTTGCTTTAGGAAGGAGTTGCCCCCCGCTCGGATGAATAATGGCTATGAGATTTTGTTCTGCTTTCCTCTGCAACATGCTCACTGAGGTCACCTTCAGGATGTCTTGCCAGACCAGTCACTTTGCGCTGTCTCAGTGTTGGACATTGGCAGACATTGTCTGTGCTCGTGGAATGCAACTGAAGGTTAAAACAGATTATCTGAAGCCTTTCATTGTAGTCTTTAGTTGTATATTGGGGAAATGGTTTGCTTTCTGACAAGAGATTAGATTAAATGTGTCAACAGCTCCTTTCACCTAAAAGTCTGTGAAACTGTTCAACAGTTGTCATAGAGTATGGCCAACATCTGGAAAAACTAATATATAGTAAGTACAAAGTGTAGTATAGGCATCTTCTAACTTAAGGCTATTTTAGGCTAGGAGCACTATTGAAATCCGTGAACTCAGTGTTTAATCTCTATCCATAGCTGGCCATCTTTAAGTTGTCTAGTCGCTCCTGTACAGTTTTCAACTCTTTTAAGGCCCTTAGGTCCCACCTGCTTAATAACATACTCTTTGAACCTCTTTTGACTTTTCCTTCCACATTGTCATCTTTGTTATTCTCACTACAAGATTAATGCAATATGGTGTATTAAGCTTAATTCATGTATGTTTTTTTTAAAAGTGACATCAAGTTACTTAAACTTTTTTATTAATTTGGGGTGTTCCTCTTGCTTTCTATTGGTTAAAAAAGACATCTGGTACCTTCTGTATGCAAACCAGCAATTTCTCTTTCTTAGAAGATCCCTTAGTGAATTCAGTGCACTGCGCTCCATGAAATAATGCGTGATCACGTAAAACATTTTATTTAATAGGTAGTTACTCATTGTGTGCAAAGTTTAATCAAATCAAAATCTAAGCATATTTATAGAAGTTAGACCATCAGAAATACTTAGTAGTGTCATGTTGTTTCTAGCAAGTTCTTGCAATTATCTATTGCGTGCTGAGGCTCACGTATACTTTTGATTATAATCTTACGGGGTTTTGATGTGCACAGCTCTCGTACGTGCAGTTTGTATTTTTATCGTTATCTGCAGAAGAGTTTTCTCTAGTGAACAGATTTTAAATTGATCTGAAGCTTCTGGTCTCTTTAGGAGAAAGTAACTGATCCTGATAGCAAACTAGCTCTATGAACGAAGTTATATAGAACAGACTAATTATTCCATCTTTTACTAACGATGCGGTAGTATGTCTCACTCAGTAATTGACCCTTCATCTAAGGATAGGGAATTTGAAGGATTATTTTAACTAAGGGAGGGAAAGGAAGAGGTGTGGTAAATCTCAGAAGAAGAGAGGATTTGCCACTCCCTTTAGAAAACACTGTTAGGACTTTGAGTTAGGAATTTTGATTTATGTTATTCAACGTACCAGATCTTGTTTCTCTTGATTTTGAAATACTCAAGATATATTGCTCCTACTTGGAGAACCACTTCAAGGTGGTCTTTCTAAAACGTGTGGTTTTGTAAGCATGGTTTTCTGCTTTATTTCCAGTCTTGCTTTCATACTGGGATTCACAAACACCTGTTTGTTCTTTGACTAATATTTTTGAGATAACTTTAATAAAGAATTTAATTTAAACCATCTATTTAGAGTCCCTTTTATAGTAACCAAGTTTAATTTAATGTTTCTGGATTTGCATGCTTCCGAGTAATTTTTAATTAATTTCTGTGTAAATTAAACAGCTAACCCTGAGAGAGACAGGCAGTCACTCCAATGAAGTGGTTATGAATTCTGCACTTACATTGCTTCAAACCTGAGATCTGGGCAAAGTGGAGCCCACTGATAGGTGTTTGTATGCCTTGCTGGTGAGAAAATGGACCTGAAACAAGGTGGCTGTGTGAAACCTGATTCCCAAGAGTGACTGTTCACACCAAAAGTTGAACTAAAACAATTTTTCTGTGACTTTATTAGGCCTGGCATAAGTTTAGGGCTTATTCAGGCTTTAATATTGTATTTTTAGAAGCATCAATGGATGGGGCAGTTAAGTTTACAAGGTCTTTTGTAATGGGCTTTGTAAGAAAACAAACCAGAAAGGTTTTGTTGCTTTTTCTGCTAGTAGCTGCTTTTCAGTTGTGGTTACAAAACTGTTCACATTTGTGAACATCTAGTGCTGCATTTTCTGAGTAACTATACCTGCGAGGGGCCGTTTTAGAGGAACTGCTGAAGTATGGTTTCAGTGACAAAAGTACAACCGCAAATGATCCTGATGACTGTCTGACTGAGTTGATCGTGATCAGTTGTTACCTTCCTCACCGTATTTCTTAGACTTAGCCACGTCACAGAATCACAGAATGGTAGGAGTTGGAAGGGCCTTCTAGAGATCACCTAGTCCAACCCCCCTGTCAAAGTAGGGACACCTAGAGCAGGTTGCACAGGATCACATCCAGGTGGGTTTTGAATATCTCCAGAGACGGAGACTCCACCACCTCTCTGGGCAGCCTGTTCTAGTCCTCTGTCACCCTCAAAGTACAGCATTTTTTTCTCCTGTTCAGATGGAACTTCCCGTGTTCCAGTTTCTGCCCATTGCCCCTTGTCCTGTCGCTGGGCACTACTGAAAAGGGTCTGGCCCCATCCTCCTGACACCCACCCGTTAGATATTTATAAGCAGTGATAAGATCTCCTCTCAGTCTTCTCTTCTCCAGGCTAAACACACCCAGGTCTCTCAGCCTTTCCTCATAAGAGAGATGCTTCAGACCTCTGCTGGACTCCCTCCAGAACTTGTCTGTCTTGAACTGGAGAGCCTAGAACTGGACACAGTATTCCAGCTGTGGCCTCACCAGGGCAGAGTAGAGGGAGAGGATGACTTTCCTTGACCTGCTGTCCGTGCTCTTTTTAACGCACACCAGGATACCGTTGGCCTTCTTGGCCACAAGGGCACATTGCTGGCTCATGGTCAACTTGTTGCTGACGAGGACTCCCAGGTCCTTCTCTGCAGAACTGCTTTCCAGCAGGTCAACCCCTAACCTGTACTGGTGCATGGGGTTATTCCTTCCTAGGTGCAGGACCCTACGCTTGCCTTTGTTGAACTTCATTAGGTTCCTCTCTGCCCAACTCTCCAGCCTGTCCAAGTCTCACTGAACGGCAGCTCAGCCTTCTGGTGTGTCAGCTGCTCCTCCCAGTATTATGTCATCAGCAAACTTCCTGCGGGTACGCTCTGTCCCCACATCCAGGTCATTGATGAATATGTTGAACAAGACCAGACCCAGTATTGATCCCTTGGGGAATACTGTTAGCTACAGGCCTCCAACCAGACTCTCTGCCACTGATCACAACCCTCTGAGCTCTGCCATTCAGACAGTTCTCAATCCACCTCACTGTCCACTCATCTAACCCCCTGCCCATCTGGCTTTCCTCCAGTCCTCAGGCACCTCTCCTGTTCTCCATGACCTTTCAAAGATGATGGAGTGTGGCTTTGCAATAACATCTGCCAGCTCCCTCAGCACTCGTGGGTGCATCTCATTGGGGCCTGGAAGTGGGATCACTTTTGTTTGTGCAGTGCGCAAGGTCTGCTGCTTAGGAACTTGTCACAATTTCTGGTTTAAAACGGAGTTTGTCACTTGGTTGTTGGAGAGCAGGCAAAGCCTGAGTGTGTTAGCCAGCTGCCTGGCATCTGGCCCATGGACTGTGGAGACAAATATTAACATCATCGTACTGGACATTAAATCTGACCTTCCTCATGTGTAAAACTCTGGGCATTCCTTTAAAAAAATAAAAAGGAAAAGGGGAGGGGTGAGTTTTAACACACTGAGCAGAGGGAAGAGCTCTAAGGATCATCCTGTTTGGTGAAGAGGAGACTAAGATCTGGCTTGTCTAGCATGTGAAGATGAAAGCTGATAAGGGTTTCTCACCTCACAATGAGGTGTGAATATGAGCTCTGATGAGGATGAAAAGATATCCAAGTCTTGTTGACACATGACTAAATGTCATTAAATTGGCTGTAAATAAATTCTGGCTTGAATTGAGAAGGTGGCCCGTACTGCCTGCATCAGCTGGGTGCAGGACAGCCTTTCCAGGAGCAGCAGGAGAGGTGCTACTAGTGAAGCTCCAGCTGAAATCTTGCTGCTTTTGTTGCAGTTCTCAGGAATAACTGTATTTAGTACAAAACACTCACAAGGAACGTTTTACACACAGGACATGTCTTCTCTTCTATCTGTGGCACGTCTTTCCCACGGAGGAGAAAGATAACTAGTGGAGAAACAGTGATAAAGCGTTATTGAGAAATGCTACTTATGATAAGAAAAAATTACTGAGAGCTGCTGTTTGTGCCTCCTTTCTGATAATGCCATGAGAATAGCCAATGTGTCATTCTTTCCTGGAAAATTAGGGTACAGTTTGACTCTCTCTAATGGCTGCCTTGTTTCATTTTTCTGAAATGCCACGTTGCTGGTAGGAAGAGAGGCATATACATACAACCTGTGCTCGCAATCTGGGAATTGGCATAGCGACATCGTATTGCTAAGCAACAGTTGGCATCATGCTGTCTGCTAGAGCTGTTCCCCCTTCATCCTCTTTGAGAGTGCCTGGAAAACCAAGATCAGCATCTAGCTCAAGGTTTAGGTAATCAAAAAGAACAGTGGAGTGATATCTTATTTTGTGTGAAGTTTGTCATTTGTTTTGTAAGTAAAGCGTTAAATGCCAATTCAGAGAAATGCAGTCAGGATGTGCTTTGTTCATTCCTAGAAGGGTGAATCCTTAATGACATTAGTACCTTGCATAGGATGTGTATTGCGTGAAGTGAGGCCAATTTCCTGTACAGCCATCAATGCCAGATCTCACCAAATACAGCATGAAATAGCTACGTACAAATGAGCATCTTTATACTAGTGGGTTGTAGGATCAAGATAGGTCTTAATTATTCTCTTTAATGTGTATATGCCCATATAGAATTTAACCTCAAAAGATGAGTGAGTGGCCAATATCGATAGCCCTGGATTTTAATTGCCTTTTTTTGGTTATGGGAAGACTCGCTTTGCTGTTTCTGCAGAAGTTAATTGTATACTTGCTCAGAAAGAAAGCCCTTAAAAAAATATAAATAAAAATCCCAGTGGGGAGATACTACTAGTTAAGCAGCTCTGGGTGACTACCTCTTGTTTTAACTTTTGTTTCATTATTGACAATACCAAGTGAAATTTGTTGCTAAGCTTGTTAACTAAATATCTGATATTTATCAGATCAATATCTTGATTTATAAGACCTGAATAATTTTTGTTATGTATGGGATTTTGGGCTGGTTGTGTTTGTGGTTCCTTTTGGGGGGGTGTGTGTGTTTTGTTTGTTTTTACTTTCACTGCTCTTGTGAATCTTCATTTTAGTAACTACAGTGAATCATACAACATTCCCAATTTCCAGTTTTTATTAGCTACACTCCCAGCTAGTCAGTCATTCTTACAGTGTATTTTGACCAGGCTGGAGAAGTTCAAGAAAGAGGTATTTTGCCACTTTCTTTGTTGAGAATTTTCCTCCATCTAGCAGATCCCATTGTAGCATTTGCATTAATATTCATTTTCCGTTTCTTTTGATTTTGTTTCATCCTTTGCTTCCAAGCATATCTCATACACTACATTTGCTTCTTCTTTTGCTGTGTTCAGATAACCTACATAACTACATACGTATAGACACTAATATATCCTTCATTTAATGAGTAGTTAGACTGTACACATTAAGCTCCCTTAATCTTTTTAAAGTATTTAAGGTTATTCTTGCTGCTGTTTGTTAAATGTTACATTCCTTTTCTAGTGTGTCTTTCTGATGCTTCAATTTGCAGAGCAAATGTGCCGCAAGTGGTTGTAAAAATGAGTGTGAAATAGTGAATGTTTTTTAAGACCGATAGACTAATTGTTTGATTCTGTTCAAAAGCTTCCATGTTTTCTAATCTTATGGGTAAGCCAGGAGACTAAGTACTGTTCATCATATTACTTGCCAGTTGACTTCTCAGTGAAGCTCAAGGTCTTACTTCAGGAGGGTCTTAAATGCCACAGTACTGACATCCTTAAGCAGTTGATTTTGGTCTGAAGTACTTGTTAGAGGTTGGAGCTAAAAGGAACTTCAGATGGGAAATTTTCAAGTTTCTCAAGAATTTTTTTTCGTGACAGAAATGTATAGAAACTGGGACTATCGACGTGGTGGCAATATTCAGTAAGATTTTTACATGCATTGTTGTCCAGATTTTTGTGGACTTCCTCCAGACTTTTTCTTTAGTATCATTCAGAAGACTTGGAAGATTGTTTTTTCCTATCACTTCTTAAAGACTTTGTTGCTTTTAGAGGATGGTAAAGGGGTTTTTTCCCCTGCAGAGAAAATTGTTTTGCCAGGACCAGAGCTGTGTGATGTATGCCCAAGTTCTGGTAATGTGAGGCATGGCATTGAATGATGCTATCTGTAATTTTAAAAAGTTATTTTGGGGACATCTGGAAAATGATAGAGTTGTTTGTTGGTACAAAGATCAGGATAGAAAGACATCTACAACAGGACAAAGGCCTTGCTTGCTTACTCTACCATGTGCAATTTAAGAATGTCATACGCGCAACGTACTTCTACTGCATGGTCAACTTCGGTGTTGGAAAGCACTGTAATCTGTGAATCTCCTATTTTGGGAGGATAGTGCTATTTCACCATATGAAAAGTTTGAACTGTGGACTGTGAGGCAGCAGAAGAATCAGGCTTGTTCTGTGCCTTTGTGTTGATCTAATGATGTATTAATAACTGTTTCCTACCTGTAGGAAATCTGTCCAGTCTAAGTCGTCTTGGCCTGAGGTACAATAGGCTGTCAGCAATTCCGAAGTCTTTAGCAAAATGCAGTGAACTTGATGAACTGAACCTGGAGAACAACAACATTTCTACTTTACCAGAGGTGAGAATTGGAGGGAGTGGATTTGGGAGGGAATGTTGTTGTAAGGCATCGGTGTTCTGTAGGAGAGGATTGGAACATGTGAAATTATTTCATCTTGCATCGCAACTCAGAGGAATACCCTTTGTTTTAATCTATATGTGTCTAATGTGAAATATTGCAATTCTGTACACATTAGGTGTGTCTAACAGTACAGAAGAACTGATGTCATAAACTTCCGTGAAAAGTGGTAGCAATACATGTGATTGTGTTTGCTCTCCTGTTTCTTCAGAAAACCTTAAATAAGGAGTCCAGGTTCCCACCATTCAAGCTAGATAAGAGCTTCTCAGTGTTTCTGGTTCATGGAGGTAGGAAAGAAGTAGAAAAATGAAAAACGGGATATCTCTTTCTGCATCTAATTGAGGCAAAAATGACCTTTAAGAGAGTGGGTAAACCTTGTCACAGCTACATTTTCTCATTTTAATGTGGAGAAGTGTGCTATTGGCACCAATGTGATATCATCTGGCAACTCATTGACACACCTTCCATCAGTTATGAAAAATAAAAATTTACATCAGTTTTCAGTTTCCAGTAACTCTGCAAGGATCACGGGAGAAAGGGGAAGAGAATCCATTTTCTTGCTTTTCTTTTCATAGCTGCTACACTTGATTGTCTTACCTTGGTTTCTCTTGCTTCAAGCTTAGTGTGGGACCAAGGGAAATATCCATAGTTAGATGTTCTGGAGCCACCTTGTCCCCTGAACAAAGTGCTTTAACTCTGGGGTGGAAAGGCAGAAAGTCCCACTCCCCAGTGCATCTGTACGTTTTTCTATGCTCCTTCCCTGGAGTTCTCTGACAGGTGCCCCTGTGGACTCCAGTGTCACAGTCCCGGATAGCTGCCGCAGTTGGTTACAGCCCATTTTTTAAATAACAGCTTTGATGTCTGCAGACTTTGAAGCTATTTAAGCTGTTGGTTACACCTTTTGTCCTGATTTTCCTTTTCTTAGTTTCTTGAGACTGGTTTATCAGGGCAGCGGAGTGTGAGATGCTCAGCTGCATACTTTTGGTGCTAGTAAACATTGAGAGAAAATGTTTGACTTTTAAGCATTACTGTCTGGGCATAATTGCTCTGATGACAGAAAAATATCTGACGTGATTGATTCTTATTTTGGATATTTCTTCCATTGCTTTAGAACTGTTTGGAGATGAAGGCTTCAGGACACAACATAGAGCGTATACTCTGTTCTTTTTTGGTCCAAGCTGCTTTTCTTAGCTGTTGTGGGGTTTTTTTTGTTTGTTTGTTTTAAAAAAGGTATAAATTACCAGTGTCGAATAACTCAAAATGTATCTAAAGACTTATATAGGAAACTATACACGGAAGAAAAAAAACCCAAATGGATTTGGATTTAGGCAAAGTATTCATAATAACAAAGTGCAGTAAGTAACTACTTTCCTTCAGATGAATTTCTGAACTCAGCAATGATAAACTGAAAACAGAGAAGTTAATAAATGTTTGGGTAAAACTATCATTTAAGAAAATGCTACTGACTAAAAGCCACCAGGCTGCTTTTAAGATGAGACCTAAGCTAGCCCACCTCACCCAGACATGTTATAAAAGCAACTACAGTATAATTACAAAAAGCTAATGTGAGGGATGTTTACTTGCTTTAAAATATGCTTTAAGAAACTCTTTGTGACTGTGCTGCCTTCTTCATGTATGTTTGCCAACAATATGTTAACACTTAAGCCGCTACCTTGCAGAAGTGTATAGTTTATACTGTAATCTGCTTAAAGTAAAACATTCTGTGCTATAATACAAAGAGCTGTATTTGTGGAATAAACTTCTGAATTTCAAAACAGAGTTGAAGCTGCTGACACAATGCCTAATAAATATTTTATCTTAAAAGGATGGGCTGGGAGAAGGCGGCATTGCCACAGTTCTCACAGATAGAAGAGCATTGTTCTCTTTGTACTGCCAAAGCTCTCTTGCTTCCCTTCAAATGTATTTAATTACTCTAGGCTATTAAGAGTGTATTAGCTAACATATTTTTAATATTTTTTGTATGGAAGCAGACTTCAAAAATGGCTTTTTGAAATGCCAAGATCCATTTGAAGCAATAAAGCGTGTTTGTAACAGAGCTCAGGGACTGCCTAACCCTAGGACAAAGAATACCGGTTAATTAAAGTATAGCTAGAAGCAGTATTTCCTAATCAAAGATTATACTACTTAATGATTAGGTTAGATTAATACTGATTTGAAGATCCATTATTTTATCTTTAGGGAGGAAATTGCTTCACTGATATTTGCCGAGATGCCCCCAGAACTGTATTTCAGTGCCTAAAGTTTTAGCTGTGACGTGTAGCCAAGTCCCTATTTAATCCTGTTTTATTTACAATAATGTTAATAAACTATTTAGAAAAGTAGACAGAGCTGTCCTGATGAAACAGCACACCCTTGTTCTTAAGGCTTTTACAGTGAATATAGCACTGAAATTGCAATCCAGAAATACTGACATTAGGAATATGGTTGGAATCATTATCTTGTTACTGCTCGTTCCTGATTGCAGATGTTGCATTATTTATGGTATGTAATGCCACGCATAAATCTCCAATTTCTGTAATACTTAAGCAAATAGGGCTGAATTCAAGTTGGCATAGTAATAAGCAAAGGTGACACTTCAGCAGTAATTTAGATCTCATTATTCATCCCCACAGTTCCAGCAACGTGCTTGGCACGTAGCGATCAGATAAACTCTGAGATCTGTGCTGCTGAGATTGGAGAATCTAATTAGATTGCGAAGTGAAATGAGACTCTGGATTCAATGGGCAACCATTGCTACCCAGTTTAACTCCAAGCTGCTTGCTTTTTATTTCTTAGGGTGGGGGAATAAAAAGGAGTGGAGTAATAACTAGAAATATTTCGAAAATAGAAAAAAAAAAAAGGAACTTCCAAAACTTTGCCGTCCCATTGTTTTTCTCTGTCCTACCTGGTTATCTGAAACCGTTACAGCCTAAAAGGAAACTTCTACCAGATGTGTTCACATTATGGATTGTTATTATATTAACAGAGGTTTGTATTGGAAGTATCAAGCACCAGTTTCAAAAACGGTTCACGCTGTTGATACTTCTTTGGGCTCCACTCTCGACTGTGAGCAGGCATCAGTATTGAGTGAGCTGCAGTTGGGTGGCGTTGGCCAAAGCCGGGACCGCTCTTCAGGATGGACGTGCTGCTGATGCCCCTGCCCTCTTCAGAGCTGCCCAAGATCTAGCAATATGTTATTAAAAAACTTCCTTTGGGAGGAGAAGAGAGTTACAAAACCTCCTAAATTCATGCTTTTAAATGTGATGTGTTTGCTTTTTTTGTATCTGGCAGTATGTAAGGGGAAAGGGGGAAAAAGGTAAAGGCTGACGACTGTGAGCAGAGGTTGTTGCTGATGGAAGTTTTGTCAAATTTAACGCTGGTTTACGTGTTGCAACATTTATTTGTGGATGGACTTGGGTGGGAAAACATTTCTAATTAGACCCATGAGGGAAAAGAGATGCATTCAAATAAATCTGTCCTAAGTTCCTGGGTGGTTTTCTTCTCTCTACAGGGTCTTTTATCCAGCCTTGTCAAACTGACTAGTTTAACGCTGGCCAGGAACTGCTTCCAGTCCTATCCTGTGGGTGGCCCGTCCCAGTTCTCCACAATCTACTCTCTCAATATGGAGCACAACCGCATCAATAAAATCCCCTTTGGAATTTTTTCTAGAGCTAAAGTATTAAGTAAGCTGAACATGAAGGTGAGGCACAGAAACATGCTACTGTGTGTAAAATCAATGAGGAGCACTGTTTGCTCCATGAATTCTGGCAAACTTAATGATATAAGGAATGAATTGATCATGCTGAAGTGGATACTGCTGCTGTCACGTATAGAAACAGTTCTGCATTAGTTTAAAAATGTACTATCAAGATGTTATTGATTTGTCTTTATTTTTGTTTGTTAAGTTTTTGTCACATTTTCTCAAGTTTCAACAATGAATATAAGAAAGTTGGTTGCAAAGTTCTTCGAGTATTCACATGGGACACGAACATGTAGAGTAGCTTATTTCTTTCCCCCCCTCTGCTGTTACAGTTTAGATTATAAACAAAATTATGTAAAATATCTTTTTTTGAATGTATTCTTTCAAAACCTAAGTTTGGAGACTTTTGGCAGTAGTTGTAGAGCACAGAAAAAGAACCTTTAATTTTTCTAAAGAGATGATATTTTTCTATGAATGGTTTGTTTCAAGTTCTTATATAAAAAAAAAAAATAACGTTTGAGGAATAGCTAAGCTCAGCTACTGTTTTAGAATGTCTTTTGGCACAAATGCATTCTCAATTTGCATTAAGACTATTTTTTGTCACATACTCGTTTAACTTTGCATGTTTAACGGGACTTTATATGACCTGGTTATTTAGATGTTATTTTTTTAGTGTTTGGTCTAGATCAAATTTTGTAGCAATGTTTTGAGCAGTAAGATGTTCAGATTAATTTCAGATGCTTTTACTCTGAACCATTAAGTTATATTTCTTTTGTGGTGTGTTTGGTGGTTTTGCTTTTTTTCCTTGTGTTGTTTCGTTTTTTGGGGTTTTTTTAGGGTGTGGGGTTTGGGTGTGGGGTTTTTTGTTTGTGTTTTGGTTTGTTTGTTTGTTTCTGTTTTTTGGAAACTCCATATATTTTTAGGATTCCAGTGTTGCTGATAGCACCTTTGTAAGTTATGGTAAATTTCTGTTCTTTTGTTTCCCACCCTCCATTGTATTCAGCAAAGAAAGGACAACAAAAAGTTTTAACTACTGGGACGTGTGAAATCTTCATAATTATGTACTAATTTTTCCACTTCAGTTCATATTAGTAACATAGAGTCAATTCTGTAACTCTAAGCTGGAACTGCTTATTATGTTTGGAGGAATTTTAAAAGTATTTGGCCAATTATCAACATCTTATTCTTCTGATTTAATTATCGACTGTTTTGTTATGAAGCATTTTGTAAGCAGTTTGTTTAATTTCTTAGATGTCTTGCTGACTTCTTCCAAGCGCAGACCCTAAATGTTTGCTATGTTAAATTGCAGGACAATCAGCTGACCTCTCTCCCCTTGGACTTTGGGACTTGGACTAGTATGGTAGAACTGAACTTAGCGACTAATCAGCTCACAAAAATCCCTGAGGATGTATCTGGGCTTGTTTCTCTTGAGGTGAGAAGAGTATAAATGAACAGCTAAGTGAATCCTTGCAAATAGGTGTTCTCTACTTCAGGTTTGAGTGATACTACTTTTGTGTCAAATAAAGACAAATAAATATGTGAATGTGTGCTGTTTAAATAGATGTATTGCATCTGTTTGTGGTTATTGACAACAACTTTTTGAATGTTGTCCTTTAGGCTCTAGATGAGTGTCTGTGCACAAAGGATTAAGTACATACATATTTTTAACTACGTAGAAAGAAAATTTTTCTCAACAGAAAGTTACTGTTGTAAATGAAATGGCACTGAACTTGGTTCGATTCCTGGAGAGACACCAGCATGGAAACATCAGGGATCAGAAAAACGTAATGACATGGTCTACAGCCAGAGGTAGCTTGAATGTAGCACTGTGAACCTTGTAGGCAGCCAGGTGGGAATTCTCAGCCTTTGAGGGGGAAGAACTTGTAGGTTGAAACCAGGAGCTAAACCTCTTGTGTCCCCTAGTCCTGTTTCCTAAAGTACCGTCAGCAGAAACAAACTTAATTGCCTTGGAGGGACATAAAGGTAGAGGTGCTTGTTCGAGCAATTGAGGGGACTTCGTAGCTTCTGTGAGTTGCTGGGAAAAATCTGTTGAAGTACAATAGCAAATGGCATATTGGAATTGGAAATTTCCAGTGTGACTGCTGCTCTGAATAATTAATAATTCCTGTAGTTTGGATCAAAAATGATACAACAGAGTAATAACTATTTAGTAGCCCAGTTCTCTTTTAAGTTAAGGCTGTGATTGGGAAGTTAGTAACCGCTAACAACTGGATTTGCCAGTGGTCTGCCAGCTGCCGGAGCCAGAGCGCTGCACGGTCCGCAGACCTGTTAGTGCTATTTTTCTCTGTAATTAAAGAGTCAAATACAAAGAACTATTTGGGCAGTGTTTACACAAAAGTGAAGGTTCCCACAGCAGTGCTAAGTCAGCTGCATTGCGTGTAGGTAATATTTTCTGTTCCTGCCTTTGTTTCTTGATACGCAATTAAAATGTTACTATTCTTATCATTCTGTGTCTATCATAGTGCATAAAGGGAGGCCACCGAAATACTGCTTGTGCTAATGCTAAGATTTTTGGCTTTTATTCATTTGGATTTTCACTTTGATTTTTAGCCTTGTTTTCTGTTCTGTTGCTGCCTTTGGTGTTTTCACGTTACATGAAGGTAGTGAGAGTTGAGAGTGGTTGAAGTCAGGCATTTGCAACCTTGGTTGGCTTAGACCGGAGCTCTGTGTGGCTAGTAGGAGGGTCCACATCGTGTGCTCTTTCACATCCTTGTGTTTCAATATGCCTTATTAAATAAACAGATAATAGCATTGTTTAATGGGCAATTAATTACCTGACTGCTCGCTGTGTTGTTATGAGGCTTGATTACTTCTAAGGACTGTTAGACTTCTCCGGAGGAAAAATGGTATGCTAGTGTAACCCCTCTTAACTTGCTTGTGGTATAACAAATAACTCTGCTGAATGACATTGCAAATAAGGATACTTTTCTTGAACCTGGGATATTTATAATTCAACTTAGAAAGGAGGAGAAAAACAAGAGGGTAACACGACAGTGTGTGATAAGAGACCCTTTTGAAAAGCCAGTGGGTATCTGTGCAGTGTTCTGCTTCGGTGCTCTGATCTGTATGTTTACTTGCTGCTGCTCCTAACCAAAGGGACATCGGGAGAAGAGGAAGTATT
Organism: Larus michahellis; assembly: GCF_964199755.1. NCBI lineage: Eukaryota > Metazoa > Chordata > Aves > Charadriiformes > Laridae > Larus > Larus michahellis. The sequence continues at coordinate 62,477,013 of NC_133901.1, forward strand.
AAGCTTTTTTTAAGGAGGACTTGGCAAGCACAGCAAATAATGTAAACCTAGTTATGAGATAGCTATAAGAAAGGATAACAAAATCATAGGGAAGTCCAGGAGGAAATTTTTTTCCTTCGGTCGTTTGAAGAAATAAGGTGTTCTTTGTTTTTGCTCTGCATTTATTAGCATGCAAAATATTATTTGAAAAAATTCTGCCATAAATCTGTGTATTTGTATCATTAAAGACTTTAAAAAAATTGTGTTAATCACTGATTTTATTTTTTTTTTATTCCTTGCAGTTTGCTTCCATAATTTGATTGTAGGCTAATCTTGGACCTCATTACTTGAAAATATAACAAGATCCTGTGTTAATCGTTATTTACTGATTGCGTTGCTGAAATTCTGTGTGTTTGGGTTTTCTTGTTTTTGAGGTTCTTATCTTGTCAAACAATCTACTAAAGAAACTTCCCCATGGAATTGGAAATCTACGGAAACTCCGAGAGCTAGATCTAGAGGAAAACAAACTGGAATCCTTGCCAAATGAAATAGCTTACCTCAAGGATCTGCAGGTGAAACAATAATGGACTGAGATAAACATCTTACATCCTTTATTTACGCCATGCTGATTTAATTACAGCTAGTTTAATGAGGGGAACTATTTGTGACTGGACATAGAACCAAAAGTTAAGAATCTTGTGCAACTGCATCCACAATCTGTCCTCACTAATTCTTCCCCAGATTTAGCAGTTAATACTGAACAAACAAATTTTGAAGAGTTTAACTGTTGTACCATGAGTACAGTACTGCCACAGGAATAGCCTCTGGTTTCAGTTATGTTAATGAAATCTTTTATATTTAGGCACATATTTTACTATGTAGTATTTTATTTTTATGTTTAGTGGAGCCTAATAGAGGTCTGAAATGTTGTTGAAGGATAGAATTTTTTTGTTCAAATGCTGGAGGGTAGAACCCATCAGTTTATCAGCTATTTATCTTGTTACTTGCTGTCATTCAAAGCAGAAGTCATTAAGGTAATTTTTAAAAATCTGTTTTTTCCCTTAGAAATTGGTTCTGACTAATAATCAGTTGACTACCCTTCCCAGAGGTATCGGTCACCTTACCAATCTGACGCACCTTGGGCTCGGAGAGAATCTTCTCACACACCTTCCTGAGGAAATTGGTAAGATCCCTTTTTTCTGGTTTTATGCAGTGTGCCTGAGCCAAAGCAGTTACTGACACCGAAGATAGGCATCTACTGTGCTCTTCAGTAGAGGCCCCAAAATTCATGCGAAACTTCTAGATCTACACAACCCGATGTGAAGCATGGGCCACAGGAACAGCACTATAGAGTATGATCTTTATCTTGCTGATCTATAGCAAAACAAATGGTCTAGCTTTTTTTAGTGCTTCTGCAGAAAGGTGCCGAACGCACACAGACCTGGAATAGTGTGATTCCTTTTTCTCTCCAAATTGTCCCACAAGTTGTGTGTTACCGATCACTCAACTTCATAAACCTATTCTTGGAGAGAGGTCTGTGTCAGAAAGGAAATGCGCTGCTCCTGCTGTAATTCCATAGTGTAGACAAAAACCTTGTGTAAGGTGTAGACAAAAACCTTGTGTAAGGAAGGTGTAGACAAAAACCTTGTGTAAGGAAGGTGTAGACAAAAACCTTGTGTAAGGAAGGTGTAGACAAAAACCTTGTGTAAGGAAGGTGTAGACAAAAACCTTGTGTAAGGAAGGTGTAGACAAAAACCTTGTGTAAGGAAGGTGTAGACAAAAACCTTGTGTAAGGAAGGTGTAGACAAAAACCTTGTGTAAGGAAGGTGTAGACAAAAACCTCGTGTAAGGAAGGTGTAGACAAAAACCTCGTGTAAGGAAGGTGTAGACAAAAACCTCGTGTAAGGAAGGTGTAGACAAAAACCTCGTGTAAGGAAGGTGTAGACAAAAACCTCGTGTAAGGAAGGTGTAGACAAAAACCTCGTGTAAGGAAGGTGTAGACAAAAACCTCGTGTAAGGAAGGTGTAGACAAAAACCTCGTGTAAGGAAGGTGTAGACAGCTAAAGCAAATGTTTCTGCTGCTAGTCCCTCTGCACACACTCCTGTTTGTAGGCCACTGTATTATTTTTCACGTTTATGAGATAAGGAAGTGAAGAGGAGGAAATCTACAGAAAGGAAGGGAGAAATAGGGTTCTTTTTGTCTACTTGAGACATCCAGAGTAAATGAGATTCAGAGCGTCTGAAACTGAGAGCCCCCCTTTCTTTTACAGTCGGTCACAAGTTACCTCCAGAGCATGATTCTGAGCGCTTAAGTTAAAATCTTAAAGCTGGAAGTCATTATGGAGGAAAAAATGATGGGAGAAGCTACACAAAGCAAAATATGGTCAGAAACAGTGACGTGCAGATGGAGAAGGCTGGGACACAGTCTGTCTCTCCCAGCATCTTTAGTGAAGAGCTGTTCCAGCTTCTGCTGGTCTTGTATGTCTCAGTATGAGAAGGGCCTAAAACAATGTAAATCTGGAGCTTTGTAATTTAGTTCATGAGATAGTGGAGAGAATTTGGATACTGTGGAAACGAGCTGTGGAATTAAAGTGTGTAAGTAAACTTGAAATACTGTTGTAGGAGTACAATTTGGTTATTAAAGCTAGTTGTCTTAACAGATTAGAGAATAGTTAACTATTTTCAGATGCGACTGCTTCATCTAAAGTTATCAGCTATTTCCCGTTATTTCTTAGCCTTTTCTTTTTGTTGATTTTCCATGTCTAAAGCCCTGGCTACTGCTTTCTCTTGTGAAAGACAAAATAGTTTTTTAGGTTATAGGAGATGGTATATAAGACTGAAAAATGACGAATGTTTTGAGGAGGACTTGTACGTTTGGAATGTATTTCAAAGATATGGATCAATTTTTATATTTGATTGCTGTGGAGGAATGCAAGCCTTAAGAAAGAAGAAATGAGTCCATTTTCCATCATCTGGTTAATCTATATTACAGTATCGGTAGTAGAGGCAGATTGTAAAATTTGAATTCAGGAGGAATTTTTCACACGGGTTAGTTCCATTTAATAAATTCACGGCTGTGCAGAGATCTCTCCTGCTTTCTTCCTGTGGTGGATTACAGTTACAGCTTTGGGTCTTTAACGTATGGGTTCTAATTAAATGAAAGGCATGGCATAGATATTTTTATAGAGATAATACATACTGTATGGTATAAACATTTTCTAGGCCCTTCTAACTAGATAGCTATTCAAAGTTGCCTGCAGTTGCAAAGTACTCAGCTGAATGGTTATGGTGAAGTCTCTCTCAGTTCTCTTATTCTGTGTATTCTCAATTCAGTTGTTATCCATCACTACATCTCCTTTAGATATTTTTACAGGGAAACTAAAGCAAATTGGTTCTTGCTTAGGTTCCAGTACTGGAGAATGGGAGATAGATGAGTCACCGACTCTAGATTCTACACTGTAAAGAATCTTCAAGTGGACTTAGAGCTTCTGTCTAAAAGTTATAAACGGCATGAATCAAAAAAAATACTACTTTGTATTATTTTATTTTAACCAGGTACACTGGAGAATCTGGAAGAACTGTATTTGAATGACAACCCCAATCTGCACAGCCTTCCCTTTGAGCTGGCTCTTTGCAGCAAACTGTCAATAATGAGTATTGAGAACTGCCCGCTCAGCCACCTTCCACCTCAGATTGTTGCAGGAGGACCCTCCTTCATCATTCAGTTCCTAAAAATGCAGGGACCATACCGGGCCATGGTCTGATGCTAATCGGATTGTCCAATACACTGTACAAAATACAAACTGCATTAATGTTGTAATTGTCTGTATATGTATATATAATATAATATATGTGGTTTATATTATATTATATATATATATAAATATATAAATAATATAAAAAGGCAAATTTAAGACTGCATTATGTGTTTCTGCTAATAGAGGAATCATAGCCATTTAGATTTTTTTTTTATTCTGTAAAAATGCTTGTCTAAGTTTTCTTTGCTGAATTTGATGGAAGTTGTCTGAATAATCTGGAAATGCCAGTTCATTTGAAGCAATTGCCAATGAACTCAAAGTTTAAATTTAAGGGACAAAAGTAGTTTTGCTTAGATTTACTTTCAGTTAAGAGAAATGTATAACCTTTATATAATGAACTTTTCTGTTTTCCTCCCTCTTTTTTTTTTTTGTGTCAAAACCTGAAAGGGTCATGTGTCCTGAGGTTGGGATTTTCTTTTAACTTATTTTGAGATTTGAAGCAAATGGTGTTTTTATATTGTTTACAGTCAGAGTAAATCACTGGATTTTGTTTTATTCTGATTTGCTCTGTTTTAATCAATCATATCTAGAATTTATATGCCTCTGCTGATGAATTTTTATCAACCGGTTTGTATACTAAAAGCATATACTCATCAGAAAAACTGGCAGGTGAAAAGGATGCAGTCAAAACAAAAGAAAAAGAAAAGAAAAAAAAAAAGCTTGAATTCCTTTAAGTCTTGCTTCCCTGAGTTATCAGTTGCAGGCATAACATATCTGAACTGAGCCTTTTGCGGTTGGTCTTTTCTAGCACAAGTAAACCTTTTCGGATTGGTAAAAACGTCGAGTAAACTCAGTGAAGAGCGGTTTTCATTTTGTGAAGTAACAATTCCATGAGGTCTAACAGTACAGTTAAGTGGCAAGGAAATAATATATATGTACATTTTTCTTACGATGTTGAGTCATAAACTACAACAGGCAATTTTAAGGATTCCTTATAGTCCTTGTACAATAAATGAATGTGTCTTACTTTTAAACACTGCAATATATGTAAGTTTTAAGGTTGGTTAACAATGTACTATGGTTTTATATCTTGACTTGCCTTGTACCTCCTTCCATTATGGAACTTCTGTGTCCAAGCACAATATCTTCACACTGTGCTGTTTTGCTGCTGAACTAAATGCACTTTTCCCCACAGCTGGGGCACTTGCTTCAAAATATTCAGTTCAGTATCTTGATTATTCTTTTTTAACTTCATCCTATCTGTTTCAGTATTAAACCGATCTATTAAAAAAGAGGCACCTTTTTCATTTGTGCATAGATGTTGGTAGCTCAAGAGAAACACTGTAAATAGTGGACATTCAGTTTTGTCATGACTTCCTTGGTTGTTTAAAAGGCAGAAGATGCTTCAGGGAGACGTGCGCTATTGCTGCATTTGTAGGGCCAGCTGTCCTTTTGCAGGAGGGTAGGAACTCGAGGCGGTTGCATCCCACGGTTACTCAAGAACTGTCCAGTTTATGCTCATTGGAATTGCTGCTGGGGTAGTGTGACTTACAGGACTGTACCTTTTAAACGAAATCAAATCAGCCGATGCCATGGGAAATCTATTTCACACGCAGAAGTTCGGGAAATATTATTTCTGGCTTTCAGGCATGCTTTCTTAGACGTATTGCCTTGATCTGTTTGCATTCTGTTTTGTCGTACGTCTCTTCATTAACAAGGAGTAAGTTTAAATGGAAGGCAGGTGGAGATATAAAACCTTAGAGGGCTTAAACGTGCTGTAAAACTATTGTAGATGTCACTGGATTTTACTAAGTAATGTTCTTTTCTTTCTCACACGCTCTGTCTCTCTGTCGTCCCCCTCCCTGTTTTGGGTTTGTTTTTTTTTTTTTTTACATCTACTGTAGCTTTTCAGTTTAGACTTTAGTTTATAAAAGGCTAGTTCCTTACAGTTCTGCCTGAAGTTAATCTTTCTCAGCATTAAGGTGTTAAAATATGAAGATGCTGAAATGCTTAGTATCAAGACTGTAACCTAACTTCTGAATATACTGCTAAAGCCGTATTTGTGCCCTCAGGTCACTAGGGGAAACTGGTTTGATTAATATGGTTCCTTAAACCAAAAGTGGCGACCCCTTGTGTTTTCAGGCATCTTGGTCTCATTCCCTGTCTACTCCTCAATCCCATTTTTGTAAGAGTTGATGGGATTGAATTTGTTTAGTTTGTAAATATGTTGATTATTCACCTTGTTAAGGTACATGGTTAATGACTGTATGATTGGAGCTGAGCCTCTCTCACATAAATTCTTGTGGAGAAGTTGGCTACCAAAATAGTGCTCGTTACACTCGCTTAAAAACAAACTATTCTTTTCATTACACTTATAGGAATAAATAAAGCTATGTTTTAATTCATTACTATATTAAAAACAGGATATTTTTTCAAACTATCTTTGTACTAGTATGGTTGTTGCAATGCCAGATAATCCTGAGCCCTGTTTTAGGAGTTTAATTTTATACATTCTGAGGTGCACGCTTATTGTTTCAGTGTCCCAAGAGAGATTTGAATAAAGGCAGTGTGAGAGAAGTTCTGGTACAGAAAAAATCAACTCAGAAGAATTTGAAAAGTTCTTTAAAATTATTCAAAAGTTTTAAGTATTAAATGTGTGGCATGAATTGGGAATAGATGCATATAAATCCATAGTACATACATGGATTTATATCCCTATCTGTGCACAGATCCGTACAAATCCAGCTGTTTTGATCATTCAAAATAGTCTTACATCCTGCCATAATATTTTTGCATTTCCCAGGATGCTGGATTATTAACTGGTGCAGTTTTAAAATTGTATTTATTTAATGCCTGATGATATTGTTGGACACATGTGCTGGCTTACACATGTTTATGAATTTTGTTTGGCCTAATCAATTAAAGTATGAATGGAAAGAACTTCATCCTGACAAGTGTATGTATACATACATATATATGTATATGTGTATATATATATATATATATGAAAGCATAGACAAGGTGGCGAAATTCATTATGCCATCTTTGAAAACAAGAGGGAGAAACAGGCGATTCCCATATACTTGTATTAAATCTTTATCCCCCTTGCCATACTTGGGGAAATAATAATATTGAAAATTGTGACAATCTTTACTTTGGGTGAAAAACATGACCTTGATTGCCAGCCCATGGACAAAATATCAATTTTGTATGTGTCTGTGCCTATGTACATAAGAATGCGTACGTATACGCATGCCCCATAAAGACACTATCCTGAATCATGCCTTGATTTAACAAGCTAAATTACTGTACTAGAGACTACATAGTATTATGGAAGTCTGGTAAGGTGTAAAGCAGATTAGGGATTTGTTAAATAATGAAAAGAAGGACTGATTGCCATTGTGACTCATGTTGGTCACATGTTGCATTTAAATTTACTAAATAGCAAGTTGTTTGGTAATTCCTTGCAAAAAATGTTTTCTTTTAGTATAAACCCATTAAAGTTCTGTCTCTGGCTGTCTCCTATAGGTTCATCACCAAAATTGTCTAGTATAAACGCAGCGGAAATGCTGCACGTAAAGGTGGGTCGCGCAGTTGTGTAAAATTTGGCACTTTTCCGCTTACCAGATGCTGTTGGAAACTTTGAAATTCATACACCCTTTTTAACAAGAGACGTGGGTTGTAGAATATTTGCTTCAGTGCCTCTCTTGGATTTAAGGTTTTTCTCTGCAGTTTTGTCCATCTTTTGCTAATGTGTGAGAACGTGCATGTTCAGACTTTTTGAAGGTCGTGTTTGCTCATGTACATGATTTAGTAAATCAGTACTCAAACTGTCTAGCTGGTTAGCGCTTAAACCCATTGTGTCACCTGGAATTCAAGTATCATCTTTAATCCTGGGAGTTTGAAAAATACCTTTAAATACCTTTTGTTTAACAATCAGAAAACTTTGAGAGGTTATTTTTTCTTTCTTTTTGTTTTTCCTCCTTTTTTTTTTTTTTCTTTAAACCCCCAAATAAATTAAATTTCTGAATCAGTACAAACCCATATCAGGGAAATCTTCATATCTGGATGCAACTAACAGTTTTCATGTAGTCAGTATCACACCTCGGTTGTATCAAATGGGCATGCCAGAATAGCTTCTAATTAGAAATGTGCAGTTGGCAGTAATTTGCACAACACAAACTTCAAGGCACAGTAAGGACAATTCCAAACAAACGATAGCATCTACAAATGGTTTTTGTTTTTGCGTTAGCAAAGATCAGAAAATTATGTTTATTATTCTGATGTTTAGGTCTTAACCAGGACTGCACAGAACTTTTGCTGTGGAAAAATACCGGACCACACTAATTTTGTGGTTAAAAGCTAAACAAGAGTGTAAACAGTCTACAAAAATGTACTTTTAATCTGAATTATTGTAATGTTGATTGTTATGTCTATATAAAAGATTGCCTTGCTTTTTTATAAGAGTCATTCTGTATCAATGCATTCATTATAAATAGTATATTTGTAAATAAGCTGCCACTGAGTCTTTTGAAACTTCTCTAATATTTCTAGTTTAACGTTAACTTGGATGTAAGTCGTACTTTTGCAGTGCCCCAAACTACGAAGAGCCGCTTTCTCATTATATACTCATCACTCTTCAAAAGACCTCAAGTAAAATAGAGATTTTCATGTAGAGCAATTACAGGAAACTTCAAAATTAACTGCTGTCATGTAGATTGGTCACATTTTATAAAGCGAACGTTGGTAAAACCTTTTACTTTCACTTTGTTATAGTACAGTAGTGCATATAGAAAAAAAAACAAAACAAAACAAAACCAAACCATAAAACACCTTTCTCTATGAAAGGGAAAGTCAATCTTGGATTTTAGTGCAAAATGCATTTCAACAACAACAAAATCATAGTAAGTATAGAATTCTGGTGCCTAAAAGACAGGAACTGGCATTTAAACTTGGGGTTTAATAAAAGACAGTATTGCCAAGCTGACATGACACGCAGCTCTAAACTGATGTCTTTTAACTCTGTAGAGCTCATTCCTGTAGACACTGTTTCAAGAAGGTCACCCTTACATCATGTCCTACAAACAAAAAAAAGTATGCTAGTATCCTTAGAAGTCAGAATAGAAAGGCCTCAGCAGTTTGGATGTGATGATGATGAGGAGGGCACTGGCGCACTTGCTATAGCTGATTGCTTTAAAAAACTGGAACAGGTTCTTATAGTGTGCAGCAGCTACTCCTACAATAATCTCAGTACCTCCGTCCTTACGTCAGATCTCTGCTGATTAATATAAGTAGAGGGGCTGATCAAACTGCCTAAAGGTCTGTCTTTGAGTTGAGTCGATCCCTGTTAACTGTAAGTGATGCGGCAATCTGAACGTGAGCTGGGAACTGGCCAGTCTCGTCACAAGAGTGGCTGTCCCATGCCGGGATGTTGGACCATGTACCATCCCTCCCCTGTCCCACAGGGCTGAGTGGCAGATGTGTACGGAACGTAACGGGGACGTGCAGTTCTCTGGCACGCTGCTACAGACCTCACCAGAGTCCGAAGGGCTTGCGGAAAGGAAACAGCATCACTGCATTTAGTAGCCATTGATAGATTAGAAGAAAGTGCTTTCTTTTTTCTTTTTTTTTTTTCTTTAATTCTAAATCTGTTTGTATTTCTGGCCTCTGCAACATCCTGTGTCTAATAATTCTACAATGTAATTATGTGCTGGGTGAAAAAGTACTTCCTTTTGTTTCTTTCAAACCACAACACCTTATTTCATTTGGTGACTCCTAGTTCTTATATTCTGATAAATTTATGAACAGTCTTTTTCCTGTTCATCTGCTTTTTACTACTCTTGAGTTTGGTTTTTTATTATTTTTTTTTTTATAAATGTCAGTGTTTTTTCTCCAAGTCAGAGAGTTGTAGTTTTTTAGCTTCTCTTCAAACAAAATCTCTTCCATTCTGTGGTAATTCTTGCTGCCTTTCTCCATCGTTTCCTAGTCCCAGCTCTGATTCTTTTTCCTAATTCATGGCCCTTAGCAAGCTGTTTTGTTCTTTGTGTGCTTATAGTTTGTGAAATAGAAGTACAGCTCTGTTATGAAAATTAAAGTTGAGTGGGCGATAAAGTTGAGTGCTAAACTCCAGTGGGGAATAATTCCACTAAGCAACGATCATATTGGGTTTAGACTTCAGACGCAGGCCACCCACTGCAATAATGAATTGTTTCCTCTGATTAGCTAGAACTGACTTTCATCATCTCTTGCAACTTGGTATGAAAATCAATATTAAATTTTACATAAGTATGCTGATTTAAATAATACCAGGATTTAAAATACTCTGTTCATGCTCATAAGAGGGCATAGTTTTGGAAGATGTGACTTTTGAATACTTCAGCTGGCCTTTGTAAACTGTCAAAGCACAAAATTTTCTGAAAATATTGGGAAATTTCTAGTGTTTTCATTGGAAGAGGTTCTTTTAGTGGTTTCTTTGGAAGAGAAGTTGAAGACCAACAGTGTGCTGGTTGAGTTTCATTTTCCTCCTTGAAGCCTTTGCAGAAAGCTATGGAAGGAATTCTCTTAGGGTTTTTTTTGGTTGTTGCAGTCTTCTTTTTTTTTTTAAAAAAAAAAAAAAAAAAAAAAAAGGCAATTTCCCCTGGCCCCAGTAGCATCCTGCTGATAATTGGTGTCAGGCAGACAGTGCTCGGCAGCCACCAGGCCACCAGGACTTGGGGGTGATCTTGCTGGTCATGACCACTTTCTGTTCAAATGATTGAAATGAGCAGCCACAGATGAGCCCGGCTTTCAGAAGAAGGGCGCGTTTTGGCTCTCATTGCATGAAAAGTGAAGAAAATGTCTTGTTTCTGGCACCCTACGTCCCAAAGGCTGTATTAAAGGCCTCAAAAATGACAGGCGGTGTCTTGGGTGGCTCTGGTGAGACAAACAGATTACGTTTTTGTGTAATTAATCCAGCCTAAGTGCTCCAGGATACCGAGTCTCCCAACCCTGCTCTCCAGTGACGGGTCTGTCTTTCCACTGGTGGGAAGCTGTGGATTTAGGTACTTAATGTATGTTGAAGCTTTTAGTCTGCAAATACTGCGTAAAATCTGGAGGCTGGGCAGCTTTGTAGATTATAGCCAGTGCTTTGAACTGTATGTGGTGGCAATGGCAGAAAAAAAGCGTTAAAGGGCTGGAGATGGTTAGCTTTGATACAATTAGAAGAGGATGAATGCCTTGAAAGCTAATTTGTTTTATTTTCACAAGCCAGTAAGTCAGTCAAATAAAATACATCATCTCTTCCTACAAGCCTTGCCTCACTTAGGATTGCAAGAGTGGGAGACAATTTGATTACCAAGATCAAATGATGATGTTTTAGAGGAGGAGCCATCTGGAGTATTTGAGTGAGCAGCTGGCAGCCTGGGCTGCACCGTTAATGACCTGACTCTCTGCCTTGCAACTATTTTTTTCCACTGCAAAACCTTTTAAGAGCCTTTAGAGATCAATCTGCCCCGCCGCCTCCGAGTAAGATGCTATCTGCAAAATTGCACACAAGTGTTCCCTTTTAAAAGCTCTTTCCACAACACCCTCTTTTTCCTTTCTATTGGTAAGGTATTTCTTTAAGACTCATAATGAATCCTTCATTTGCTGTAGTTTGGTAGTTGCTCCGCTTGACTTTGTAGTAGCTGGTTTGCTTTTTTCCTGCACTATTACAGCTGCGCTGCCTGAAGTGATTCCCAAACTTCACGTGCACAGTTGTAGTGGAAATACATTTTGCCGTGAAAATCTTAAAGTGTTGTTTGAAAACAGCCGTAGTAAGAATAACGCGCTGAAACCCTTCTCTCTATATGGCCCAAGATTTTTTTGGATGCCCTTCAGCTTTTTTCGGTCCGTGCCAAGTGTGTGAACTGAGTGGGTAGTTACAACTGAGAAGTCTGAAATCACCTCTCCTCGCCAGCATGGCAGAGGGCAAGAAATTCCGCTAGGTGAGGAGCTGCTGGTCAGTGGGGCAGCTCCGATTTCAGGCCTTTTAATCTTCTCGAAGTAAAGTACTTCTTTTTAGGCATTCCAGCTTCCGAAGGAGCCGCATCAGACAGCGCCGTATGGTTTTGGTGTGGGGGACCAGGAGAGATTCCCGGCAGCGGCAGAGCCAGAGGTTTGCCTGGAAGGGGTGAAAGGCACTGGAGGAAATTCCCTAAAAGCAAGTTGAGCACAGTGGTAAGCGGCTGCCCTGCGGCCAGCGTCTCCTGGTTGGTGCCGGAAAGCAGAGCCAAGATTCTTGGGTCTGTGGCTCCACCAGATGGATAGTCCTGGAGCCTGGCCACCGCTTCTTGAGAAGAAGCTTTTGAAATTTGGAGGGGGTTGATGTCGCATTAAAACCGAACCGTATTTGGAAGTAGCAGAATCCTCCATGAGGAGGGGCTTTTCCAGCAGTGCCTGTTTTTTTTTCCGCTGTGAGATCTTGCAGTGTCACGTCTGATCTCATCCTCTCCACTTGCCGTTCTCACCTCCCGTCTCTCCTACTTCAGATTTCCCTCTTTTTGCAAACAGCCTGTTATCTCACCCCGGTGCTTCCCACGCTGTGCTGAGCTGAAGTGAGCGGCGAAGGGCAGGGAGAGCAAAAGATAATGAGGGACCAGTGGCTTCCGATCCATATACCTGTTGGTGCATCCAGTTCCTCTTCTCAACTTGTTCCGTATCGGTTACAAGCCCCTTTTCTCCAGTTCTGTTGCAGAACGGAGACACCAGGAGAAAAAATGGATTTGGGAACTGATAGGTGGGAGAGGGAAATATACAAGATGGGTCTGCTGTACATGGCGCAGCTGCGCGTTGCTCTACAGCTTCTCTGCCGGCTCCTTGGACACTGGATTTATAGAGTCCAGCCAGGTTTTTACTGGCTGACTACTTACCGGATACCTGACTACTTACCGGATAAATGATTTAGCCTGGGATACGTGTCAAGACTCAGATGGGAAGGAATTTTGATTAAATGACAATTCTGTGGCCAATCTTTGCTCCAAACCATTTAGGAATAAGGATGAATATCTTTGTTGTTGAAGTGACACGGAGCACTTAGCAGTCTGTAAAGAGTTCTGAAATACGTGTAAGGCTTAATAATACTCATCGCTTTTGCTTTAGGAAAATGCACATGCTCCCACAATTAAATTGTCAGTGAAATATTAATGAGAAAATTACGTTCTCATTTCATACAGACATTTCATTCCCCAGAAATGCTAAAAAATTTAGATTTTCTTAATATATTTGTTAAAGTTGCCACAATTGCTTTTTACCGCCCTTATCTCTAGCTCTGCTTAAGGAAAATTGAGATTGGATTGTAGTGAGGAGTCACTGGTGATCTTGAGTGACTTCAGCTCCAGAGGACTTTGCTGGCCTGGTGAGGTGTCCCGGTGCTCGGAGATGCAGGGAACCCTCGGTAGCACCTGAGCCTGGTTCCTGGCTGCTGGGCGGGTGGTTGATCCCATACACATTAGCTCCTCGACAAAACAGTTTCGAGGGGCTGCCAATTAAAGCCAGTGGAAGTCTGCAATGAGCTGCCTTTCTGAGGATTTTGGGAGATATTTTTAGCCTAGCTGAACTGAAAGGGTGCTGTTAAGTCTGGAGATTTCGGTTGCACTGTTTTCCTCTCGATGCGTCTGATCGCACTGGGACTACGTCTCCGGTAACGTTTGGATGCTGTACGGCGATTTCCACTTCTCTGCGGTTGTGACGCAGCAAATGGCTTGGCTTCAACAAGTGGAAAGCAGAGTTTGGGGCAGGTTCAGTGCTCCGTCGGGGAGCTCCAGCCTTTTGCACAAGGTTTACTTTCCCTCTCATTCCTCCTGCCCTTGCCTTTAACTGGCGCTGACAGGCTGAATAGCAGAATTGTACCTCAAGTGGTCGAGATTTCTTCTTTCCCTCCCCCCAGCCGTGGCTCCTATCGGTTGCTCTCGGAGTGGCAGAGGGCATTAAAGACATCCATCCTTGTGAGGATGAGGATGGCATCCTGTGCTGAGAGTGCTGCCCTGCCTGATCCTTCATCCGAGTGTAAGGACAAAACAGTGGCAGAAGAATTTTGTTGGCATTGCTCTGCGCAGGGTTGAAAATGACTTCTCAGGAAAAAAAAAAAAAGGAAGAGAGTTCGTTTGTAGCACCAGAGATTAATGCCTGTTGGTATGTGCTTAGTTTTCTGTGAAATTTCAGGGCAAGACATGGATTATTTTGCTCTTGAATTTTGTACAGCAGGAATTTCCCTTGCTACCTATGATGTCTCCAGGGAAAAGGAAAATCCGAGTTGAAAAAGCACAAGTGGAGATGTAATATACCTCTTCTGTCGGCGTCTAGTATATCAGCCTGCCTTCTCTAAGAGCTTTGTCCTGATTACACATTACCACCCTCGGTATAGTATTCCCGGGTAGGATAAATGTTTCCTGGGGAGAGAGCTATTCTGTATTGCTGAAAAGCAACTGACGGTGCTGAATAAGCAAATAAATCAAAAGCTGGTGTTTAAACTTAGTTTGAGCCTCTCGAGGCGGGGGGAAAGAAAAAAGTTATACCTTGTGATCTGCATAGGGATAATTGTATTGTAGGCAACGAGGGAATGAGCGCAGTAACGATGATGGATTTCCCTCTGCGGCACATTGCGTGTAGGATCTGCAAACCACGGCGAGGATGGAAACCCTGGCTCCGGAGAGAAGAACCCTCCCTCCTGTGCCCACCGGATGACGAACGTTTCCATCGGCTTTCCGCTCACCTGGCAACCATCGTGCAGGCTGGAAAGGTGTTGGACCAGCCGCCAGCCGGAGTTGAAACGCGGGGCAGCCCCTGGCCCCGCTGCGAGGGCTGTATGCACTGCGTGACAGCTCTCCTCTCCAGGAAGTCCCCCCGCACAGGCAGGTCCCCCTGCTCCTTCCCTCCCTTCACGGAGCAGATCCATGTGCAAACCTTTCTGCCACATCCCAAGTGGGCAGATGGTGGCTGGGGTGTGGGAAGGGGGGAAGGGGAGGAAGTGTCCCCTTCTGCGTGGCCCGATGGCAATGGGGCAGCACAGGGAGAAAGCTCCTCTAGAGAGGTGATGAAGGCAAGCTCTTCCCAGCACCTGGCGGAGTCCACAGTGAAGGTTTTTCCTTGAAGGTGTTTGTGTCCCTTTCCAACATCCTTCTTCCTCCACCCACTGCAGCCCTGGCTAGCGGTTCAGCTGAGGTGAGGAAGGAAAAGCCTCGACTGCTCACCCTGAGGTCTTTTCCTGGGGGCTCAGCTCAGCCCCTGCCTTTAGCTAAGCTGGGTTTGGTCACTGGGAGGCCTGGGTCTGCCCTACCCTGTGCTGCTCTTCTGCAGCTGTCGCTGCTTGCTGTCCCCCCCAGGGCTGAGCCAGGCGGTTTTGGGGAGAAGCTGGAGGGCAGGAGGGTGGAGGTGGCCACCGGTGCTTGGGGGGAGAAGCTACAGCAGCCTGTGGGTTACATCTGGGGTGGGGGGACAGCAGGGTCACAGCAGCAGGGGGTGGGCGGAGGGTCCTGGGATGGGAGTCAGCCTGTGCAGAGGAGTCTGTACACCCAGGGCCACGATGCAGGACCGGGGGACTTGCAGGGCACTGGGTGCTCCCCCGCGTCCTCCTCCGTGTCCCGAGCCCAGGCAGCTGTGGGTGTAACCGGGAGAAGTTGGTGCAAAGAAAGATCTCCTTCCAGAGCTGGCTGCAGCTCCTGGATGGCTTCTCAGCGTTATTTGCTTTTGCCACTAGGTGGTGAAATTAGTAATAAGGGAAAACAGAGAAAGTCTTGCCGCGTTCCCCCGGCGGCCTCCCTCCCTGTGAAACCACGCTGACGCGCTCTGCTTTCTGGGAACCCGGCAATTTCAGGCAATTATCCCCTGGATCTTTTATACGGCTCAGCCTTCAAGAAACTGCTGCTGCCACCCCGCCTCTTTGATCTTTTTAAGCCTAGTGCTGCCACCCTGGATTCGTGTAGACGGGGCAAGCTGGGTTAAACGCCGACAGCAAACCTGCCCGGTGCAAGTGTGCGTGGAAAGCCATCTCCTGCTGTAGCAGCTTGCTGTGCTCTGGTTTTTGGAGGGGATGTATGATGCAATCCCCCTTTCCCATGACGAGCTGAACCTGCTGTGAGAACCTTGCCAAGTGCAAATTGAAACCTTCAGTCCCTGCTTGGCTGCTCTCTGTTGTACCCTCTTTTTTTCAGAGCTGTTTTGCTTTGCTGGAGGCTTTGCTCTGCTTGTGCCGAAGGAGCTTGCTGGGGACGTGCAACCAAGCGGAGAGTTACAGCTCACCTGGGGCACTTCTGCCTTCGCAAGAGGGACGGGATGAATATTGCTGACTGCAGCCCCTGGCCCCGAGGTAGCGTCACTGTGTCAGTCTGAGGAGGAGATGGCAAAGAGCGGGGAGGGAAAGGGCAGAGACAGGTGCTCGGGCCGTAGGGAGTGAAACTTGAAGGAGCGAGTTACTTCCCAGCGGAGTAATTGAAAGTTAACCTCTCCCAGTTGGGAAATCAAATGCTTTAAAGTGAGGCAGCCTCAATTGTGCCTCGCACGTGGGCCGGCTCTGCTGATGAAAGGAGAGCTCTGCTCTCCTGTTGAGCTGCAGGAACTTCATTAGTTTCATTTAGGGAAGGCTACAAGGAAAGTTATCGGCGCCCACCCTTTCTCCTCTCTGAATGCCGGCCTGGGCGCCTCTCCACACGCCCAGGACTACCTGTTCTTCCTCTGAAAAGCTGGTTAGAAAAGCTCTTCCGGCCATTTCTGTACCATTCCTTTGTGGCTGGCTGGAGCGGCTGATGGCATGACGATGCTCCTGGCTCAGTTATCGCTCGCTGGGGCATCACTGCAGGGGGGAGCCGGCTGCCTTTACCAGATCAGGGAGCGCCCACCGGAGCAGGGGTGTGTGTGGACAACCTGAGGAGGGAGCAGTGCCAGAGGGTGGGGGGTATCGCCTTCCCTTGCTGTGACCAGGGCGGGGAGGACTTGGCTGTGTTTTTGCTGTGTTTTGGCTATATGGTCCCATATGTTTGGAAAAGCCCTTCGTATTCCGGTAAAGTGTTTTATGGGAGTCAGCGAGTCAGTCCTCTGAGTGAGGGACTGACGGTGAGCGATACAGAAGGTCCCTGTAATATGTTAGGGATGGTCCGTAGCCTGTTGGGTTTGGCTTTTATTGTGTTTCTGCCCTTATTGGCTAATTCCATCTCGTGAGCCGGCAGGACGGGAAGCCTGGGAAGGGATGCGGAGCTGCTCCCCAGCGCTGAGGGATGGCTCCATAGGTTTAGTTCTGGCCACGTTGCAGGATGCAGAGAGGAGGGAGGATTCCCAGCTGGGGAACTGGATAGAGAAAACTGGACTGCGTAAAAAACCACACTCATCTGCGCTTGGCACAGAGGAACACGTGCGTGTATGTACTCGCGGGTGCTAGAGAGAAAATGCACGTTTCTCTCTCCCCTTCTCCCGACACACCGACAGCCGGGGAGGTTTCTTGTTGTGCATCATTCCTCCTGCAGAGCTGAAACGAGCCTTTAATGTCACAGAGGCCACCGTGACACCAGGCAGAAGCAAAGGAGGGAAAATAATGAATAAATAAGCCAGAGGCTCGTGTGAGTGCAGCCCCTGTGTCAGCCTCAACCCCCAATTCTGCCACGCGCTGATCCGTAGTGCGGAAGTGTTTCTCTTGGCTGCTGGTTTAGGGCTGTGCAACCAAACCAGGTAGTTAAAATCCTGCCGAACAGGGCAGGCAACCTGAACGCCAGCTAAGGAGGAAAGGCAAGCATGGCTTTCAAGCTGTTTGCAAAAAAAAAAACAAAACAACCCAAAAAACAACCACTGGAGGAGCAGGTGGTCACATAGGGATCCACCTTGTGCTGCTGTGAGCCAGCTCTCTGCAGATGGGCGGTGGTGAAGAACTGCCACTGTGGGTAATATTCAGCGTCCCTCCTTCCCTTCCCCTCTGAACATCTGATCCTGCGGCAGCGTCCCTGCTCGCCAGGGGATTAGGTGCGAGCACAGACTGCTATCGCAGCCGTCCGTTTCCCACTGGTTTATTCAAATAACTCGGAAAAGTACATCCAGCAGCTGAGGCCAGACAAACTCTGTTGGAGAAACATGGCTCTGCAGAGGCCGTTGCTACGAGATCTATGAAAAGAGCAAAACCCAAACCCGCGTGCGCAGGGGAAAGGAAGGGCTGTGGGTTTGAACGTGTGCGCAGCAGGAAAAGTGCCTGGGGTCCCGAGGCAGCTGGAGCGGTGGCTGGACCAGCCACACTTCTGATGATTTTTTTTTTTTTTTTTTTAAAAATCAGTTTTTAAAATGAAAGAAGAAAAATAAGAATTACGGTATTTGAAACACCTCCCTGGGAATGGCAGGTGTGCTTGCTGTATTACTTTTTATTACTCTGCAGCGGCACCATGATATACCCAGCAACGCCAGGTTTGCCTGCAGAAGGTCTGTGCCTCTTCCCCTGGTAGCTCCTGCGGTGTTATTCCTCCTGGGGTTAGCACAGCAAAGGGGAAAAGTGATTTTTTTTGTGTGACTTGGGTGCCTTTCTGCCAGCTTGCCCTAGGCCTGCAGGAAAAATGGCCAACTCGAAGCTGCCGTGAAGGGCTATTCAGTTGTTAGTCCATGGGGTGTCACAAGCCATGGGATTTCAGTGCGTTACCCCCAGCAGAGCCCAGTTACTAAGGAAAATCTTCCCGAAAACACCCTGCTTTTATTTATTCGAATATACCCAGTAACACGATCAAAATCCACAGCTACAACAAGGGCTTCCTGCCACGGATATGCAAATATTGAGATCGGTGCAAACGAGCAAACCACAGCTCTCCTAACACAACGCAGACTGCCACTGCTGTTTACCGCTGGTCGCAGAGCGCCCACGGCTCCAACCCGCGGCCCCCCCCCTCTTTGAGGGCTTGTGTCAAGCCAGCACAGAGCTGCTCTTGAAAGCTTCTGCCGAGAAATAATTCCAGCACCTTGTTCTAGGGGTTGCCTTTTCGCGTGGTCCCCCAGGAGGCTGTGCTGACATGCCTTGAGCTCGCCTTAGCGGTGTCCAGCCTCTGTAACCCCGAACCAGCCTGTCCAAAACCCAAGTCTCCATCCTTCGGCAGCTCTCGTTACTTTTTTTTTTTTCCCTGCCAGAATCTCACTGCTCTTCCGGAAATAAACAATTCCTGGGGCTGCTTGTTCAAAACACACATTTTGCAGCCTTATTACCATAGCAATTCTTTCCAGAGATTATCTCCCTGTATGTGATTTGCTTCGTGCTGTGAGCAGCTCCGAGACCCCACGAACGTTTCTCAGCTCCCTCTCCTGAGAGGCAGCAGGGGAGGGTGGTCCCGGCTCCACCCTTGCCACTGGAAGCGATGCTGGAAGCGATGCCGGAGCTGGCGGGTGGAAGAGATGTATAAGCATGGAAGCGGTGTGCCTAATTAATGACCCAAACACGGCTGTAAAGGTCACCTTGTTTGCAGGGGATGCGCTCAAGGTACACGTGTGAACACAAACTTCGCTGCCGCGCCTCGGAAAGGGCATGGCCGCCCGCCCGGGACGGCGGCTGGCGGAGGGGGAGCTGTCAGAGGAGGATCGATAGCCTTCAGTCTCACTCGTCAGCGCGTACCCAGGCTGTCCCACCTCGCCTGGCGAGCCCGGCTCTTTGCGGGGCTCTGCTGAGAAACCAGGCTGCTTTCCCAGGGAAAGGGCAGGCTCCCGTGGCTCCTCAGAGCGCGATGCCCCTGGAGAACAGGCTGTTTTCTGGGCTGTCTTGCCAGACACTTGTTAACTGAGTTCGAACCGCAGAGTCCCTGAAACTCATATCAATGCTGTCAGCACCGCGCATTCAAAAATTGAGCATCTGTATGCAAATGCCAGGGGATTGATTTAAAAATTTTATTTACTATCTGTTTTTCTCCCCGTGAAGCTTTTCTCTACAGTCTTCCAGGGTCTACAAAATCAAGTTTCTTGCTTAATCCCAGGACTCCGGGAGTTGAGGCTTTATGAGTATTACAAATTACCATAAAGCATGGCATAGACTTGTAAAGACGGCCGTCCTGTGGGACAGGGTGCGCCATGGGTTGTCGTATGAGATCTTAAGGGTCCTTGCCAGCCCCAGCAGTTTCCGACCACTTTTCATCTCAAGAATTGGGCAGAGCCACAAGATGGCCTGCAGAGAAAACAAAGGGGAGACTTGGCGTTACCGAGTCACTCTGCAGACAGCCCTGAGTGCTGCTGGTGTCAATAAAATCACAGAGATGTCACTCGCACAACGATGGTGGTGGTGGGAGGAAAAGTGCCTTTGATGAGGCAGGTTTTCTCCTCTCCAAGAGGAATACAATGCCATCCCAGCTGTCCCCCGCTTGCAGAGCATTCTCTTTCCAGTGGTTTCTGGAACATACCCTTTTCTTCAGGCTTTTGGCCTCCTGTGTCCCCCCTCACGCTCTTTGTCCCAGCAAAGAGCCCTGATCAAAGCTCTGCTTTTCCGACGCGGTGGCTCAGGAGCGATGTTGTTGGCTGGGTTTAGCTTCAGGTGGACTGAGGGTATCCAGCCACAAAAGAGGACAGAAAAACAAGGCAGCTGGTCGTGTTTTGTTATTTAAATCTGCTCTCTGCCTGTGTCGGGGAACGCAGCTCAGCTTTGCAGAGAGCATGGGGTCATGCAGGGTGTTTCCAGAAAGGCACCAGCCTAGGTCTGGAGCAAAGCCATCTCAGACAGTCCCTGGTGGCCTTAGTGCAGGTGGACTGTTATGTCTGGGGTCAAACTGGTCAGAGAAGGGGTTATCCATGTCAGGCAGGGCATGGCCTGCACCCTCTCTCTCTCTGGGTCCTTCCATCCAAGCAGTGACCAAGCAGGTCTCTGCCAGGGGGGATCTCAAGCCCCTGCAGATCCCACATCTGAGGGAGAGGAAGATCCACTGCTGGGCAGAGCTACGTGTCCTCCTGCAGAGCACACAAGTCACGGGCAACGAGCAGAAGGAAGGAGATGCTCACAAAGTCCAGCATCTCCTTGACCTCCCGCCTGGCCTTGCCATGGATTTAGGTGAGTCCCTTCATCCTTTGTGTCTCCACTTGCCCCTTGCAATGAAGTCTGTGGTTATACATTGCATTTACACTCAGGCAGAGACGTTTTGTGTGTGCACGTTGGTCATCTGGGTTCAGTTTACAGGTTTTAAGTCACTCCCTGAAGCCTGCCCTTTTCCGAGGCAAACCGGCACAGTGGGTCCCGCACTCCCTTGCTCAAACAGTGAGATTCCCCCTCGTTTTCCCTCGCTCTGCCCCGTGCCAGCTGTGGAGGCTGTGTTCTCCTGCTCCCAGACCCCGTCTCTACCACTCCTGCTCCCCCTCTCCCGGGCGTCATTGCTCCTGGGCCTGGCTTATAACACGGTGAGTGGCGCAGGGACAAAGATGACAGGGCTTCCTCCATCTCGCAGAGGAAAATAACGTTCATTGGCCCAAGGGTTCAGCACGGCGATTAATTGAGAGCTGCCTGAATCTGGAGCCCCAAGTGAGCATCGTTAGAGCCTTCTGAAAATGAGGGAGAAGAGACTGTGAAGGAGACGAGGAGGGCTGGAGCCCGTATGCCATACGGGTGAGTAATCCGTACATGCTGAGAGCTGACAGCTTTGGGGGCCGGGTGGGCTACCAGGTACGTCACTATTGCTCTTTTGCTGTTAAAAAGGTCCCGTGTTGCTGTTGCAGCCGTGCAGGTGGGTGACGCCAGCCCCTGTGCTGCTGGGGGAGCCCCTGGGGATGCTCCCCAGGGATGGGGCAGGCTGTGGGGGCAGCTCCCCACCCGGGCCTGCTGCCCACCTCCCTCCCTCCTGCCGATGGGGCTGGAGAGAGACAGTGGGGAGCACGGGGGAGGCAACCAGGAGGGCCCAGGAGGAAATCTGCTGTGGGTCTGGTGCTGTGGGGTGGGTGCGGGGCAGGGGGGCCCGTGCAGCCGGGGCTGAGCCAGACTGGGGGGCGGAATGACAGTAGGGGGGGCTGCCCCCATCCCTGGGTGCCGCCCCCATCCCTGGGTGCTCTGCCCCATCCTTCCCTTCGGGGAAGCTGTTCGCCCCCCGGCCAGGAGCGTTTCCCTGCGGAGCAGGATGCCGGGGCTCCTCCTGACGCCCCTCGGGGGGCTGCCCAGCCCGGCGGTGGGGGGAAGGCTGGGGCTCGGCCCCGGGTGGGCCGGCGGTGGGTGCAGTTCGGCCCCGTGGCCAGCAGGTGCCACTGCCCCCCCGCGCTGCCCGGGGCCGCCGCCGCCCGACACGGCGGCAGCGCGGAGCGGGGAGGGTTTTGCCCGCGGGGCTCCCCCCCGGCGGGGCCGGGAGCCCAGCTCCTCCCCAGCCCGGGTGACACCGGGGTGTGATGGGGGAAGCGCTGCCCCCGGGGGGTCCCAGCACCCGGAGCGGTGCCGCACCGCCGCGGCAGAGCCCCCCCGACGCCTCCCCACGCACACGCGGGACGGGGCGGGCAGCTTCCACCCCGGCGGCGGCAGGAGCAGCCCCCGGCCGCACCTTCGAGGGGGTGCCCGGAGTCCCACGGGCTGCGCGGTGGTCAGACCCCTCCCCACGCGCGCCCACCCCCACGAACACGCACCCGCTCCCCGCTGCCTCTGCCCCAGCTTCCCCCGGGTGCGCATCCCCCCCCGACCCCCGGGTACCACCCGCCGGCCTCCGCTCCTCCATCCGGGCGGGATGAAGCCGCTCCCGCCGCGGGCTGGGCGTGGGGCCGGGCGGGGCGAGGCGGTGGGGCTGGGGGGGGGGGGGGGGGTGCGTGTGTAAGGGCTGAGGTGCGGGTGGGCGTGAGCACCCGAGTGTGCGGGGGGTGTGCAGGGGGGGCGGCCGGGGCGGAGCTGGGGGGCCGAAGGGCTGGGCGGGGGGTGTGCGGGTTGCGCGGTTGTGTGTGTGTGTGTGTGTGGTGTGTGTGTGTGTGGTGTGTGTGTGTGCGCGCTCCCCACGTGGGGCTGACGCGGCAGCCCCGGCCTGATGCGGGGCTATAAAGCGGCTCGGCGGCGAGCGAGGCAGAGCAGCAGCAGCCGCCGCCGCCGCCGGCTGCAGCCCCGGCCCCACTCCGCGCCTCTCCGCGCTCCGCTGAGCGGCTCCCGGCCGGCAGCCCCCCAGCATGAGCCGCGGCCGCCCGCAGCCCCCCGGCGGCCGCCGAGCAGCCCCGCCCCGGCCGGCGGCGCAGTAGGAGCGCGGAGCCCCGCGGAGCCGGGTGGGGCAGGGGGCGAAGGGCGGGGGTGTCCACGCCAGCGGGGTTGATGTTTAACCTGGAGCGCCCGTTCACGGAGAGGGGCCACTTCTTCTCCTCCATGGAGTACCAGCGGCAGCTGGAGGAGGAGGAGGGCTACCCGCCTCCCGGCACCAACGGGACCTTCAACGACAGCGGGGCCGGGCCGGGCTGGGGTACGCCGTACCCCCTGCACACCACCATCACCCTCATCAGCCTGGCGGGCTTGCTCATGCTCTTCACCGTCTTCGGCAATGTCCTGGTCATCATCGCTGTCTTCACCAGCCGGGCGTTGAAGGCCCCCCAGAATCTCTTCCTGGTCTCCTTAGCCTCGGCCGACATCCTGGTGGCCACGCTGGTCATCCCTTTCTCCCTAGCAAATGAAGTGATGGGGTACTGGTACTTTGGCAAAGTCTGGTGTGAGATCTACCTGGCCTTGGATGTGCTGTTCTGCACCTCCTCCATCGTGCACTTGTGTGCCATCAGCTTGGACCGTTACTGGTCTATCACACAAGCCATCGAGTACAACCTCAAGCGTACCCCACGCCGCATCAAGTGCATCATCTTCATTGTCTGGGTCATCTCGGCTGTCATCTCCTTCCCGCCGCTCATCTCCATTGAGAAGAAGAGTGGGGAGCAGGCTGACCAGGGGGTGGCAGCGTGCAAGATCAACGATGAGAAGTGGTACATCATCTCTTCTAGCATCGGCTCTTTCTTTGCCCCCTGCCTCATCATGATCCTTGTCTACATGCGCATCTACCAGATAGCCAAGAGGCGAACCAGGGTACCGCCAAACAAGCGGGCAGAGCGCCCCGAGAAGAGGCAGAATGGCTTGGCCGACAAGGAGGACCTGCCAGCCACAGCCCAGCTCAATGGGGAGAAGGCAGCAGGAGGTGGCGGCGGGCAGGAGGGAGAGGTCAACGGCATAGACATGGAGGAGACCTCTTCCTCTGAGCACCAGGAGAACAACAAGTGTAAGAAGACAGAGAGACCGTCGAGGGGAAAGACCAAGACTAAACTGAGCCAGATTAAACCTGGGGACAGTTTGCCCAGGAAGGCAGAGGAGGAGAGGAACACCAAAGGGTCCCGGTGGAGGGGCAGGCAGAACCGGGAGAAGCGCTTCACCTTTGTGCTGGCGGTGGTGATCGGGGTCTTTGTCATCTGCTGGTTCCCCTTCTTCTTCACCTACACGCTGACGGCCGTCTGCAAGAGCTGCTCCGTGCCCGACACCCTCTTCAAGTTCTTCTTCTGGTTTGGTTACTGCAATAGCTCCTTGAACCCCGTCATCTATACCATTTTCAACCACGACTTCAGACGGGCCTTCAAAAGGATCCTCTGCAGGATAGAGAGGAAAAGGATTGTTTGAAGGACCCTTTGCCATAGGCAGGACTACTTCAAGACTTTGTAAGAGAATAAGGCATGGCTCTCTTGGGCTGTGCTTGCATGGGATGGTTTCCTTCAGCTCGTGAGCAGGAAGCCTTTAAAACCCGAGATGAGCCTATGGAAACGCCGAGCAGCAGC